>NC_042526.1:19437500-19771250 GCF_900963305.1 Echeneis naucrates | reverse complement strand
AAATCAGAAATACTACACACACACACAACATCACAGCCTCCTCTGCCTTTGACATCCAATCAAGTCTGGGGATAAAATACGAGATTTGGCAACGCCGTCAACTCGGTTTATTCTGCCCTCACTTGCCAGGAAAATATTTGTGATCACAAGTAACTACCAATGACCCAATGAATTTTGTACAGCAACAGCTACTGAACAAGTGAGTGTTGAGACTTTCACTGAAACAGCCTACTCTGACAAATTACAGATGGAAACTGTCTAGCTCTATATTTCATTGTCATGTCCTTGTCTTAATTCTCAAACTAAAAGTGACTGTGTCAAACTTTATTTCCCCCAATTATTTGAGAAAGTTTATAGAGGCTCTAAAACCATTAGATGGAAACTTTCCAGTGATCTGATATTTCTTTGTTAAACTTAAGCTCACTGTCTGAGGTGGAGCAGAAACTTTTGAGTGTAAAATATAAGAACCATCATGCTTAAAATTGCTTTTGTGCCCACAATGCCTCAATCCCCCCTTGACCGTAACCTGATTAAAAGTGTCCCCCTTTCCTTTACCTGCTACATCTCCCATTTGAGACCGAACTCTGGGTAATTAGTCGACTCAATAAAGGGTCATGGCTTTAACATGTGTTCCCCTGCTGATGTGGAAAGAGCAGATGAGTTTATTCGTTCAGTTGAGGGAGGGAAAAGAAATGCCAGGGTGCTTGCTGATGTTTTTGTTGTTAAAAAAAATTTATGTGCGTTAGAGAGTGCAGCAGCTCTCTCAAGCAGCCCTCTCAGCAAAGTGGTCTCTGACACAACAAATTAGCTGTACAACAAGTGGAGGTTACGGAGCCGGGATCAGACCACATTGTTGTCTGTGGATCAGTAGTTTGGTTAAAAAGGGGAAGTAGAGTTGTCTTGCTGTGGCAACATCTCTATGGTGATTAAATCTAATGTCTTTTCCCCTTTGAAAGAGCTAGTGATTGGGACAGCCTGGCAATGAGCTCACTAAGCGTAAACTGAACTCACTGATATTTAAAATGCCCTGAGTGGCTACTCTCTGGTCACTCTTACAGTGGAGATTCATCCTCAGGAGAAGATTGAGAACAAATTTTTTCGCTCTAAAATGATGGGATTCTTCAAGGTCACACAATCAGCCTCCCCATTCTCTGCATCTACTTTCTCTACAGTCATGTTCCCATGGCCAAGTCTGGCACAGAATGGTGTGTCAATTTGGACAGATGGCCACAAAAATACTGGTTGTTCTTGGTGCAAGCTCATCTCTCCTGTCGTATGCATTTCTTCTGATTTGGCTCATCATTTGTTGACTTCAGTGTACTCAGCTGTTGTTGTCAGTTTATCCAAGATTTTTTTTTTACTTATTTCCAACAAACTGTATTCTCCTTCACAAGATAAGGCACCAGATAATGTCTTCTGTTTCTGTGTTTGTTTAATCAGGCATGGTTGGTTCTTCTTGGTTCTTCAGCAAGGCAGAGTTTGTGGAGGCCCTTACCAATAAGAGAGCGGGATTATTATGACGTTTTGATGATTATGACAGCACGGCGGCATAGTGGTTAGTGCTGTTGCCCCACAATTAGAAAGTTGCCGGTTTGGTTCCTGACCTGGGGATGAGTGGATTTCCTCCTAGTGTTCTAGTTTCCTCCCAAAGTCCAAAGACATCATGTTTGGGTTAACTGATGATTGGTTGTTGGTCTCTGTGTCTGTGTGTTGACCCTGTGATGGACTGGTGACCCTGCCCTTGCCCAATGAGAGCTGGGATTGGCTCCAACACTCCCTGTGTCCCGAAAACGAATAAGGCAGATGATGAATGTTTGATTGCAATTGACAATTGACTACATGATGTCAGCACAGCTGATTATTCTCCAGCCCTTTCTCACTAGTACTCATGTAATGTCAGTCAAGGCAGCAAATATGCTTTCTTTTTTGCAACTAATAAAAACCTCAAAGTTTACAATGATGTGACCAGGTGGCATCAGGGAAAGACCCACTTTGAGCTAGGATTGGGAAATGGCAGGAGGAACGGTGGTGGGTGCCCTCCGCTAACCATCCTGACTTCCTATCTGAGATCACAAAATGCGTTAAAAGAAAGCTGTACCAGTCAGTGTGCTTCATTAGGTGTGCAATCACTGACTATGTTCACATTCATTCATCATCAGATCATCATGTTGAGACCAACTCAGTGTTCTGTAAAGTGTTGTCTTTCTGATGAGGGAAATGTGCCACAATGTCCCTACATATTATTATTTATTCTTTTATTATTATTATTATTATTATTATAAATTAAAGTTCTGAGGTTTCAAAAATTTCTACGAAACAAGATAGTTCGATGAAAATATTGTTGACTCCATTCTCTTGTGCATAGGCCCCAGTCAATATAAAGTTACAGCTATCATCTGGTTCGCTTAGTATAGAGACAAAACATTGAATTTCTACCCCCAACTTCTTCATAGCGATTAAACCAAACAATACAAAATGATTTAGTGACCTTTAGAGATGATGGTAGAGAGACATTTAGTTACCTCTGGGCTGGTTATTTCCATGATGAGCTGCTAGTTGTAGCTAGAGTGAGAGCAGCATGAGTTTTTTCATGTAACCAATATGAAAGTATAATATTTGTACATATATTGACTTTCTGTGTGTCAAATATATTTACATATAAAATGAAAACACATATGCATGCTTACTGTATATTATTGATGTATACTATGTAAGCGTGTACCCCTCCTTAAATATATCAATATATTAACATATGTTCATATTAATGTACAGTTGTGATAGACATGTTTTACCTCACCTTGCAGCTATCTCATGGAACTATTTTGAGCTTCCCAGCATCTGTTTTGCCACATCTGTGTGAAAGATTCAACACGAAAATTACACAAGAAGCCTGGTTGTCTGACTTGGCAAACCAGTGACATGTGCTCGAGCTGGCCTGTGCAGCTGTCCTATGCTTCATAAGACTGGAGGCAGCCGTACAGTCAGTCTAACTTCTCGGGACACATAATTTCCTCAGGTTATTTTTAGCCTTCATAACCAGTGGGATGACGACATTTACTCTGGACTCTCAACACTGGGATTCTGTGTGAACCGCAGCACATACAGAACAAACGCCCTCAACACACACACAGAGGCATAAACACAATTGTGAACAGAGATGTGAAGTCCCCCACCCCCACCCCTGTCTCTTTTCCATCTTTCATCAACCCCGTATGAGGCAACAACCCCTTTTGTTGGGTGTCCTGTCTCGGTATATTTATCTGGAGGCTATTCCAGACTGTCATCCCAAGCCTGGTGCTTTCCCCAGCCCCCTTGATTCTGGCTGAACCCGGCCTGTAATGAGGCCGTCTGGCGTCAAATGACTCAGATCACTTCATGGTCCCTTGGCGGTGCTGATGAAGATTTTCAACAGAATGGGAGCTGGCGCTGATCTGCCTTTATGTTGGCATGCTGTGAAAAGAGGCTTTCTTAACTGCAGCCTCCTACTGCCTTGCAGTGGGAAGGATAGAGTTTAAAAAAGAGGGGGCTGTGTGTTCATATTTATTTTATATAACTAAAAATCATCCTCATGGAAAATATAGAAAATGAAGTTGGTGTTACCCACCAGATGTTACTCATCTGGTGTCAGGTGTTTGCAAAATGTTTCAAAACTTTGTCTGTAACAACAAGGCAGAACAATGTTATCCCTCTCAGAAGATACACATATCACAACACCTTCAGTAAAGCTCAATTCACAGCAAAGGCTAATGACATATAGGAGCGGAGAACTAATTAGAAACACACAAACTCAAAAAAAGCTCAATTCACAGCAAAGGCTAATGACATATAGGAGCGGAGAACTAATTAGAAACACACAAACTCAAAAAAAACAAAAAACAAACCATTAATTTGATGCCTGATATCTCATGATCAACTGCTGCAGCCTTGTGCTTATGAGTCACACTCCCCCTAGGCCAGAGGGAGTCCCCATGCTCACAGTGGACTTCTCTATATTTAGAAGAGTGAGTCATATTCATGTGCGAGCTACTGTCCCTGCTGGATGTGCAAATATAGTGGACAAAATTCTTTAAGGGTGGTGCTAGGTAGAACATTTAACACATATGAAATGCTGCACATGCCACATGATTGAGGATGCTTATTTCTGTTGTGTGTGGCTTGCTTGCTAAGAAGATCCAGAGCTTGTTGATGGACCATGAAGATCTGATAAGAAACCAGCCTCTCCATCGTTGTTTCAACAAATGCTTCACATCTAGCATTCTCCAAATATTGGCTAGCTGTGGCAGCCTTGCATTCTTTTGTTGCAGTTGTTTTGTCTATATTAGGTTAAGAGCAGCGGAGGGACAGTTTGATTGAATCCCCCAGCTGTGGCTCACTACAAACTGACCAAGCCATCTCCAGATGTCAGAGTGGAAATCTCAGGCTTTTCCCCTATAACGAATCTCAAATGAGTCAGCCTGACACTGGAAACATTTCCCATGACTAAAGTTGATTTCCAGCAGCCTTTTGTTATCCCACTAGCCATATCAGTACAATGCCACTGATCGGGCATGTGAGTTACACAAGATGTAGGGTCTTAAACAAAGCAAGCACTGTCCATGATTTGAATGCAGACATTAACCTACATGATATTACCAGTTGGTAGCTGTGTAAATGAACATTAAAGATTTTGGGTGATATATTTCATTTTTATTTCTTCAAAAGCTTTTCAATATGTTTCCAGTGGATAAGAGAAACAAGAACAGCAGAATAGAACTAGTTCCTATTTATTAGCCCAAAACAGGATAAAACATTATTCCATTCTCTGAATACTCTTAAAAAAATGAAAATGAAGAAGAAGAAGAAGAAACAAAACAAACAACAAAAAAAAACCCACAGAGGCCACTCTTATCGAGGCATCTGGTCATGCATAATTCCTGCTTATTGAAAACTTGGCAGTGTGGCAGTGATGACAATTTTCTCTGGAGTTTTCATTTTTGGGCACTAAACTCCCCAACAGCTCTTATCAAAAATAAACACACAGAGCCCAGCTGATGCAGTGGGGGAGGGAGTGTAAGCTCTATCTTTCTCAGGGTCATAACCACACTTTGATTTTAAATATTCCACTTCAGTTGGGCCCCATTGTGGTCCAACAGGTATCCAAACATGCATGACATTATCACTTCAGTGCATTGACACAGGTGGCATTTGTCACATTGTGTTATTTTCTTTTATTTGACTCTGTTTGCATTTGATGATACTGAAAAATCGAAATATTTTGGTCTTATTGTTATCCATATCCCATTGTTTCAAAGAATCAAATCTAATCTTGTGGTCTAGATTTTAAGCTTTTGCTGAAGGACACAAATTTACCAGAACTTTTACTGGGTCTTTGGCTGCTGTGTAATTTAATTTATGGGCATGTTGGGTATGTAACTACCACTGTCCATCAGTCCAAGTCTTTGGTCCTGCTGCATAGATGAATAAAAGTGATTTCTTCATTATTTATGATGACAGATACGGCCAACCACCTTTAAAAAAATGGCATCACATCAGCCTCAGGTGTGTTTTGTGTTAGACTCTGATTTTAGTTTGCTTTAGTCAGAATTTGACAGGAAAGCTTGTCTGCAGAAACCTGATTGTGTTTTTGTTGCAAATGCTGAGTGTAGTTGATGAACTTTCTTGATCCGCAACATTTCCACCCTTTGTAAAATGCAGTGAATGAAAAATAAAGCTGTTCAACTTTACTTTCATGTTTACCAAAATAAACATAAAACACACGCACAGATGAAAAGTCCCATTTGCCTCCAGTCCGGTAGCTTTAAAACTCTTTGATTTATATGTATTAAGAATTGTAAAGAGAATGATGCCCTTCAGCAAGGCATTTACTGTTTTTTCAGTGCAATCTTCCAGAGTTAATGTTGACTATTTTCCGCCTTTATTCATGCAGCGCTAACCCACGCTGCTGCTGCTGCTGTAGGTAAGACTATGTCTTTAGAATTGCCTTAAATTGCATGGCATGAAGGCAATCACAGTTTAACAACAATTTGAAATCCCAAATTGCCACTCACAGACCTGAAATCTGGGTGTACACCATCTGTCACTAAACTGCTGCAAAACCCCCGTCTAATTCAGCCTATTTGACTGACGTGAAAACAAAGACGTGAAACAACACTGGGCAAAAACCATGAGATGGCCTTTGACCTTCAATGTTGGGACAGAATGTGGGCCTGTGTTTATGTACAGAAAATCACACCCAGAGCTAAATGAGGACTGTGTGTGGGCCGTCTGCCTGCTCTAAGCACATCATGGCCCTAAAAAATAATCCAAGGAGCTTGCCTTTGACAGCCAGCAACCTCAAAGAGAGCAATGTGGGAAAGATCATCTGCCAGGGGAGTTTAGAGTCTTCAAGGCAAGGGAATGTGTTTTTTCAGCATTCTTGCATCACAATAAAAATTAACTGAGCAATGGTATGTGCTTGTGCTTTGAAGTCACTGAATCCTCTGCTTTAAGTCTAACAACAATGCAAGTGATACACTGAAGAGGAGGAGAGAGTTTGTCTCCTATTCTAAATGGGTAGCGCATCTCACAGAACTCTGTCTGATAGCTTCAGAACACTTTCCTCCCTCTTTGAAGGATAACTCCAGTTCTTTACAATGTGGGTCTTGTTTTTGTTCTTATTTTTAGACATTATTCCTGTCTGTAATTACAGCGTTCCAATCACCAAGTTAATTGCTGAGATCTGGAAGGTTTAACAAGAAGTCAGCTGGGGAAAAACACAGACGAGTCAGACTGGCCTTAAAGAAACCCAAGTGCAGGGCCTAATTAATGGATCTGGCGGCCCCAGGGCAGAAATGAATTAGTGGGCCCCTACTCATCCCATCTCTCAAATTCTCTTTACATGTATGTATATTTTTTATTTGCGGAATCTTCCAAGATGCACAGCTGGCCTAATTAAGCTCGAGGTGACTTTGCAGTCATAGCCCCTAAAATTTGAAATAGATTTCCAGAAGAGATCAGACGTACAGAGTCAGTTCCTGTTTTGTCTTCATTGTTATTATTATTATTATTCTCATTATTGTCATTATCTGTCAAATTCATGGCTTTGAGCTGACATACTTATCTGTTTATAATCCCTGAGAGTCAGCAGTTAACATGAGCTTGGCGTCTTGCTGAAGGACACCTTCACAGGAGTGTCACAGGAATCAAACCTCTAAAACAGGGGTCTGCAACCTTTATTATCAAAAGAGCCATTTTGCCCCCTCTTCTACCAAAAAAAAAATCGTCGGGAGCTGCAAAAAATAACAGATCTTCTAAACTTTTAAAAGTTTTCATCTTTTATTTATTTTACCTGTTACAACCACCAAAATAAATATAAAATTAGGAGCGTCTTCGTTATAGAGTGCAAAGGAGCAGGGCAAGAAAGGTTTCCCATAAAGCTAACTTTGTATTCTTGCAATGATGTTTTCCTCTGGCCAGAATTCGAAAAAAACAGACAAACAAACAAAAGAAAAAAACAACAAATGTAATAAGCCATGACTCAATGAAAATTTCTGTTTGGGTGGCAGGATAAAACATCAGGCAGGTAGCAGTGAGGAAGGTTATATCAAACATATAAACATTATCAATGTTGGTTGTCTCCCAAGCTTGGTGACATTATGTGAATTGGATTTTTATGCAGTCAAAGGGAAAAGCTCAATGAGCAAGATGCTTGAAAAGCAGTAAAGAATTGCTCATGTTCAGCTCTTTAGTTTTTCAAGATATTAACTTTTTCTGTGGTACTTAATTCCTTTTTAATTACATACTGTCTTAAGTTGATGGCAAATTATTATTATTTTTTTTGCATATTTTCTGCGAGAGCTAAAACTGGGTCTCAATATGAATTTCAGTATTTCAATCAGAGCGTGAATTTACAATATTTTGTTACAGATTACAGCTTGTATTGGAAGTCTACACCAGTGTGATAGAAAATTATTATAGTATATAAAACTCCCTTTGAGGATGAGTCTGAAAAAGTTGGAATGACTGCTTATGTTTTTGGACATTCGATCCTTCAGTCACACGTGGATGGATTTCAACAGCGAAGCAGCTGACACATTTTGCTCTACATTTACAAACACTCAGATGTTCTTGTTTGGGTTTACTCCAAATGCCACATTTCTGCCCTGTTCTAACATTTTGTTGTGTTTGAACCAGGAGGTGAGGGGAGGGTCACAAAGTGTGTCTGTGCGACCAGAGCACAAGCAGTCCAAAACTAATCTCATCAATTTCCTAATGGACATATTGGACATATTAATCTTCTGTGCAGACACTTGTAGTCACACTGTTCTCTCTGCCAGCACTCAAGGAACACGTGGAGGCCTTGTACTCAGACACTTCACAAAGCCCAAGCAAATTCTATATTTATTTTTCTCCCATGTTGCCATGGTGACGATATACCCTAGGGGAGATAGCAGGCTCATATGACTGTGAAGTATTGGGATGCAAATCCCCTTGTTAAGCTTTGCAATTAAAAATGCAAACATATACAGGAGCAAAGCATTTCTAAAGCACTCACAAATGTGCATAAACCATTAGACATTGTTTATAGTGCACATTGTTGTCTCATTATAATGTTATCTGAGACAAGAATCCACAGTTAGATACATGGTTATTCATTAAATGCTCTTATTGTAGCTTACATACTAATTTTATCTATCTGTCTATCTATCTATCTGTTTGTTTATCTATTTTTAAAGAAGAAGGAAATCATTTTTCACAGATGGGCGTGGCACTTCCGCAGGCGCACAAAACTTTTAGATGGCTGAGATGACAACAGCAAACCTTGTGAGACAAAGATCAACAAAATCCATTACCAGGCCAACCAAACAACTTGCTAAAACTTATTTCCATAACTGGGTTTGGAAATAAGCTCCCTGCCAGTCCTTGTTTTTCTTTTCCAAATCTTGCTGAAGTGGTGGTTCAAGGGCAGCCAGAACAACCACTGAAGAAATATAGAGCTGCAATAAGACTCTGAACAGGAAAATATCATGTCCAATTTCAGATGGAGCCATGATAAAATGTGCATAACCTCGATGCAGTTCACAAAATCCTGCTGTTTGTCTACTTTTAAGGGCAAATAAAAACAAATCTGTGTCGCTTTTGAATTTTATGAAATTCACTGACATTCAGGATTACACCTGAATGATTATGTCCTCAATAACTAGTGAAAGCAAGAAAGTTGAAATATATGTATATTTCTATGTGCAGCAGAAATGCCTGACATAATGACATGATGACATGATGGTGTAAGACTCTGGGAAAGTGGTAAGTTGCACCACTGAAGAGAAACTCATGGAAAGCGTTATTTTGAGGACGGTTCACTGTTCTGTGTTTGTGCCTCATGTTAATTAATTTCTGCTACTGAAGCTGCTGAGGCCAAAGATATAAAGTCTAAGTGGATGCAGGCACGCCACCTCTGAGACTGCACTTTGCTTCTTAAAGGAAAGGGTGCCAGCGACTTGAAGCACAGCCAAGGTATCTGAACGTCACGTGACTCATGGCCTGGGAGATTTGGATATGTAAACACAGGTCAGGTCTGAAACCTTCTGCAAGCCCTCTATGTAGTTGGTGAGAGAATTCCCCGACAGCTTGTGGCAGGCATTTTGTAGGGCTGGGGGGGTGTTAAATCTAATCAGTGCCTTGAAACATCTGGTCAACATTAGCTTTTAGCTCTCCAGGGTCAGTGGGTGAGTACTGTTCACACTGATGCAGCAAAGATTGTGCCAGCAGATAATTAGATGAGGAGAAATTGTACCCTAGTACAGTTTCCCCTATTTTATTCTGAAATCATTTTGATTAGAGGAACATTTGGTTTTAGATATGCTTAGAATCACCTCTATGGCACCATTTAACCTGTCAACGTTAACTAAAATGCTAATTACTGTATCTATGTCTAAATAAATGTACCGCACGCTTTTATGCAAAAGGTTTCTGTAAGTTGCTATCAAATGCCATGTGACCACACTCAGACAGCAGCCACTGGTTGCTAATTCTTCAGTGAAGGTGTTGCCATCATGGCAGTCGATGGGGTTTATCTGGAAATGAATGAACAGAGGGCCAGATGACTCCTTTCATGCTCGAGTGAATCTAGCTTTCCAGCTGAGCTTTGATTTGGGGCCACTGAAACAAAGTAACAGTCCTCCATTCCAGATCAAGAGCCACTTCTTCACTTTATCTTGCCAGTGAGGCGCTCGTGAAGAGGTGTGCCGGACTTAGCTGGAGTGGAATTTGCCATGTGAGTTTGAAGGGCTGACAGCAGGCAGAAGACAATGGGCCCAGCAGCTCCTCAAAGTCCGAGGCCAATCCCGCCAACACAATTTTGTGCTGAGGTGAGTTAGTTAAGCTGTTTCCAGGACACTGTTCCATCAACTTCCATCAACACACTGGCTTTTCCTCACCCAAAGCCCATGCATCCCACACAAACTGTCCTCACTTTTTGGGGAGGGGAATAAGAAGAAGAGCTTCTGAATGATATAAAGGTGCATCTGCAGCTTACTTTATTTGAGCTCTATGGTGCCATTGTATATTTCAGCCCTCCAGCATCCCCCTCCCCAATATGCACACACACACACACACACACACACACACACACACAGGTTCTCTCACTCCCTTACTAGCAGCCACACTCTCCCCCCTTTCCCTTCCCCTCTCTTGCTTTCATCTCTCCTCTCTGGGAGGATATGGAGCAGCCTTGCCTAACACTGTGCACTCCCCTCTGAAAGAGTCATTCATTGCTGCCGGCAGAGGGACCTCAGCTCACATTCTAACCACAGAGGGCTTCAACCTCAACTTCACTAATACTGCCTGGCTTTTGGCAACACTCATTTCAAATGGCAAAATTCTCAAGGTAAAAAGCTCTCACACACTCAGTCAGCCACAGACTGAAAGGCAAAATAACAACAAAAATATATCCAAAACAAAACAAAAAAATAATAAAAATAAAAAACAGCATGAGATGAAAAACCAACAGATATTGTCTCAGACCCTGGCCCTGGGTCAGACTTTTGGCAAATCTTGTCCCTGTTGCATTGGGTTTGATCCAAAGAAATGGAACTTTCACTGAATAGTATGAAGGCTGTCAGAAAAGAAAAAAAAAAGAAGAGCTGGTGTATAGTTGCAGGCTAAAGTTAAAGCTTACTTAGCTCAAGTTTGAAACACTCCTCAGCTTGTCATTCCATTCCATCTGATTCTCTGCTGTGCATCTCTGACAGAAGGAGGCAGAAGGGAAGGAAGAGGACACCAACAGAGTGATTTGCAGTGACACTTACCTCCATGGCCGGGGCTGGGGAGGCAGAGCAGCATGGTCAGGAATGCTCCGACAATTACCGACTGCAGGGCTGCCATATTTTGGTGCTCAAAATTTAGTCCTCCACTCTCACGTTAAACACGCGCCATTCAGAATAGACTGAATGAGTTTCCAGTTTTGGGACCTGCTACAAGATACTTCTTTATGTGAAGGGGCTGGGCTGGGGAGGGACCATGAGAAGGACGCCCTCCTTCAACCCACCCCAACGCACACCCATACACACACACACACACACACACACACACACACACACACACACACACACACACACCACTTACTGAACACTCTTACATACACCACTTCTAAGACTGAATCATCATAGCCTGCCTGTCTCTGCTGCACAGTCACAAATTCAAGACCTCTTGCTGAACACACATGTTCAAAATATCACACACACACACACACACAAACATACATACACACATCTTCTAAGATTTAGGCATCATATCCTTTTTCCCTCTGTTGCATTCACACACTTACATGTTCCAGAGCTGTTACCAAACACGTGCCCCTGACATATACACAAACACACACATGCATTTACATATCATCATCATACATACATCAGTTCACATGCATGCTTTGCCTGTATGACCCTTAAAAACTCCCTCTCCTTCCCTCCCTCCCCTATCTGGCCACTCCTGTACTTCTCCCCACTCACTTTTGTCTCATTCAGTAATTGGAGTGGTCTTTGGAGACCAGCAGCTGCCTTCTGCAACGATAAACCTTTTACTTTTAATTAAAAAACAAAGTAGGTTGCTCAACTCTCTCTGTGCTTTATCTTCCTGGCCTTTCCCTTGATCAATGTCTCATTCTTTATGTTTTGGTTCGACAAAGCTGCTCCTGAAGCTAATTAAACTGACACTTTAGCATGAAGTGGAGGCGACTTGTGTTGGAGTTTTGCATCCACTATCTCTCCTCCACTGATAATGCAAGGACAATGGGAAAGTTTTATGGCTCAAGTTATCCAAACACTTGGAGAGATCTTAATTGTGTGTCAAGTGCTGTTGCCAATTGTGCTCCACTTGGCTTTCGCTTTAATTTTTCTCTTTTTTCACCTTGTAAAACATGTACACACACCTCACAAGGATTAGTATTTTCTGGTTGGGTGCTAGGATTAAACCTCAAGTTTACTCTCAAAGACTGAACGTTCAATTTCACCTGCCTCACAGTCA
The DNA here is from genome assembly GCF_900963305.1 of Echeneis naucrates. Taxonomy (NCBI): domain Eukaryota; kingdom Metazoa; phylum Chordata; class Actinopteri; order Carangiformes; family Echeneidae; genus Echeneis; species Echeneis naucrates. The sequence continues at coordinate 19,758,752 of NC_042526.1, read as the reverse complement.
GCTGGTTGGCAAATTATTCCTTGTTTTTGTCTGACAGCCAAAAAGGGAATACAATTAGAATTTTTAAAACTCTTCTTCTCAGGTGTGGAATAACTTTACAGCAATAATTCACTCTTGACTGCATCTTTTGCAGTTCAATTTGAAGTTTGCTTTTCAACAGCACAAACAATTCTTTGGAAATTAACTTGAGGTATAATAACCCATTCCAAAATATGAGAATCAGAGAGGCATTTTGCATAAATGGTGGAGAAATAGTATTTTATTTTGTTTTGTTCTCCATTTTCCATTTCAGAGAAGAGCAGATATAATTTTGTGATGGTTTGTCCTCTTCCTCATGATTGGAATTCATACCTACCATGTTTGCTCTTTAGATTTTGTTGTTGAAAGGAGAGTCTAAAATTTCTTGCCTTTAGATCAAAAGTATCTCCAGTGGTAATTAATTCAAGTGGCATTGATTTGTTGGGACCACAGCAGTCAAGGTGATGAAGATGAAGTAAACCTCTCATCACTTGACTCTGTAAAAAGTAGTGAATGATCCTAGCCCCAGGAAAACATAAGAAATAACACATGGCAGCTGTATAGGACATGGTTTATTGCTGGGAACCTTTCCTACACCACAGCCTCCCCGATTATTTCAGTGCAACACGAGCTACAATTAAAATGCACCCTCTGAGCCTCAGCCAATCGTTTGCACCGATGACATGCTCTCGCCTCCTTGGGGATGCATAATTTGCCTTTGAGGGATGTCACCCACTGATATGAGTGGGCTCCTGCAATATGTGAGAGCACAGAGAGCCTTATGCAATCCGCAGCACTAGTAGCCCCTGTAGCGTAAGTCTGCCAGATGATGAAAGTCAATGTGCGTGTGTGTGTGTATACTCAACTTTATCAAAGCAAAGTGATGCAACACAAAAGATCTTTTTGGGCTTAATAATGCATCAATGTGCTTTGATTAAAGGTGTCCTGTGGAGTCTTTATCAGAAACAGTTTGTTTACATTCAGCTCTTGCAAATATCATTCCTTATGTGTGTCCTTGAGGGCCTAGAAACATATTGAATGCAACGTCCACCTCATAAAGCATCCACAAACCCGCTTTGTTAAAGGAACAGTGGTGCTAAGAACCTCCATACATGACTTTAAAGGAACATTAATGAACCTTTTCTGCCACTTGAAGGCAGCAGAACAACCTGAAAGCATAATATTTGAAAAATAAATTGTTTTGAACCCATTAGCGGAGAATAGCCTCCTAACACATTCAGCAGCGACAAATGAACCAGATTTGTTTAAGATCTGTCCAGATGATTTGACTCAGTTTTAGAGTCTACCAACTACTGATTTAAATGACAAGCTGTTTAGCTGTGAAACGCGCCACTGAGTTCATCAGCTTTTCACTAGCTGTGTCTGTTCTGCTGGCTGGTTTGGGTCAAGTACTGCGCATTAACTTTATCTGAGCTTTTTTCCTTGTTCTAAAAAAAAAACAAACAAACATTCCAGCTGGAAATGAGTTTCATTATTTTTCGTCTGTCTTAAAACAGTCCTGGAAGAACCATAGATCACTGTAATAATTCCCTCTAGGTGAAGTTAACACAAGGCTTCAGCAGAAATCAGAGAGGGTTTCTTCTAAAATTTATATTTTAAGTCTGAAATTTGCTCCCTCTCCTCTCACCATCCATCACTTGCATCTCAGCACGGAAACAAGTTAGGATTCTCACATGACAAACTCAGAAAGGTGAATCCTCACATTAGCTCAAGATACACTACCAGTCAAAAGTTTGGACACACTTTTGCATTCATATAGGGATAGGGAAGTATGTCCAAACTTTTGACTGTTCGTGTAAATTACAACATACATTTTTAATACAGACTGTGGATTTTTTGCCCCCCATCACTTTCACTGTCATGCTGGGAAGGAATCATTACACAGCCATGGAGGACAGGAAGCATAATTTCAGTGTTCAATTAACCTTTCAGGATAAATCCTACTGGCATGTGAAAGCTGTAATTAGAGATAGCCTCAACCTAGATCAGATAAATAAAAATACTCATGCACTTCTGCAACAATATGCCATTTGTGATTCTGCCACCTCCTCCTATTACTTGCTGTTGTTTCTCTGTGACTCTCTGGAGGCTGGAGTCGGTTCAGTGACTCTTATCAAACCTAATTTCTCCCCTAGTTGATGTAATCTTCACACAGAGCAGTAACAGGGGACATTTCTGCCAAAATATCACCGCTTGGGCTATCTAGAGTCGAATGAAGAAGATCTACAGTAACTGAAAAGTCTCAAATATCACCATCATGTGTTGCTGCAGCTGTCTGGCCAGACCACCACTATGTTCTCCAAGCCCCAGACTTGATTAAACCACAGAAAGTATGTCAATCTTACTCCAGACCTTTTTTTTCTCCCACCATCAGTATAGGAACTTGAACCAAATGCCAGATAATCACAACGTTGTATTTTGATCACTATGGTTTGGTGCATTTCAACTACAGTGAAATAATCAAGTGGCATCTGCACAAAGAGCGTTAGCTACATTGACAGGAGCAAAAACTCTGCTGTGGGGAAACAAGTGTTCCATTGGAGGAGTTTTGTGATTTTTGCTAGGAGATATTGCTCTTTTATGCTTTTTCAGCTAATATGTGCCCAGCACAGTTGCTACTCTTTTTCTCCTGTTCATTTTTATTAGCTCAGTTGTTTCACACAAAAGTTCACTTTTCCTCTCTTTTGTCCAAAATTGTTTTTGGAGATCAATTAAAAGGTACATTGCATGGCAACTAATGAAAAATAAAGAAACAAGCAAAAAACAAAAAATATATTCACCCACGATCCCACAATTTGGTTTCTGACAACCAAATTGAGAATAAACTGAAACCACCTTCTTACCATCAGTGCTCCTATGGCCACTGTGAGCTTGAAATCCTGCCATCTGACCAAATGGATGGTGGTTTATGAGTTGAAAGTTGTTTTCTTTTTTGAAGAGTTTGCAGGTTGCAACCCCTGTCAGTTAACAGAACAGATACGCACTTTGATGAAAAGCAGTGAGCTGCACAGCCTGCAGTGAACTTGATTCTAAACAGGGGAAAAGGATATCTGTTATAAATCTACAATAATTGGTGGGGGGGAAAGAGGTCTTTAGAGAATAAACAGTGAAAAAAGAAACTTGTATGTCAGGATATTTTTATCCATAGCAGTTTGTTACTTTCCAAATAGAATCAATCAGTTTATAGAATATTTATCACAACAACACAACAATGTGCCCAGCATGAGAAGTGAATGTTTTGATGATGATAGAGAAAACATTCCAAGGTATGACCTTGGACTACAGGTGAAGTGTGATGTAGATGTTTTATGGCCTAGAAAAAAATAAAGTCAAAAATGATCTGCCCTTTTCCAAAGTGTGCTGCATAATAACAGATTATGACAATAATTCACAATGCAGAATCTCAATTAGTAATTTCTAGTTTTAAATTGTCAATAGTCTATCTATCTTGTGACCTGATCCATTGCAGATGTTCTATGAATTTCAAGTGTTTCTGTTTCAGGACCAAGCTCTGGAGCCAAGAAATGGAATTCACCGCGTACAGTTTTGAGATAAAATTAGGTTTCCAATGTCCCATATATAATTGTGTACACAGGATCACTGCCAAATAACTAAATATGTCCTGCACAGAAGAGGCTTATATGGTTGAAAAGTGGCAGATTAATTCAAATAATTCTATTTTAATCTTTGGGAACGTACATCTGCAGAGTGGTGGTGGTACTGGAGTGTGATTAACATGCCCAGCGCTACCGGAGATGTGTTGATTGAACTTTGGATTTTGAGTTTGCAGCCCAATGTTTACGGGAGACAGGCTGAAGGGAAGCTCTGCACATCAAAGGGATTTTAATCAATAAATGAATCCTGGCTGCATGTCCTGCAATCACTATGATTGTGTCCTCACTGACAGACAATTGACCAATGAACAGCCAACATTTTCTGATGTTTTAAAAAATAAATAAATAAATAAATTCTCCCCTCTCTTAGTCTATTACACCCCTTTTCCCGAGAAGCCATCGGCAGTGTCAACTCAAATCGCCGTTCTCAGCTCACACAACAAAATAGGCTGACTCATTTGTACCTTGTGCTGAGGTAACGTGCTGTCGCCCATGTGTGTCAATGGTGCTAATTGCTATGACAGTATCAGTGTCACCTTCAGCACCCCACCAAATAATCACTCATTTAGATATGTTTGCTCAAGGAATGGAGAGGATTAAACTTGCCAATCAAATCATCCCATGGCCTTATTAAAGCAATATGCTTCAATAATAAGCATTGGCCTAAAATGAGATTTGGCATTTGCTGTGAACTTCATTTCAGGTTCTTAAGCTCTAGTAGCAGGTAGTTTTAAAAAGCAAATGGTTCTGTGGTTAAACCGTCACCAAATCCAGTTTCTTTGTCCTTTCCCTGACAGCTATGCGACTTTGAATCACCATCCCTAATGCAATGCTGTGGCGCACTTTATCTGCAGATGAAGTGGAATCCTTGGGTATGAAATGGTGGCAATGCAGGGGGGACGGACACACACGAAATTTAACCTAGGAAAGTGTAAATAGAAAAGCACACTGTAATACAAAGAGGGGCAGGAGACGTGGTTCAGTGCATTAAAGCATATTCAAGTTTATTTTAATCATTTGTTTTAATGGTCACAATGTGTTAAAAAAAAAAAAAACAACAACTTCAGACTAATGTGTTAACACACTGCCCTAGTGTTGAAGCTTACCAGTAATGAGGGGGAAAACTAGGGAAGGGAGTCCAACTTATACGTGACAAAATATACAGTGCAAAGAAAACCAAACTCCAAGGGCACACTACACATGAAGGGAACCACCAGCGTTGGCTCAGCAACTAAGAAAGAGGGGAGAACACAATTAGTGACCCCAATATATACAAAATCATGCCCCCCCCAAAAAAAAAAAAAAAACTCTAACGCAAAACTCTAACAGTGTAGGGCTGAAACTCAAATTAGGAACCAAAAATCTTTACTTTTTTTTTTTTTTATATAAAAAAAATAATAATAATAAAAAAAAGTAAGCAAAGAGACAGCGTCTCTGGTCAGATATACTAAAGCAAACGGACAAAAATATTCAATTAACAAAAAATAAGGAATAAATGACGAATCCAAATAAACTCAAGGAAAACAAACTAAATGATACAAGATAATCCCACACAACCTCTCACGCTCATTCACGCACAGCCGGTTAAGTGTATTACCACGCACTCAAGCTCTCAAGCCACACAAACGCACACAGTCCCGGCTAACAAGCTGCAGCTGGAGCCGTCAGGAAACAGTCAGGGATGAGCGAAGTGGAAAGCGGCAAGCGAAGCCGAGGGCAGCCTGCGCCGCGGCTATAGCCCATGAGCAAGGCGACAGTCCGACAAAGCAGCGAGTCGCAGAAGCCGGCGAAGCAACCGGGGGAGCAACAGTTTTCCTGTACTTACCTTACCGTCCAGAGTTCTGCGGGCTTCCTCCTGGAAAGGAGAAAGACGAGGAGACACTGCCAGGTCCGTGCCACAGGGTGGCATGGACAGGATGCACTAAGAACACGGACAGGTACAATGCTCAATACCTGAGCTGGCAGGCTATTATTGTAGCTATACAAAATATTAGGTCCATACCTGAGTGTTTTATTTACTGATGGTCAAACAGTGGAGCTCGTCACCTTAACCACCATGGAGCAACGTACAGAGAGCAGAGGCGGAAGTGAACGGCCAATCCCCCCCTCCCTCTGTGCTGATAGGCTAATGCACCAGGTGACTTGCCTGAATTAAATCACAGCAGAATATCATACTGTTACAAAATTATGCTTCTGGAAAAGAAAAGAAAACATAAATTAATTCAACATAAATGTACATCAAATTGGAGGAACACTAACAGGCTCAGGACTCTGAACACAGGTACCATTTTGTTTTGCCTCCTTCATCGATCATCCTCAGTTACCAGCCATCTGTTCACTAACCGGGAGATTGTTTCAATCTCTTAACTTTGTTTGAATTTCAAGGTGAAATTCTAATGAATGTCCCCGCTTTGTTGCTGAAAACTTTTCCACTCCCCTTTCCTGACACGTCTGTGATATTGTGTGAGGCGTAGCATCACAGCTGATCATCTAAAGCTGGATGCTCCCTCCATCAAATCTACCACATTATCAGTGTGACAGAGTGGGACAGAAATATTTCTAACAATCAATTGTGCGCCAAAGTCGACATGCACACAAACTAAATTCAGAATTTCACGCGCCGTTTCACTTGATAAAGAGAAGAATGTCAAGCCGCTCAGCTGATCACATATGAACTTGCAAAATGGGAGGAAAACAAGGGAGAAACATTGTGACTGTGATGCTCTGAGTCCCCCTGCTGTGCTTTGAACATCACATTGCTTTAAAGCTAAAAAATATGCAGGATGAAGGAGACAGAGTGAATGAAGTTGCCAGTTTTCTTTTGTGGGACAAAGTCAAACAGTCACAGAATGGTTAAGGCACAGGAGTCCATTAAGACTGTATTACTGAAAGTAAGTGAAAGTGTTAAGGTCCAGTTTTTCTCAGATTAAGTCAATAAATAAGTAGTGTAGCATATCCCTGGAAATGAACTAAAATAGATATTTAAGTCCTCTCACTCTATGAAATGAGATTGGTACTATGTGGCAAAATGCTCGGTTCATAGAGAAATACATACTGTTTGTAGTTAAGAACTGAGCTTTAAAACAGCCTGTCAGGACTTCTGTAACTTTTTGATATCACAGAGTGATTGAAAAAACAGACCTTTGAAACTAATTTATAAATTTGAGCTGTGAATGAAGCTAGAGTTGATGAGTGTTTGTAAAGTATAAGTTAGATACAGAAACTTGACTTACTAATAAGCAACTAATAAGCAGTAAGCAGTGTGAACATCCCTCGTGAGGAGGAGAAGCACAAAAACGACATTGTCAAGGGTGGTATTAGACGCAAAAAAATACCAAATTTTGTCTGCATGCACTACAGCTGTGGAAGTAAACAAATCGTGAATAAGAGGAAATATGTTGTGGTTCTGAAGCCTCCAGTTTGTAAATGGGCCGTAGCTATGTTGTTTTTGATAGCAGAAGATACCATGCTTGGAGAAGGTGGAGCTGAGAGGCGTGAGGACTGGATCTGACTATTAATTCAATAGGAAAACCTTAACTGAGCTAAATCAGCCACAGACTTCAAAGCAATCTGACCAGTGCAGTCACCCCCTGATGCTCATTAGACATAATGCGGTTTTAAGGCTCTTCAGTATTGGCTTTTTGAATCGATGTCCACTTTTAAAGACAGTCTTTGACTATAACTCGGCAGTTAAATATTCTTGTGGCCAAGTTAATTTCTTCCATTCCCTGGACTGTAAAAATGATTTGTAATGACAAATTCATTGTTTGTGTGGAAGAAAATACCATCTCACCTTGATATTGAGTGGGATCCTGGCAAAGGATCTGTCTGCTGCTGTGTACACTGACAGTAATTAACCCTCCGGTCGTGTTCACCTCCCGGCCCTTACTTTAGTGTTCCCGGTCAAAATTGACCGGTCTGTTTTAACTGCTCTTAAATTAGCACAAATTAGCACATTTTTCACCACCAACATTCTTTTCAACATTCTTTAGCTGTGAACAATGTCTCAAAGTAGTGTTTAACATGAATTTATAGAATTAGACATAAAATAACTGCAGTGAAAATACAAATAGGCACTGAAAATGTATTACAAAATGAACATGTAATGTAAAAACTAAATGGAAAACCAAAGACCAAACTCAACATGAAGTTGTGTGTGTGTGAATTCATGCACATGAGTGGCATGTGACACTCAGGTCAGAGTGGGCCTTGCAAATATAAGGCATTATATTTGCAGCATCTCAGGCTTGTTTTGATGTCTCTAGGGGCACAGAGTTCACAGCACTTCCTTTTCTGCCAATGTCCTTGTTGGGGGAGAGCAGCCAGGGCAGTGGCTGGGGCTGGGGCTGGTGCTAGCGCACTCCTAACCAGACTGGCAGAGGCTGGTGTGCAGGGAATGTGCTGGCGCCTTTGAATAAGAGGAGTCACCAATGCTGCCAAGATCTTTATTCCATATTTCCCTGGTTTGCTTGGAATGTACACCTTGAAGGAACAGCGAGGAACCAGGCGCTCATCAACTGTCACGTCAGGGCCTGGATTGTACATAAGTGGTAGGCGCTCCACCCAAATGTTCCTGATGGCAGCCAGTGCGGATGGGTTGTGTATCTTTGTTATCAAATCGAATAATTCTTGAAAGGACATGAAACTGTTGTAAGGACATAGTTGCCCGGAATATAGGCCTCCCAGACTCTGCATCCCACAGACTCTTTGTAGCCTCATTCTTTGAGCGATATACTCGAGCTAAAATCAACAGACCTATGTAGGCTTGGAGGTCTACCAGGTCGATTTCTCTCCAGGTGTCCCCAAACACATGCTTCCCCTCCAGATTTGTCATCTCCAGTATAATTCCCTCAATGGACTCTGGTAAAAAGAGTTGGAAGCTGGACTTGATGTCATCCACACGAGATGTCGCATACCGTGTTGGCCCTGGCGGCATCTTTATGATGTTTTCCACTCTTGCTCTACTTCCTCTGTCCTGGGGGGATGAAGACCAGAGCAAGTGTCCACTCTTGGACTGGAATGTCTCCTTAGGTGCCTGTTCTTCAGGTGCCTCTCCCTCTCCATCTGTTGACTGGTCAGTCTCCTCAAAGTCTGGATCAAAATCTAGGTTGTCTTCCACTTCCGAGACATCCTCCTCTATCTCTGGTTCAATTTCCATGCCCTCTTCATCATGTCCAAAAAGGTGGACCAGAACCTCTTCGACAGAGAATCGCTTGGTCAGTGGCCTACTCATTGTGCTCAGAGTAAAAGGAGTGCAAGGCAAACATCATGCTATATATATGGGGTCTGTGTGAAGATGATAGAGTGATTAGTCTGGAAGGTGTGGTTCACGTGGGGGATCGGCACATAAGCGCGGGAAAGAGATGTGTACCCGCAAAAGACATTGTTCATTCTGAAATGTGTGTGTGAGTGAATGAGTGAGTTGGGGTGGTGTGTATGGGGATGTTTTCTGTCTGATGGATGAATATAGTCTGGATACCCATTCATTTCCTATGGCGGTCACTTTTGACCGGGAACACCACAGATGTAACAAAGTTGATTAAAACACTCAAAATTCAATGAAAGAGGTGATCATCACTTTCATATGTTCAAGTGCATAGTGTGGAGGATATCATAAGACCTTGAGGCAATCAGATGTAAAACACAATATTTATGAGTGTTAAAAGTTGTAAATCGGTCAGATTTGACCCGAACAGGACAGGAGGGTTAAACAAAGCATACCTTTCGCTCCACAGAGTCACATTCTCTCTCTCTCTTTTTTTTTTTTTTTAATAAGTCCTGCCACAAATCCAAAGCACCTCCCATCTATGCCTTGAGAAAAAGGAATTAAGTTTTTTTCGAAAGAAAAGTTTCATCCCACATTGTCTGAAAGTCAAAGAGCTGTAAGAGGCCAACTAAATACTTCTAAAATCTTACGAGAATACAGGGGGGGAGCACATTTCAAGAATGTATTAGGCAGCCCTAACATCTGCAGTGATTACATTCTGTTTCTCTGTTCTCATTTGCTTATGATCATGCAAAACAAGAGTGCTGAGCAGAAATAAACACAGCTCTGAGATATGGCAGTAGGTGGGATGAAATGCAGCTTCTGCACCACCGACTCCAGAGCTCTGAGGTCAAGATAGCACTTAGCACTGCCCTCTGGTGGAGGATCAAATGAGCTTGAATGACCACCCATCAGGCTGTTTCTGCCAGCACACATTGAATGTGTAATTGCAATTATTGTAATGAATATATTGTAGCAAGGGGGCATCGGTTTTGACTATAAAAGAGCCTAATGATGTAAGACTCAAAAGAAGAAGCTCTTCCGTGTGAAAATTCTCACAGTTAGGTCTTCCGCTTCACAGAATAGGAGTTTTTTGTGTTGCTCAGTTACAAGAAATCACTGAAAGAATGAATAATCCATGTAAACAAAGCTGCGGTGAGGAAGCCCTCATTTGCGGTGAGTTAGGATGAAATGGTCAGAAATGCAAGGCCAGTTTCATAGTCCCTGGGAACGAGGCAGTGCAGTACGCTTGAAAAATTAAACCATGCATGTGAATCGAATTTCATTAGTTACTTGTGGTCAAAGGTTGTTGTCACTAAATGGCAACTGAATGAATCAGAGAAAACCATTTTGCCTTGAATGTGCAGAGATACTGTTAAGCATGCAACTGTACATTGAGTACTCTTATTAAATGTTTTTTTTTTCTTTCTTGTTCTGTCCTTAAAATACATTTCTTTCTTAGAAAAACTCAATGTAGTTCATAATTCCCATGCCATTCAACAGCAAACCGCATTTTCAATGGCAGCAATTATATCAACAAAAGCTTGCCCAGTTTTCGAAAGATACCTTCATGATTTCATGATTTGATGAGCAACACAGTCCATCCACATTTCAACATCACGCACAACACAACATCCCGGAGTAATACAAAAGATTCTCTTAAGTGCAAGTAGGAAGATTTTACAGAGCGCAGCCTGAACGGCTCTAAATCACTGTTTCAGAATGAACAAGATGGCCTCCTTTGGGGCTCTGCCAGACCGTGATGTTTTGAATGATATCGGCAGTGAAGTTTGAAAGGCAGTTTTGTTCACAAAAACACTTCTGTGCAAAAACTTTTGTGCAGACACAGACACACTCTGCAGAGATCTAGATATGTGTGTGTATGTATGTGTCGTGCTAAATCAACACCCTCTCCAGTGTTCTGCCAGCCTTGTAATTCAGCTCTGTGAATACACCAATGTTCAGCCAGTTTTTAACGTGTTTGTGAATTATGGTGTTTTATTGTTTGTTTGTTTTCTCCCCCAGCAGACGTTAGCTGTCTCTGTCTCTCTCTGCCTCTTTTCGTCTCTTCCTTGCTCTCTCTTCTCGTTGCACCGTGGTCATTGTAAAAACACTGGCCTGAGTCCCAAGCCCTCAGGAGACTCACGGACTCAGGGTTGACTGATCGCTGGATTTCACCACAGGCTCCCAGAACGGGGATTGTTCAAGAAGCTTTTCCTTCCCACTCAGACCCCTGTGGATTAAGGATTCCTGGCTTCTGTTGCAATAATAAGGCCGCACACAATGCCAAAAGAAAATACTGCAGTAAAGGTCTGCAGTGCTTCAAGTGTAGATGCTGCACATTGGCACATTTTGCCCCTTATAATTTTTCCTTTTATTCTCTGCCTTCACCATTCAGCAACACTGCGGTTTCTCACATTGAACAATTGTAAGTTAACAATAATGTTGGCAGAAACTGACAGTCATGTTGTATGTTCATCGCATAACTTGGACTTGGTCTGGTGTGACTGTACTGAGAGCAGTGTGATACAATACAGTGTGATACACTTTAAGGAAGTAAATGCAGAAGATACAGGTTATTGCTAAGATTCACATATTTGCACCGATGTGTGTGTGAACACATCAGAGCCTGCTTACATCACATACATAGACACCAAAAGCATATTCACAGCAGCTAAACAGCCATATTCCAGCACACAATGAAAGTCAGTAGTCTGTTCAGTGCTACGCCGTCAGTGGGCCAACATTGACCAATCACTGTTGACTGAAAAGTGCTCTAGTCAGCAGTGGGGACTGACTGACTCATCACGGCACACTGTGGGAAAATAAACAATTAGATGAGCGATATTGCATTGTCCACGGGGGTGTGAAGAAAGTACTTAATCATTTTAAGTATGTGGGCAGAAACAAGGAAGATTTCTTTTCTTTCCCCATTTCTGAGAGTCCCTATTTACTCAAGTAGCATGACTAAGTACAAATTTTGATTTTATTCTTTCTACCTCTCCAACTGTAGGAAATGTTGTGCATTTGGTTATCTATGTTTGACAGCTTAAGTTAATTTGAAGGTTGTGATTCTAAATTGTGACAAATGATGAAGCAGTTAAAAAGGTAAAACTTGCTCCAAAAGTGAACTCTACCACAATAAAGTAAAAAATAGACAGACAGATAGATAGAAAGATAGCGAGATAGACATAAGGAGAGAGATTGATATTTTATTGATCCTTTTATTGAGACACAACATCATATGTAACAAGCAAGTCTTAAATAAATCATTAAAAAACACCAGCTATGGTATTCATTGGGAAATAAAAACTAAGAATGAAAATATAAAAGATTTGACCTCAGCAGTACAGTAAATTATATAGAATGCAAGAATAGACAATCAATGATACAAATGTAGGCCTTCAAAAACAGGCATACCAGGAAAGGGTCAAGTACAGTACATACTGTAATAATACTAATAATTTTAGCGCAGGTCTGTGTTGTTTATACAGTCTGTGTATTGACAGCAATAATCAGTTATTGTAATGACAGTATAATTATAATGAGAAGTCTTCACGGTCTTTAGTGTAACTGCTACTTTTTTTAATTATTTATTTATTTTTTTATTTTACATACTTGAAGAGCTTTAATATCTGTACACACACACACACACACACACACTATTTACCGACACTACTCCTGTTCTTCTGTTCAGGGCTAATACGTCAGCTCTGCATGTACAATATGATTGATTTGAAGGCTAAAAATGGGGGTGCATCTCTTAAAGGTTGTGTGCTCATGAAATAGGAATCTATAGCAGCTGTATCAGTTTTGTATTACGATGGGAGTGAATAAAGACCGAGCTCCTGTCATGACATTTTGAAGAGAATCTTCAATCAAAAAGCAAAAAACATGTTGGAGACAGGAGTGAGGAGGACAGAGAGACACAGAGGAGGGCAGATCGTGCTGGTCGACTGAGCATAACAAGAATTGCTCTAATAGTAGGAAGCAAAATGGTTTGATATTTACAGCTGGTAGGATATAAAATCCACTTGGGACTTTCTTTGTTCATTAAGGATGAAAACAATTGTAATGTTATTGGGTATCAAATGTGAAATAATCAATCAGCCCAACCATCCCTTTTCTGATGCTGGAATACGACTCAGGGTGGCAGCAGGTATCGTAAGGTAGTCCAGACATCCCTCTCCCCAACAATGCTTTCAAACTCCTCCTGAGGGACCTTGAGGCAAATCCCAGGCCAGATGAAATATGTAGTCTGTTCTGACTCTAGCCCCAGGTATCTCATCAGTTGGATGTGCCCAGAAAACTTCCATGAGAGGGTGCCCAGGAGGCCTCCTGATTAAGCTGCCTGAACCATCTCAGCTGGCTCCTTTCAAGCAGCACCTCCACTTAAAGCGTCTTCCATATGATACTTTCTATAAACGGGAGCCTGGCCACCTTGCTGAGGAAGCCTATTTTTGTAGCTTGCTAGCACAATCTCATTCTTGCATTCACTACCCAAAGCTCATGACCCCTGTGAGGGTTGTAACGTAGATCAACTGGTAAATTGAAAGCACTGCTCTCTGGCTCTGGCTCTGGGACAATGCCTGCACCACATCTCATGCTCCATTTTGCCCTCACTCATAAACAAGACCCCTAGATATTTAGGAAATATAGGAAATATATAATCAAATCATCTTACACATAATGTGTTTCTTGTAATTTAATGATAAAACAATTCTGCCTTTGGCACAGATACTCTAACAGTTAACACTAATAGGTCATGCTATATATATGACAAGATAAGAGAGCTGATTAAAAGAAACCTTTTCACCTCCAGATTCAAAGCAGTAAAGCACAACAAGTTGCAAGCACAGAAACCTTTCATGTTAATGTATCAGAACTTTAAATCCTGCTTGTGTGTGTGAAGAAATTTGATTTAATATCATTAAATAAAGTCCAATCCAAAATATGACAGTTAAAGAAAAATAAATCCACAATGAGCAATGACCTAACAGTTAAAGTCTCAGCCTAACATCTGCCTAATCCACTGAGGTCAGTATAAAGATGTATGCGTTTAGATCTTCACAGGCTCTGTTGGCTCTGTCTCAGGAAAGAAAGTAGAAAGTAGAGATAGTTCAAATTTCCCTTCAGAATTCAATAGATGTAACAGTAATTGGCCTTACTTCCCCTTACGTTCTTTGTGACAAATTTCAGAGCTGACCGAGCTCCTAAGGGGGAGCTGTTGCCCGAAGCTCAACATCTGCAGACCTTGTGATCACCAGGCATCACTGTGGGGGTGTCATGCTCGGTCTGCCGAGAGATGTCTCATCGCAACAGCCCACAGGAGCTCGCAGGCCTTATTCGCAATCAGACTGTCAGAACTTGGGCACTTAACCTGATGGAGATGGCTTTCCCCCTGCTTTCCTAAACTCTTCTCTGTCACCAATCTGCCAATCTGCAGTCTTGCCAATTTCATTTGTAGCTGCCTCTCACTGTAATAGTAATTGTTTTAATCTCCAGGGCTCACTGTTTGCACTTGTTATTTGCATGATAATCAAACAGACAGGCATTCTGCCAAATCATTAAAATTTTTCAGAAATTATTTTTTACTATTATGAAAAGGTTGGACAGAAGTAATAGAATACAGTCTACATACAGCACAAGATCCATGCCCTTTATGAGATGAGACCTAATGGCATTTCCAAATACACATACAAAGCCTTGTCACTTCTAAACGGGTCTTTTAACAACTGTGACATTTTGTGAACTTTCATAAAAATATGTATCTCATTTCTAAAAGGAAAATTAATCTGTCAGTGTCAAGTAGACCATCGAGGAGCATTTGGACACAACGGTTACTGTCAGAGTTCGAGCCCAAAGGAAAAAAAAAACAAACAACAATAGCAAAACAAAACACTTTTCCCAAACAAAATCTTTATCAAGAAAAATATCCGATAAATGATGAGCTGATGGTCTCTTTGCAATATCACAGTCTGTGCGTGTTGAACTGTAAAACCTCACAAAGAGCATTTGTGTGTCATTGTTGTGCTGCTCACATACCAGCAGCTGGATAGTTTACTCAGGGAAAGAGCATTATAGTGATGAAACCACATCCCCAATTTTTACGATATAACAATAGTAAAAATCCTGACATACTGTTGTGGGAAATTGAGGATGGATCAATTATTTATCAGTTATCAGTTATCACTGCGTTTAAAAAAGCAGCAGGAGAAGTTAAAGCTCCCATTGTTCTTTGTTTGCTCGCCAACCAGGCTGAGAGAGGAAAACCGCGAGGGAGAGAAACGGCAGATAAAAGCAGATGAAGAATGTGAAGTTATGGACGTTCCATCGAGTTACAGACACAAAACAATGAACAAGCGGTGCCAGACAAAACTAAGTGACATTAAGTATAACTAATATGATAGGCCATATAGCACATCATCACCCAGAAAAGCTGGAACAAGTTTAAGTTACAGAGAGATCTGTTGATATTATTTGAATTGTCTTTGTTGACAAAGTAAAGTGAAACTTGGGCTTCTTTTATTTTCTTGCAGGGTCTAATTATTTTCTTTTCTTGGTGCTTTATCACTTGATATGTGAGATTCAGTACCACAAAGAAAATGTGCACTTTGTGTGTGTAGAGTTTATTCACTGTAACTCTGTTTTAAAAGATCCAGCTGCGACAATAGTGTATTTTCTTTTTTTTTTTTCATAAATGGTTTGACACCCACTGCTGCATTGTTTTTGTTTTCCGTGTTTGTACATTTATGAATAATTCATTACCGAGGACAATTCAGAGCTGGCTACTTTTATTTAATTTAATTAAAGGGGGAAAGTCGAGGCACTATTGTGTTTAAAAGGCAAAATAATATACATGATGCACATACTGCACTGGTGAGTTACTGTACATCATGATAAATACTGTATTGTGGGTTCAATTTGATGACACTATCGTATCATGAGATTTATTTGGCATCATAACATCTCTGCTCTAATTTGATTTTTTCACCATGTGCACCCAATAAAGTGCTTTTAATGGAAGGAAGACCATTGCATTCATTTATTTATAACCACCTGGGGTGGTGAGGGTGGGGGCTGGGGTAGGTTTTTGCAATATTAAGTGAGTATTATATTAATTGAAATGCCAGTGGATGCTAAACCCCAAACTTCCTCTGATGTATTGTTGGTGTTTGAGTGTGCTTGTGCTCATATGAGAAAAACATTGTATAAATGAGTGAATGTGTGTGAGAATGGGTAAATGTGTGTTCAATTCTTCTCCTTCACTTCCCACTGTAGTGACAGTGCTAGTTGCCTCTCCCTCCTGTTGGCTCTCTGGTGTCTGTGTGTCAGTCATCATTTGCAAGTTTAGATCCTGGTTCCTCATGTTATTCTTCAGATTGCCTTTTGCATTCCATGGTAACGCTCTGATTGCTCTTCACAAGTTTAGTAAGTGAGTAGATTTTCTTGTTTGTTGGGAGCAGGTCTTACTTTGCCATCTGTCTCACAGTGTCACAGTGTTAGCTGAGGAGCTCTGAATTCCTTATCTGGATTTACCCTGTATGAATCCAACTCCCCTGTCCCTCATCATGATTGCTGTCTGTACCACTATCACAACTAAGAGTCTTTTTTTACCAGCTCCTTTTAACTTTGACTGTAAGAATTACATTCAACATCATAACAACCCACCCATGGATTGAAAAGACATTTAACACCGCATATTGAAGCCTTCTGAGTGACAGGAAGTATCTTTAATCCCTGCCAACTTTACAGGTGCTGTTTTGTGTCTGAGTTTGACCTCTGACCTCGTGGTTGAAGGTAAAATGTTCTGAAAGGGGTATGTGCTATGAATAAATGGGCAAATCGAAAAGGAAACGGAAACAAGGAAAAACAGCCAAAAATGTCTCCTGAACTGTGCCAACAATGAAGTTTTTTGCCAAGCTCCTTTTCCAACAGGCCTTGGTATTCACATTTAACAGTGTGCTAGAGACACCAGAGGCAGTGATGCCTAGCTAAATCACACTGAAACAGATCTACTGGGACATGCAAATTAATATGTAAATGACAAATTTTCGAGACTCGCATGCACTCAGTAGAATTAAATATCTGTTTCCAAAGGAGGGCAAGTGACTTCTCCTGTGACAATGAGGAATAATCCTAATATCTACTGTTTTCCTAAGGGTGGAATCGATTAAACCTGGCCATTACAAGTTTTATTGGTTTAGGAAAATCTAATTGCTTGACATAGTTGGAACTTCTTATCAAAGAAATTGAAAGTAATAAAAGTAAAAATCCGGAGATTTGATTTTAGGTACAAATTCATATCAGGGTGCCTTATTTGGTGAAGCTGCAAGTTTTCTATTTCACTGACTTGGCAGGTTGTTTCCAAAGCATTTAAGGCATCTAATTATTGCAGCTCATGGAAAAATTATGGAGCTGGGAGGTAATTTCAGTATAACTATGCTATCTTCATGTTCTGTAATAGTTCAGTTTAAAAACAGACTTGTGCTGACTCATAAGTGCTCCTTTTCTGAAGAGGTCGCAAGACATTTTGGAGAAAAGGCCCCCAGTAAAATGGAAGCAAGTCATCTCCAGTACTTGATTGTAGGTGGTTTGTTGTGACTCAGTTGGTAATCACTGAAACAGATTGCATTTTCCTTTCACAGCTCAAAGAGACTGAGGGAAGGAATGAATAACAGGAGCTGTCAAGGGGATGGTCCATCTGACTCAAAGCCTGATTCTAATCATTAAACAACTGTGAAGAACAATAACATGTTGCACCTCTATATTCAGGCTCTGCTCAAAACAGAGATTTTGAGACATATTAAATGTCTCATCATGCCTCCATCCATGATGTAGAGTGAATTTGCCTTTACTTACAAATTGCTTTAGAAGGGCGCTTGTGAGCAAATTGATGTTTTAATGTATGTGATGACATAAAATTACCACTGGGAGTAAAAAAAACAAACAAACAAAACAACCCATAGACTTACCAATACAAATTGTCAGGATCACATTATATGTGATAACCACAGTCTGTCTGTAAAAGTGGATGAAGGCTCTGGGACTGTAAAATGAAGAAAAGTGAAGCACCTTAAACCTATATCATAACAATCAGGGGACGGCTCCACCGGTTGGAAAAGGAGGTCAGATAGCATTGAATCTATGGGAAAATGTATCTAATTCTCACATGATTTCCTAACCCAGTAAACTTTTCCTGACTGAGTTGATAGTCTGAGTCTCTAGTTTTTAGTCTTCTTCTCATTTTTTAAATGATGGTCTTGTGTAGATGAATTAGGCCATTAGGGCGTGGCTCCGGTGTGATTGACACCAGGTAGTAACAGTTTTGTCTACCAGAGAGAAGCATCTTTTAAGGTGACCCTGTAACCCTGTATGATGATCATTTGTCATTTACTCACAGCAGCAGGTCCCATTTTTTTTAAGAGTCATGCTTGCAGCCAGTCTTCAGCCGCTTTAGCTGCTAAAGACTCCACTCTGTTCACCAGCTAGTTGCTACTTGTGTATAGCTGCCATTTGCATGGTGTGCTGTGGGGTTTGAGAGCATTTGAAAGGGGGTCTTTGTCATTAAAATCAGCAGCCTGTTATGGCAGAAAATAACATTGCAAAAGCGGTAAGAGAGAACAAAGCCAGTGAAAGTTGCTGAAACTCATTACTGTGTCCTGTCAAGCTGAGGTGAGCTGCAGAATCTAGACATAATGCTCTCTTAAGTAAAGATAAATTCCCTTTTAAATATTATAATATTGCCATTTGATGCACTTAATGTAGAAATATCAGTCACAGATGCTGTGAAGAGCATTTTTTTTTTTACCACAACCCTTTAGCCATTATTTCTCTCACTTGTTGGATGACAGCACAGTGGCCAGCACTCTTGACTCACAGCAAGAAGAATATGGGTTCGATTACTGGTCTTGGGGGCCCTGCATGCCTGCGTATGCTTACGGCTTCCTCATACCATCCAAACACATCATGTTTGGGTTAACTGGTGACTCTAAATTGTCCGTCTGAGTGCGAGTGTGAGTGGTTGTTTGTCTCTGTCTGTCTCTGTGTGTTGGCCCTGTGATGAACTGGTGACCTGTCCAGGGCATTCCCTGTCCTCACCCAGAGGATTGGCTGGGCTTGGTCTGATCCATAGTGTCAATAATAATCCATTGCACCATGCTTGCACACACAAATATGGCAGGTGCAGAAGGTCAATGCTGAATCAGTCCACAAACCTTGCTGGATGTTTACAGTGGACATTGGAATAATCCGTTTCGTTTTCACATCCAGATATACCAGCTTTAGCCTTCAGTGTTTCTTTTTCATTTAATAATGCAGCAGCCAGTCAGGAGAGCAAAATGCAATAGAGAGCAAATGTGAATAGAATCAACAACTACCACAAAAGAACAAAAAAACAAAACAAACAAAAAACCCCTATTGTAGCAGATTCTCAGATGTATAACTGACACCATGGTTGATTGTCGTTCATATATAGCATGTGCATCGCGTCAGAAGTTGTCTCATCAGCCACACAATGTGTTTTCATCGTCACATGTATCCTCGTATATGGAGTTTGTGACTCAATTGACCATAATGTGAATGTAATCATGGGCAATACAATTTCTTTTCCATGATGGTTTCAATGAAAGATGTTGTTTCACAAAATCTAATGTTATAGATGTTGCTGACAGCACTTCAGGAGACCTCACCATCATATGCACACTTGAGCCGGATAAACTCGTTTGCTCAATCTTTGCATTTATTGTTTGAGTCAGATGACGATTCCCACTTACGCTGCTTCTTTCACTGCATCAGAATTTAAATTATGGAGGCCTGTTCAGTCAGGTTTGTGTCCCTTTTTTGACACAAATATTTTTGAACAATGTTTACCCAAAGTACTTACTTGTGCCATCATCCTGTGTTGATGCACTCTACACCGACTAACACGGTCATGATGAATTCGTTTTTAGATTATTTTGCAGCTGAAAAAAATGTTTTAAAAAATGTTTTAAATGTTTTAAAATCTCTGTTCAATGTGCAGCATATTAGCAATAAATTAAATGACTCTACTTCAGGATAAAAGCCTCACTAGCAGCCCTTGGAGGCTATTATTTGCTCTACAAGCTACAACTGCAGTGATAGATGAAATGAACACATTGACCCTTGTACTACTCTTAGTAGAATGGGAGTTTTAGGCACTGCGGCCTGCAGCAGAGGAAAAACTTGCATTGTTCTTGGTGTCATGAGGAGCCATACAACCTCTACTTGTATATCCAGCCATTAGGTTGTGATATGCATGTGTACAACAGTGTACTCGTGAGAGCTGACCCACCAGACAGATTACTGATACCCAAATATGTAGTAATCCCCATCGACAGCAATGTCTGGAAGAAGGAGAAGAAGGGCAATACCGATGACTGAAAGAGGTGATGTGGAGAGATGTGGAAGTTAAAGCACCCGTTAAATCAGTGGTAATCTAAATCCATGGTGTTGTAACTTGTTTGGGTTAACTGGTAACTCAAAATTGTCCATAGGTCTAAGTGTGAGTGTGAGTGGTTGTTGGTCTCTGTTGTTGGCCTTGTGATGGACTGGTGACCTGTCCAGGGTGTACCCTGCCTTCACCCAGTGTGAGCTGGGGCTCCAGCAGCCCCCCGTTACCTGGAAATGAAAAAAGCGATGGAAAATGGATGGATGGATGTGAAACTGTGTGACAGCATATGCCATATTAGAATACCATCAGCTTATTATTCAATATTATACACCATGATGGTGACTGTGAGAGGCTGCCCATATTTCATATTTCCCTGGTGTTTTCTGTATATATTCATCTGAATGTGGCAGAGCATGTTTTTCTCAATTTGCTGTCATTCATTCCAGTTCAGTATGCACTGTAACAAAAACAACTTCCAACTGACTGATCCACCTCAGTAAACTCAGCCTAAAGTTTGCTGTGCCACTGTTTCTGTGTTTTGTTTTGTTTTTTTGTTTATTGTGCTTCAGTGTTTTGTTTTTTTTTTCTACACCAGCTTGCACATTATGTTATGCTCCACTTCCTGTCAACCACCTGATACCCACAGGAAGACCTGGAAGCCTTGTGGAAGCATGTGGACATAATGCATTCTTGTCATCTTATCTGGGACACAGTTTTGAGTTATCAACTAGATTTGAAAATAAACTTTTAAACCAATATTCTTTTCTTCTGCGTGTTAGTTTGTGTAGGGCCGGGCTGAATGTTAACACTGGAGGAAACTGAACTGCAAGTACACGACAGCTAAAACTTCCATGTTCTTCACAACATCACAAAAGTATACCTGTGTTACACAACTGAATATTAAACTTCAATGACATTTAGAGTGCATGAGTAAGTAGACACCAATTATAAAAACTGGCATATAAAATTATTTTGTGGTATTATTGTACAATTTCAGGACTGTAATTGATAGCAAGCACCTAAAGAGCACAGATGAGCCTTGTTGTCAGAGCCACCATGACGCATTGTGTTGCAAACCCATACAACTGAGTAAAAAACATAACGATGGGTGAAGCTTGTAGCTACAGAAATGTTACAATGTTGCTGATTAATAGCTGAGAAATGCATGTCAGCATTTACACACACCTCGAGTTATTTAGTCTTAGCTTGATGTAGTTACTTTTGTAAAGCCTGCAGCTGCTCCACTGACAATGAAGGGCAGTTTGACATTTGGGACTTTTGAAGTTTTTTTTTTTTTTACACTTGATTGAGCTTTATTCCCTTGTTCCACACTGTGAGCAATGCTGCCTCAGTACACGCTGTGGTGTTTACTGTCTATTTTACGTCAGATGTTCTCCTCCAGAGCAGCATGTGAGACACTTCTGCTGCACACATTCTCGAACATACTGGGAGTTAAGCACTTTTTATATTTACTTTGAAATGATGACAGTAATTCTCATTCTGAGGTCATGTAAGTCATTTATGGTCGGTGAAAACAATTTACTCTTTGTGACGTATCCATGTACCCAGAAAATTACACGGTGAGGTTTCACCGCACCTTTTCGTCACACATAGAAGTGAACACTAACAGTGGAAATGTGTCAGAATTAGCGAGTCTCACTGCAGGAAAGCAGGAGATGAAACTGCATATAAATGTAATTGGAAAAGAGACCGATTTGGTGTCAGAGTGATGTTTCAAAGAGAACACAGTAAAACACAGGACTTGCAGGAAGAAAGGTACGGTGAGAAAGGGGAGAACAGGAGAGTTGTGGCTGACGCCTCGGGGACAGAGAGGTAGAGGGATGGTCAAATGTTAGCGAGCGATTAAGAAAGCACAGTAGACACACAGCCAGTTAGGACACTGATAGGCACTGAAATCAGACTGTTATTCAATACAGCACGGTCTGTGTGGAAATATTATAACACCCTGAGGTTGATGGAGTATTTTCTCTCAAGTTGACAACATAAAAGGGGGTATAATACAGAATTTTAACTTTGTGTGTTACTCCTGTGCTCTGAGAAAACAGTCTGTATTAGTGAACATTTTCTGCAGCTTCTTACAGCCACAAATAAGAACAAAGCTTGCCCTACTTTCTAAGCTGTAATATGACACCCTCTGCTTTATATCCACTCCACAGAAACACATTTTTAGAAGATTAGCTCCACAATAAAACACTTTTTGAATTGTAAAATACTACATTTTAGCCCCATTTAATCATAAAGTAAAACAATTATGGTGCAGTATTTGTTTCCAGCAAACCCTCCATTATTTAAAGCTGCTTTAATCTTCTTCTTTTTGTTTTTTTTTTTTTTTTTTTTAGCTGAATGAGCTGAAAACATATCTAGCATAGCTTCACTTTTTAGAATTATTTTATTGGAAAACAACTGCCTGTTCACACATTGAGCAAGACATATAAGCTTCTGTAGTTACTGATGGGAACTACAGACTTAAGAGAGGCATATTTTGCATATTGGTACAGTATTTCACCCTCTGTGGTTAGAATGACATATCACTATACTGTATGAATTCCCTTTATGGCTCCCTGTGTGGACGTTTCCTTACCAGTGGCTTGAAGTAAAAGCAAACACACACATCAAGAGCAAAGTGCCACAACAAAGATGGTCTGAAGCACTACCAAATTAACTGCTTGGACTTGTTAACCATTAATTATACAAAGGAAGTCAGTTGAGAAGTGCTGATCTGGAAACTGATGCATTGTGATACAATGCTTTTTGAAGATGTTGTTTGTTCATGCTTAGACAAACTGATTATACCATTTCAAGCAGACAACAACAGGGATTAATTTAACAAAAGCAGTGTTTCCTCCTTTGCAGTAGTCATACTTGGAAGTCAAGCTGCACTAAAGGCTTTAATCCAAACTCAAACCAATATCAGATTTTAATATTTGCTGCCATTAAGGGTGATGCACCTAATTAAATGCATGGGGCCTTTGGTTTCTGTTTGTTCATCTGGCACTTAAATTGCTTTATGTAACACATCCTCAAACACATCCTGCTCCTCCTCCCTTTGGAGATCTAATAGAAAGACAGGGTGTGAATAAAAAGATTTAAAGAAGGATGGGTTTATGGTCAGTCATCTATGATCTGTGAGGGAGGGCGCTATGCTCTGGCACTGAAGGCAGCCAATGACTTGTTGTCATGGACCTTGTTCTGCAAGAAGCTGGGGCCAGATGTTCTATTTCAGATATGCATCTTCTCATTTCTCTTGAGCTGATCAGAGCTCCAGGTCAAGCATTTTCAGTCTTGTCCTGAACAGACCAATATTTATAGACCGAGTATTCTGTTGCGTGGTTAATATACAGTGATCAGCGATTGGAGAACCACAGAAGCTGAGGCAGGAAATTTATCGGTCTCAGCACTCAGATGTGCAGTCATTGCTTTATTAGCAGACAGCTCTTTGCAGACACACAGATGCATCACACATTCACACTCCAAGCCCAGCTGAAGAGCAAACAAACACATTAGGATTGATGGAGCGCCGTTAATGCATATGACAATCAGTGGTGTTGCCAGTATTCAAACTGCAATCCTATTTTATACAGGATATCATATCAGGCTTACTGGGAAGAATGGGTTCAAATCGCTATTCAGTGACACACAGGCCTCCAAAACATTTTGGTAAGGATGGTAAATTAAAGGCTACAGCAATTCACCTGGCAGCACCGCCCATTATGCAAAGAATACACCTACTACCTGGTTTGACATTCCTTTTTACTAACAAGCAGCATTGCTTTTAACGCAACGTTCAGATTTTCCTCATCGCCTTATGTTAGCATGGTCAACCTTTTGTTGATACTGAATATCATATTCTGTAAATAATTTTTATGAGGTAATCAATCTCAGGGTGCAGTAGCGTTACGATCGGACCATAATAAGGTTTATGTTTCCAGCGAAAGATGGGTCCAACACCGTTGCACAGACAGATCAGACGTGGTAATCCTGCTGGGCGAAGCTGTCATTATTTCAATTTTAATGGCCCTTATTGTCATTGTCAAGGTTACAGCTCTAGCTCTGCTTCCTGAGTTTTTGTGTTTGTGAAGTGTTTGATATTTCCCTTCACTGCACGGTCATTGGATTCCGCAGCCATATTTATGTTTTTAATCCCCAGCGACAAGTCACCAGAGGGAGTGTGCACATATATCCGGTCATATCTGCCACTACATCCAATGAGAATCGGCAACATTTTACCCTCAGATATATAGAACATTATAGCTGGAGGCCTGGATATAAATAGCTATATGAGTAAGTCTTGACTTCCTGAAAAAGAGATATACTCTAAATTAATTCTAAATGGCTGTTTTGCACCACAGGAATAATTATTGTCCCTATCTGTTAATGGAAAAGCATTTGAATTGACAAACTTGAGATATGATGGTTTTACATAATCAAACATCTAGATTTTGAAGGCCTCTAACTGTTTCTCCAGTGGGCTTCACCCGTTACTTTCCCTGCAAATCTTTGGTTCACAATACACTAAACATGGCAAGTGCCTATTGTAATTAAAAGGAGATATAGAGATATAGATATACATATTTATTTAAAGCTACAATAGGCGAGTTAATACACAATAGACTTACACAAGAAGACAGAATTAAGGTTTATTTCTAGTAGCAGACATAGGTCCAACTTTCCTTTAAGAAATTCGTATTTTTAAGATTTACCACTTTTTGAACATAAAACTGATTTCCTGTAATACGAAGTATAAATCAATGGGAATATAAAGCAATACTGTCAATGGGATGGTTTCTTTATCATTTGTGCTGCTGATTTTTTGGCCCCCATCAAAAATAATTCCTGAAACATGTTAATAATTTAATGAATTAAGTAAAGAGAGGAAAAAATGCTAATGAAATTTGACAACATGTGAGAGTATATGGATTTAAAGATGCAAATGAAAAATGACGAACCTTTGCATTTATTCCTGTATGCCACGTTTGAACCCTGCAGTAGTTCATGAATGAATAAACAGAGTGGGGCTTTCTCTTTTTTTATTTGATCTGTTCATCAAGACAGGCTCCTCAAATTTATATCATGTTGGGTTTGCTCCATGTCATGTGAACATATAAATGTCTCTATAATAGAAGTTGTCTGTAGTCGGAAGGTCATGAGTTATTGATAGACTGGTAGATTAATCATGATACAGTCTGGCCCTGTAACCGTCTTTTGGGAGGATATGGAGATATTTTATGGATAATCATCAATCATCAGTTTCATGAATCATCAAGTTCATTGACACATTAAAGTTATGAGCTTCAACACTTCTGAGTGACACTCCACCGACATTGTTGCGTTGTTTTTTTGGATGACCTCCTGTGGAAAGGACTGCCGTGTTTGTTGGGTTCAGGTGTGTAGTTCTGTATGCTGCAGCACGAAGTAAGTTGTCGCGTCGATAGATGTAGAGATTTTAATAGCCTATGTGTGTGGCGCTCAGCCAGTGGGCAGCTGGCAGCCAAAAGGTGCTGTGTGCATGATGAGGCTGACTTGGGTACAAAAACAGATGGTGAGCTGAGCATGGTGATTCATACCAGCAAAGTTTTAAAGGTGTGTGATAAAGATTGTTATTAGGAAGAGCATATGTCATTTCCTACTGGGAATGCAAACGCTGAGAAAATTAGGGATTTTAAAAAAATGTGTGTAAAATGCAGGATAAGCAAAAACCTCCTGAGTCATATAAATGAAGAAGCTCTGCCCTTGTTCAACACCCAAACAGATGTTTTTCTCTTTTAATGTTTACCATCCAGCAGGTCAGCAATGATTTCCCTAGCCTCTGGTGCCTGATTTTAAAGATCCACTGCAGTGTGCACCACAACTTTGGGTCTTGATATGTAGTTGATATGATGGCTGATTTCTGTGTCTTTCTGAAATTCCCTTTTGTGTGTGAAAACTCATGTGCTCTGGTGGGCATCTGTTTTAACTCCACTGGCAAGAAGCATTAACGCTTCCACGGCGCTGCATCTCGCTCTGAGCGCTGCTGCAGCAAAATGAAAGTAAAGCTACTTTCTTTGATGTAGATGTTGAGGCCTGTGATCTTACTCAGACTAATTAATTAATGACATTCAAAGCCTTTCAGTCATCATCCTGACAGGTTTGCTTCCAGCCAAACAAAGTTTGTCATGCAATGATCAGCAGCTTGGGCTCTCACTTGACGCTGCCTCTCTGACTCCTTTAGTCTGTGTTTGTCCTTCAGCTCCTACAGCCGAACAACAACTCACACAGCCACTTGCTTGCTTTGCCCTCTGTTGTAGCGGCTGCGTTAATGGCCACACGTCCGCACACTTCAATCAGGCTATACAGTATTCACATCACCCCTGTGCTTTGTTTTCTGTGTTTTTTATTTATTTATTTTTATTTTTTTCTAGGGTTTTGAGGGGAAAGACAGGGTCTTGACTGAGTAAATGAGACATAGATTCAATGTAGCTCTACTCTGTCAAACTTGCAAGCCAAAGAAGATGGACTCTTACAGTGGCAGGAGTGGCACTCAGCGAGGGTGACAAGGTGGAGCGGATAGCAGACTGACAGCTGTCATCAATCACTTGCCCCGCCAGCCAGATGCGGGTTGATAGAAAGGGACAAGTTGGCCGGCATGGCGATTCGCACGTTTACCGGAGATGTCTTTTTTTGCCAGCACGTCTCTACTACTCTACTTTTCCACTGTCAAGCCTGTATGTGACATGCTCCATTTCACTCCCAAGTTGCGGAGCTGTGGTGACACTCGAGGAAGAAAAAGCTGCCCGTCCACAGCCAACACTGCATCACTGTTTGCCCCCACATAATTGAAACAGCCCTTTCTGTAAGATTTAATCGAGGGGAAGCCTGAAAATTTCAAAAGTTTCCAAAGTTTCTCCCACATTGAGAATTTGGAGACTAGGCAACAGAAATGTGTAAAAATTGATTACAAAAGGCAAGTGAAGGAGCTGAACTGAGACGACCAGAACCAAAGTAATACCAGTCTGGGGCAGCTGGATAGACAGGAGGAAATACTGCTTTGTCTCTGAGGAGTTTCCATTGGTTGAAGCTCAGTGTTGCTGAACACTCCAGACAGCTCCAGCTAACTCTTAACAAATCTTGTTGATGCAGCCTCCGCTACATAGGTAATTCTTCCCTTTTCCCCAGATGGCCTGTTTTCATGTTTGCAGTCAGACAAACAGAGTAATGAACGGGGCATAAGAATATGATATGTGAAGCCTTCAGTGTGCCTTGTAAAGAGGCATTGCATGGTAAGCATTCATAATTGAACATTTTAATATCATTGAACATCCAGAAAGCACTCTTTAATATTTAATCATATAGTTTAGACCTACTTAACTGTGTGCACAGTGTAGCACATCAAAGCCTCATTCCCTCGTGCACTGTGTCTGCGCACTTGTTTGTTTCAACCCCTCTTACGACGGTCATGCTAATAAGGAATTTTAGAGCTGGTTGTGTGTTTGATTTAATGTCTTAGGATTTTTGTCGGTCACCCAGTACCAACATCCGTGTTTTTTACATCACAACGAAAAGAATTCCCACTTTAAACAAGACTCTGCTTATTTACAAGCTCATCTCACCCCACAACAATCCCAGTCCCCACCTCTTCATTCGCTTATAATTTTGCCTTGATCAAGGTTTCAATTGGTGTGAAAATCAATACTCCCAGATGATAACCTCTGGATTATTTACCCACAAACCCCCTTACAAACCACCCCCCCCCATCCCTGAGTTCGAATTTGGCTCCATGCTGTCTTTAGCAGGTTAGTGGAATAATGCACTGCATTAACAAGCACTCAGTGGTGCTATAGTGAAACAACATCTCGCTCACAGGGTCGTTGAATTCTGCAGTTTACCTGAGGAGAAGAAGGTCAACTTCCATTTAACAAGTTAGAGGTGTGTATATCAGGTATAAGTGTCACAAAACACTGAGATGACAAGCTCTTTGGGATGTGATGAAGTGCAAATATGATTGGAGTGCAGTGGAGCAGTGACGGTGCTGCCTCTGGAATGGGCTTTGATTATGCCAGGGGCTGGCTGCTAAAATCAATTGACCTTGACACTATCGCTGTCTGCACAACAAACACCTGAGCTTTGATCTACCTGTCGACAATCTGGCCAACCCTCTGAGTTCAGTGAAATGCAACAGTCTATTACTTTCTACAATCAAGCATTCCCATTTTAATGAGTTTGAATTCAGTTTGGTCATTTTTGGCAAAGGAAATGATGACCAAGTCTTTTTTTATCCATCTTCAAATGTTGCCTTTCCTGAAGCGGAGCATGCACAGATGAAAGAAACAGACTTTAAATGTGCCGTGGTTCCGGACGGGTGTTCAGCCATGACAAGGTTTGTCAGGCGCCCTGGTGTGTTTGAGCGAAATTTTAATAAAACTGCTCACAGCCGAATGACAACTTTGTGGAGGCCCTGGGGCAAAACGGTGCAGAAAACAAAATGACAAAGATCTGTATTGGTTTGTCCTGGGGGCAATTAGTTATATTTACTATCTTTTTTATTTGCCCAATTGGAATTGTGCTTCTGACAGAAGGAGACAAAAGACAATCTGGCACTGGCCTGAGAAGAAATGAAGAATTGTTCTGCAGAAATGTCCAGTCTGCACCTTTTGTGGTGTTAATAGGAAATTCAGTTTTTACAATCTGCTCCTTATTTTTCATATCTTTGAGTGTCCTGTTCCTATAAGTTATGATAATACTTACCCTTTTTGTTGGTTGGATTTAAAGGTTAAAATAATTTTAGTTATGTGTCATTTTGTTCAATATGTATCTGACAAAAAAGTGATAACTTTTTCACAGACAACTTGATCCAAATTTTGGGAGAAAATAAATTCTTATAATTGCTTTTATTTGGCTTTTTTTATTTTAGGGTTTTATATTCAGCGTTAGTAAAACATATTCCTTGGATACAGACAACATTGGTTGGTGCACTGTTGTTACAGAATCGAGGGTCTTACCTTGCTGCTTTGAGAAGCTGATGCAAATATGTCTGGTCACTCAACAATCTAATATGTTTATCGACTGACTTGGTATGTTTTTAAACTATCTGTCATTCTGTCCATCTTGCCCTAAACTTCGAGCAAATTCCTCAGAATTTGGCTCATTCAATTCACTTGTATTCAAAGATGAACGGATTAGAATTTAGTGGTTCAAGGTCAGATGCGGCTGTGACATCACAGAATATGTTTTTGGCCGACAGTCACAAATTATAAGTAATAATTAAAAATATATTTCAACTGATCTTATGGCATTTTAGTTGAAGGTCTACTTCACTGTGACATAATGTTCTGGAAAAACACTGCTGACTATTCCTCAACACTAACTCAGGAAGAGGAGATTATGACCACACTACCTGCAACTTGGTTGATTGCTAGAGACAAACAACTGTGAGTTGGTAATTGTGGCTCTCCTTAGACATTAACAGTTATGGGTAGCGCCATAGGCTGAAAACTGACGGTTTAGTACACAGCTCTGTGTGTCTGCTGCTGGTGAATCAGTGAAACATTGCTGTTTGCATCCTGTCATCTGAACTTTTCACATTGATGCAGACTGACACAAGATTGGAAAAATACATTATAGAGCTCAAAAGAAAATTAACCCAGTAAGGAAAGGATTGGACTTCGATCTGCTTTATTTTATTCTTGCGCAAAAAAAAAAAGCCAAACAGCTAAAATAAATTGAGTTGTGTTTTACATGAGAAGAAAAATTTGTTCAGATAACATATCAACATCACAGTTTTGCTCTAGACCAGACATTTTTACAATGGTACGAATTTCAGACTATTGCAGAAGTAGGAGAAGTGACTGTTATCTTCTAAGGGGTGAAAATAAAAGGAAGCAGAATGTAATTAAAATGAGATGAGGAGGAGATGAAGAATTTCAGTGTCTCTCAGCCTGCCGTTGCTTTTCTTTTCTACTTTCACCTCCTCTGTATTTCCTCTGCTGACAAATGAGTTTTAGCAATTCAATTTTCACTTAAGTCTCTTTGATTTCAGCTGTGCTTCCCTTAAGTTGTGGGTACTTGTGCTGTGTGTTTGTTGCGTATGCTGTGTATGAAAGATACATGTAGTACACTTGCTGTTTCCCAAGATGTCATAGAAGGAGCACAAACTGCGGGGTTAACTGCGGAAGCCAAGATTTTTAACGTGATACTCTTATATTTCCCAGGTGCCTTGTTTACACAATTGAGTTGCAGACCCTGCACAACCTTGTGTCTCAGAGTCTTCATAAACGGTAATTTAAAGATGTGGTGTGCTCATGGTGAATTTTTGATCACCTGTTTAACTGCTGATTTTAAGTCTAAATCTGCCATGTGCTAAGATTTGTGGGCGGCTTATTTGTGCATAGTTGTGGAGCTCATTGTTGTAAAACTGCAGGCACATTGGCTGAGAACTGTTAATAACAAGTTGTCATATCTGCCTCCTTTCTTTTTTCTTTTTTTCTTTTTTTAATCTGGCAGTCTCTCATCTCCTTCATGGCTTTGTTTTATAGAATGAACAGCTCTACCGTGGTTAATGCATCATTTCCCTCCTCATTGTGAGAGTGCAGGGGAGAGCAGGATAATGGGTGAGTGGGGAAGGGGCCCAATGTCCTTGTATTTTATTGCCCCTCTCTCATCTTTCCAGCATGGCTGGTCAGAGCAGTGCCCACGGTATTAAACACAAGCAAATGCCCTTTTCATATGAACACACCATTGGCAGGAGTTCCATTTCCTATAATAACCAACAAAAAAAAATGGCTTTGAGGAATAAGCAGTGAGGGATTCATGAGAAATTATTTGAATTCATAAATGTAAAGTACATGATTATATGTAGTTATTGTAGAGCATGATTGGAATTAAATGCAACTTCATGCCGTTTTAGAGAGGGGAAAAAATTATGAATCTGTTCAGCCAGATCTGCATCAAAATCCTACCAAATCATCATCACTCAGGCCGATCAATAACTGTCTCCTAATATCTTGGCCATCCCTGCTCCAGGGACTATATTTAGTATTTAGACACTCATATATCTACTGAACTTGTGAACCCTCCTTGAACTAAAGTTTGAAGCTGGTTTTCTAGCCTTTTAATGAGCCATAACTAACTGGTTTTCACTTTAGTTACAGATTGTTAATATGCAGCTGCCTCAAATTGTTCATAGCTGGATAATTTTAATTCTGCCTTCCTAAATTCATTTATTTAAGAGTAATGAAAGTGTTATCTTTTAAAATGCACCACCATCACTATGGCATCTCGTTATGACCACGACCAAAGTCCTTTTCTGGGCAGGAAATTTAATGGATAAGCGGAAAACCTTTTAACATTTAACTATAAATGTGTTCATTTGTATTGCCATTATATTCACTTTGCTGGCCTACGGTCATTATGTTTCGTAAAATTGTAAAAAAAAAAAACAACAATAACAACAATATTGCTAATTACAACAGGGGCAGTTCTCAGATAGTGTGGTTTAGAAAGGTGGAGCATTGGATTTGGTTCACATCAAGATGTTTTGAATATACATCTGTCATGTGTATAACAGGGCCCGTTAACTGGGTCAGCCAGTTTGCCTGCTCTCAATAGTCCGGCCCTTTATGGTGTCTGGAGAAGTTCCTCCTCCATCTGTGCCGCCAACTCTGGAATTTTGCTGATTAACCTGATTAATTCCGAATTCGGCCCTGAAGTGCATGTCAGAAACTTCACAGAGTGAAGGAGGGCTCCAACTCCTCTTTTCCTGTGGGCTGTCAGGACACGACAATTAAAAAGTCGCCAGTGGAGATGACTGTCAGAGCCGTGAACACTAACGGGAGTGAGTCGGTGGAAGCTGAGTGCCTTATTATTTTGCCTTATTTTTCTTGTGACTGTTGCAGTGAGAGTTTAGTTGATTTTTCATTTGAGTTCTGCTGTTGAAGAACTCGCTCAGCATTTCAGTTTCATTGAATTGAATGCAACTGAACTGATAGCTGTGAAAACCTGTGGTGCATTTTGGTTATTTGTACTGAGATGGACACTTGGAACGAGACTGAGGGAGAAAGGATGCTTGCTTTGTGTATTTGGGTTTATTTTCATTTTTGCAAACTGTTATTACTATGCGTTCTCTGTTAGAATTACCACAGTCTCACATACTCGTGTAACTTTTGTAGAATTTGTGCTTTCATTACACCTTCATGCAAAATTGACCTAAACTGGTTCTCCACAATTATGTTAAATTTATTGTGACAGAAGCCACTGAGGCCTAGTAATGAGTTATTGTAATTCAGTGAAACGGAATAGGACTCTGTAACAACGGTCCAAAAACAAATATATAAATTGCAAAAATGTAAAAAAAAAAAAGGATTAACAGAACTTTTTGCCCTCAGCAAAAATCATGACTGCAAAGTGAAGGCCGAGAGTCTACGTCAGAGAGTAATATGAACACCTTCTCGTCAAACTTGACAGGTCCTTTGGTCTAAATTGACCTTTTGACCCTGCCCATCTTGACCAATGAGAGTGTTTCCCCGCCCTAACCACTCCCCTAGTGGGCCCACGCCCCTAGTGATGAGGTAACAACCAATCAGATCATTTGAGGGCGAGTATTAGCAGAATGGCACCAAATTCATTTACAGGCTGACAGGCAAAGACCTAGTACGTGTGCTGTTGTAGTGAAAGGAGAGGATATTGACAAGACAATGATATTCACATGACATAGAGTGTTTCTCTCTCTACTAAGAGGGAGGATATTGACAATGCAATGATATTCACACAACAAGATAGAAAAAGAGTTCAAAAGAGTAAATAATCTGAAAGTTGTGTTTTCTCCCTATGAAGGGCTACTCACTAGGGTCTTTGTAAATCAGGGCTGAGTGGAAATGAGGTAGGTTTCGTCCGTTGTTCAAACCTCTCTTGTAATGAAAGGAGAGGATATTGACGAGACAACGATTTTCACATGAGAGTGTTTCTCTCTATGAAGGGTCTTTACAAATCAGGGTTGACTGGAGAAGAGGTAGGTTTCACCCACTGATCCGGCCCTAGCAATAAGGCGTTTCCCCACTCCAAACAACTCCCCTAGTGTGTCCATGCCCCTAGTGATGAGGTCACAAACAGTCAGATCATTCGAGGGCGGGTATTAGCAGAATGGCGCCAAATTCATATAGAGGCTGACCGGCAAAGAGGTAGGATGTGTGCTGCTGTGGTGAAAGGAAAAAAACTTAAAGTGTTGAGGTTATTTTTTTGGTTTGTTTGAGTCTGCCACCCTGTGTGTGGTGATTGGCGAGACTTCTGTAACAATTTAACCCTCAGACTCCAGCACCTGAGGCTCTCCACAGAGAGTGGAAACTGTCGGACAGCAGTGCCTAGGGGTACGTGTTCAACTATACCTCTCAAGAGATGTGTTTTTACCAGTTGGAAAAAGATAAGGTTTACAGCCCGATGGGACCGAGAGCAACACTCTCCTCAACAGACTGGTCGGCACTGATGTTGGTGGGTGTAACAAATTTCAGAATGAATGGTGTGAAAAAAGAGGAAGAAGAAGAAGAAGAGGGATCATCAGAAGTTCATAAAAAAAAATTGCAGCCAGCATTGTGTGGGAGACCAAGAGCACCCCGTCGGGTCGATGGTACTATAGAGCCGCCCGTTGGGTGAGTGAAGGGTGTGAAGACGAGTTTGTGTTGGAGTATTTCAACAAAGAGTGCGGAATGTTTCAGAGATGTTTGCACATTCCATTGAAGAACTGGATTGAGAGACTTTGGATGGATAAATTTATTCTCGCCATCGCCGCGGCCTTGGAAAATCGCTAAATCCACGTCGGGTGAGAGGATCCAAGGTCTGGCAGAAGCTGGACTGGCAGACGATCTGAAATTCAAAAGACGCCTGAAGGAGAAAATCGCCAACCTGTATGATAAACTGGTCGAAAAAGGAAACGCCACCGAGTTGAAAAGCATCGAAGAAGCCTTCACTCTATGGAGCTGAATATGGAGATGAAAATATGGAATATATTATTGTTGAAACTCAATGGCGCATTTGGAGGAACACTGGACTACTGGCCGGTTAGTCTTTATTTTAGAAGGGGTGATTGAAAACACAACAAATGATAATCATGTCAATGAAATGAGAAAGAGGTTGGACTCGGTTCGAAGTCATGCAGGACCCTTGTGGAGTTTACTCATCATGGTTGCCTCGCAATTCACGGACGAACGGTCATTACCCGAAGCATTTGATGAAATGATCAGAGAGATGAATTATGACAATGTGGATTTATTTATGATATATGCTTTGATTGTAGATGTCATTAATCGACGTGTACAAAACAATGTGGCTACACACGTCTCGAGTGAATTGCTGAAGCTGCATTGTGTTATTAGAGCCATAATTGGAGCCTCAGTGATGAAGACTGCCCTGTACAGCCTCGATGTTTAAATATTATAATGTGTTGAACCATCATATATTTTCAATGTATTTTGAACCATTATAAATTTTGGTGCATCATATATTTTTTACGTATTTCTGATTCTTTATGAAAAAAAAGTTATATTAAAAAAAGTAGAGTCTTGCTGATTTTTCATAAACTCTGGAGAGGTGCGGATGTTAATATGTCTGAGAAAAATGTCATGAAAAAAACATATTATAACCTGGTTCACTCGGGCAGCTTTGGAGGAGTGGACAGACTCCGCAGGGCCTTGCAAGATGAAACGGGTAAAAAAGTAAATGTGGAAAAAGAATTTCTATCGGAGCAGGATGCTTATACTCTGCATAAGCCAGTCAGAGTAAAATTTCCTAGGAATAGAGTGTGCGACAACCGATGCTTCAATTTCAGGCCGATCTCTGCGATATGCAGGCCTTGGCCGAGCACAACAATGGTTATTGTTATCTCTTGACGGTCATAGATGCATTTTCCAAAAAGGCCTTCATGAGAGTTTTAAAGAATAAAAGCGCCTTGGAGACTGCCAAGGCTTTTGAATCTGTTTTTAAAGAGAGCTGGACCCCTGAAAAGTTAAAAACGGACTCTGGTAAAGAATTTTTCAACAAGAATTTCCAGAGGCTGATGAAGAACGAAGAACAGCGATCTGAAAGCTTCAGTAGTGGAGAGATTTAACTGTACGCTGAAAACTAGAATGTGGAGGTATTTTACTGCTAAAAACACGTGCAGATACTTGGATGTTTTACAGGATTTGGTGAAAAGTTATAAAAACAGCTACCATAAAAGTATAAAAATGACCCCTCGGCAGGGGACTGAGGAAAATACCTCTCAAGTTTTTCAAAACCTGTACGGTTGTTTTCCTCTCAGATACAAAGCCAGGTTCCAGATGAATTTGAAACAGGGGGACACGGTGAGAATATCCCAACTGAGAGGAAAGTTTGATAAAAAATACAAACAGAGCTTTACAAGATGAGCTATTTACAGTGTCTGAATGCATACCGCGTCTACCGCCGGTGTATAAACTCAAAGACTGCGATGGCGAGCCTATCAAGGGCACTTTTTACGAAGCTGAGTTGCAAAAAGTAAAGACGGCTCCCGATAAGCTCTATAGAGTGGAGAAAATTTTAGCCAGGAGGGTGGTGGGGGGTGAAAAGCAAGCAAGGTGCGATGAAAAAATTGGCCCGAAAAATTTAACAGTTGGATCAGAGCCGACAATCAGAAAAATGTATAAAACAAATCCCGCGAGCCACCCCTGTACACATTTAATTTCTTCCTTGTAGCGTTTGTACAAAAATCATGAACGGAACAGATAGCGAGGGTTTTTACATCACCCGTCAATCAAACGCCAGCCGCAATGTCTTTAAAAATAATACAGCCTCCGTTTTCCAGGTGGATTTACCTCAAAACATTGATTTAGAGGGCCTATGGCAGGTGGCCTTGACATAAATTTCATTCCCGCACACCTGGTTTAACGTACCAAAAGGTGCGCGGTACTTTGATTGGAAAAAGAAACCTATAGAAGATGAGGAGGCGGGAGAAGAGGTGAAGGCTATTCGTCTCCAAAAGAGAAAAGGTGATGCACAGGTAACGGCGGCTGCGGGTGTGTCCAAGAAAGAGATGGGGGGTCGTCGTCAAAGATTGACAGAAGGTTATTACAGAAGTGATGAGCAGTTTGCGGACGAATTCAACACGTTTCTTAGACGTATTGATTCGGACATTAAACTAGTCTTTAACCACCTCTACTGTTACACAGACGTGGTACAACATCAGGTGGTGGGTGACGCTTGCGCTCCTCTCTTGAGAATCGTCAATGTACAGGGAACGCCTTGTGGTGCCCTTTGGTGAGAAAGGGCTTTGCAGTCGCTAAACCTCACATCAAAACGGCGGCCAAAAACATTGCCTCCGAAGTGTTTACCCGCGATGTGGGTAAATTATCCGGCGGAGCTGGATTTATTTTCAGCGCCCATGACCCAGCTGTCTATCGATAACCAAAACTCTATACGGAGGTCTTGCCTTTCTCAGCGATCACAGACGGTGGCCCCATAGAGTTTTTCATACCGGGTGACAAATATCTGGATCTGAACGACACCTTGCTGCACCCTGAGGGTGAAAATCACCAACGCGGACGGTACAGACTCAGCCAATGAGGCGTGAGCCTGATCAATTACCCCTTGAATACAATTTTCAGTCAATGCAATGTTATTCTGGGAGAATGTTATTCGGAAGACGTCTTAAAAAGTCAGTTCAGTGCTGGGTTATTCTACAAAGACACGGCCAGTGCTATGGACTCTGTGGTTGTCACCAATGGGCCCAACAAAGGCCTGTGCGAAAGAGCCGCTTTCACCTCTGAGTCCAAAGAGGTCCACCTGCTGGGACCTCTCCACGCTGACATATTTTTCAGCGAGAGGTTTCTTCTGAACGCGAGTCAAGCTAACCAGAGCCAGCAACGTCTTCAGCCTCATGTGCGCCGGTGATGCCACTTACCGTTTAAAAGCGCTATGAGCCTCTCTGTTTGTGAAAAAAGCCACCGTGGCCCCCGTGGTGCATTTAGGACACGCTGCGGCCTTAGCAAAGGGAAACGCTCTCTATCCTTTGGCCTGCGTGAACGTGAAAACTTATTCCATGCCGGAGAATTCTCGAATATGTAACCAAGAGAATCTATTTCTAGGGACCATGCCCAAATATGTTGTTTTGGCTATGGTGCACCACAACGCTTTCGCAGGTAGAAGAGACTTGTCTCCATTCAATTTTATCCACAACGACGTGGAATACCTGGCACTGTGTCGTGATGGGAGACAAATTCCGGGCAAAGCTTTTCAATCTCAATTTAAACAAGGTGTGTCCGTCAGAGAGTTTTACAACATGTTTACCGCCACAGGGAGACACTTGAAAGATTTACCTCTAAGCATCAACAGGGTAGAATTTGAGCAGGACTACTCCCTGTTTGTCCTTAACTTCAACACCACCGAAGACATTGACGCCTCATCCCCTGTTTCCAACGGAAATTTAAGGCTGGAAATGAGATTCAGGGTACCGTTACCTCATACCACCACCCTGATCATTTACGATTGCTACGAATCTATTTTGGAAATCAACTCCAAGCGACAATGTTGGTGGATTACTACTAAAAAGTCAAACTGATGCAAAAAATTAATAACCTTCAGCTGGAAAGTATCATGCATCGTTTACTGGGAAATGTTTTCTGCGGAGTTTGGGCCTCGGTACAGTTGCCTTTACTTATGTAATCTTTCACACTCCCCGCCTACACGATTGTGAACACACATCCGGGACACAAGCCATATCACGTCATATCACGGCAGATAGCTGCAACACACCTTGTCTACGGCCTACGGCCAGCATTGTGTTTACTATTTATGTCGCAGAGCCTGCGGTTTAACTTTTCTCGTTTTGTGAAAAAATATCAAAGCTGTACCACACCGTCTGCTCTTTACAAATGTTGGATAATAACAACTTGGTTAATAAATAAAAGACACAACCAAAAAGAAAACAGTCTCAAGCGTGCTTTTTTTTTTTCAACTATAAACTTTATTAACATGCTCCATCATGGGGTAGGATTATTTTCTTCCGAGCAGTTTCAAAACCAGCACCACCACCACCACTCTCTTCCTCTTCCTCCTCTTCCTCACCCCCTGTTCTTAGTCTGCTGCATTGTTTGCAAGCTTTATGGTTATTCATGGAGGACAGGGGAATGTTGACCTCCGTTAGAGTATTTAAAAAAACCATCCAACCCTTCGGCGCCGGTCTCTGGAATTTTTTATTATAAGACAAGGACAAATGTTTAAACAGGTCCACTATATGGGAACCTCTCACAGTCTTTCCCTTATACACAAATTCACCGTTTGGAGGCCATCCACCGTTGCTCTTGCTTGATTTCTTCATGATATAGGAGG
Organism: Echeneis naucrates; assembly: GCF_900963305.1. Classification (NCBI taxonomy): domain Eukaryota; kingdom Metazoa; phylum Chordata; class Actinopteri; order Carangiformes; family Echeneidae; genus Echeneis; species Echeneis naucrates. The sequence goes on along the minus strand of NC_042526.1, from coordinate 19,720,096 downwards.
CATTTTTACGATTGCGAGGAGCGAGGTTTTGCAGTACTTCAGAGACTGCATCGTCCTTGTTGTCTCTTCACCGCCCCATCTCTGTCATCTTGTTTGACGAGGGTGAGATATCTTTGCAACAGGGCGTTGTTTTTTTTAATTTTCTCATAAGGGGCTAGTCCCACCTCGTTCAATACAGCCCTCATTTTTTCATCCAAATCACTTTCGGCCACACATCTCATGGTTTGAGCCAGAGTTTCCGTACCCAGGACGACCGTCGGGCCTGACGTCTGCGTCAGTCGGCTCAGCTGTTGAGGGTTCAGCAGAAACATCTTTTGGCTCGCTCTCTGACCCATGAATTAGTTTTTGTGAATCAGACCACTGAGAAGCTGACCAAACATGGGTACCACAGCAGAGAGCAGAAGTAAAAGAAAACCTACAGTCTGTTTCATCAAAACCCCTTGTTTTCTCTTCAGACTAGTTTTTTTGTCTGCCAGCAGTCTGATAACTTTCTTGAAATCAAATCAAATCAGATTTATTTGTATAGCGCCAAATCATAACAAAGTTACATCGAGGCACTTTACATATAGAGCAGGTCTAGACCAAATTCTTTATAAAATTATTTAAAGAGCCCCAACAGATCCCCCGATGAGCAAGCACTTGGCGACAATAGCAAGGAAAAACTTCCTTTAAAAGGCAGAAACCTCGGGCAGAACCAGGCTCAGGAGGTGCGGCAATCTGCCTAGACCAGTTGGGTTGAGAGTGGGAGAGAGAGAGTGAGATAGGCATCGGGATTATAGGCAGTAACATGTTGCTGCATGAAATTGATTGAAACTGTTCAAACAAACTGTTCCCATCCAGATGGGAACAGTTTTGCTACAGCTTTCTCAATGATTTTAAAAATAAATGGAAAGTTCAAGATGGGTCTATAGTTTTCCAAAACATCTGGATCAAGCTTAGGCTTTTTAAGCTGGGGTTTGATGACCGTGGTCTTAAGTGTCTGAGGTACATAACCCAGAAATAAAGTCAGATTAATCAAATCTAGAATGAACGGCTCAATTAAATAAAAGATCTCTTTAAAGAGGCTAGTTGGTCCTGGTCTAATAGACAGGCTGACGGTCTGGATGATGAAACTATAGAAGCTAGCTCTGAGAGATTCAGAGGTGAGAAGAGGCCTTGCAGCTGATTCAGGAGTAGCTGTATTCAGTAGGAGATTTTTATCTAATGTAGGCAAGAGCTGATAAATTCTTTCTCTGAGAATTTTATCTGTAAAACAGTTTATAAAATCATCACTGCTTAGAGCTAAGGGGATCATTGGCTAAGTGAGCTATGGCTCTCTGTCAGCCTGGCTACAGTGCTGAAGAGAAAAACTGGGGTTGTTCTTGTTTTCTTCTATGAGTGCTGAGTAATATGAACTTCTAGCGCTGCTGAGAGCTTTTTTATATGTTTTTAGGCTATCTTTCCAGGCTCTGTGAGACTCTTCTGACTTACTGGAATGCCAATTTCTTTCTGATTTCTTTGATGTCTGTTTTAAGGTATGGATTTGGGAATTATACCAGGGAGCCAGCCTCCTCAGTTTGAATACTCTGTTTTTGAGAGGGGCGGCATAGATTTTAACACAGTGTGGCCATAGTGCTAGTCACAAGGTCATCAACCTGCGTATGGGAGAAATCCTCATTTGAATTTAGATATGGCATTGTTGGGAATGATGACCAAATATTCTCTTTAAATTTAGCCACAGCAGCTTCAGATAAACATCTTCTATAGCTGAATTTATTCCTAAATGCTGTGGAGCCCATTAAAGTAAACTCAAATGTAATAAGGTAATAGTCAGTCAGGAGAGAGTTTTGGGGGAGAATTGTTAGCTTGTCAATTTCAATGCCATATGTTAGAACAAGATCAAGGATATGATTGTAGAAGAGAGTGGGTTCATTCACATGCTGGGAAAAGCCAATTGAGTCTAGTAGGGGAAGAAACCCAAAACTAAGGCTGTTGCTTTCTACATCAACATGTATATTGAAATCTCCCAGTATAATGATTTTATCTGTACTGAGTACTAACTCTGATATAAACTCAGAAAACTCTGATTCTGAATACGGACTAGGTGGACACTATACTGTAACTAACAGAACTGGTTTTTCACCTTTCCAGTCTGAGTGGGAAAGACTAAGAGTGAGGCTTTCAAAAGACCTGCAGCCAGACTTTGGTCTAGGGTTGATTAATAGGCTTGACTGAAATATTGCAGCCACCCCCCCTCCTTGATCTGTGGTACGAGGAGTCACTAGTGGAATCACTAATCGGCTTTTCAGCGGGTGTGTCGCTGAGTGGGGAGAACCTGTTGGAAATGTGAACTGGTCGGCTGCTGCCTGCGACTATGCCTCTTGTCTCGGACAGTCACCCAGCCGCCCTGACTAGATCCCGGCTGCTTGGGAGCCACTGGGAGGGAGGAAACTATTTCGGCTGCCATATGAGCTCATCTAGGTCAGCCTGCACTGGCTCCAGGGGGGAGGCTAGCCACACTAGCATAAGTTGGGCTAGCTAAAGTGCGGAGCCGTGATTCTAACTCAGTAATCTTTGCCTCCATTTCTACCATCATCCTGCATCTATGACAAGAGGTGCTATCATAGGAGGCAGAAGAATCAGAATGAATCTCTCCGGCCTTCCTCTCCGCCTCTGTATCACAGAGATGGGGATGCAGCAGGTGTGCTAAATTAATAGCAAAACGCATTTTGTTTTGGAGATTTTCCACCACATACAAAAACCTTCTCCTCTTTTTCAAAACCTCCTCGTCCAATATTTTGTCTACGCTTCTTCTCCCTCCCTAGTGGTGCGAATCAACTGCACCACTAATTCAAGACCAGCGTCCGTCATGAGAGACATGTTGGACTGCACCAGTGCACCAGGAGATTCTGAAATGAGGAGAGACCCCGTCAGCACTCTCAGTTCTGTCTATAGAGGACACGCATTTACTCAGTCTGTCCCCTCTCAGCTCCACCTGTACAACGTCACGAGGCTGTGCTTGCAAGAAGACTCTTTCAGACAGCTTGTGAGCGGCTCCCATCACACCCCTGTAAAACTCTCCATAACTCTTCCCTCTGCCCCCTCCCTCTCATCCTCCTCAAGCTCTCCCCTTCTGCCTCCCTCCCCCTCACTCTCCTCTGCCCCTGAAACTACACCAGCATTTCCCCCATCCTGAATCTCTAACAGCTGTATGGCCCTGTCTATGGCATTCAAACATTCTGTGTGTGAAACCGCTGGTGGAGAAGATGAATCAAGCCGAGAGAAATGAGGAGAGACGGCGGGCTCAGCCGCAGAATCATTTTCTATAGTTAAATCGTTTATTACAGATCGCAATTTATTTACAGCTTCAGGATGATTCAACTCATCTATAGCGATGTTTATTGCAAGAAAAGGGTCGTCATTCCCTTTTTGTTCCATGTCACACTTTTTTTTTTTTTTTTTACTCAAAACGCATTCAAACATCATATCCTGTCCTTTCACAACCTGTCAAGGAATCTATTGAGGTGTCTGCACGGAATCCTCCGGCGGATGTGCGAGCAGGGTGAACGGGAGCAGTATGGTGAAAAAGGCCTATAAAGTGATCTCCTGTGGACAGTGATCTTGCTCTCCTGTAGGATGGTGATCTATCTCTTCTGTATTGCTGTCTCCTCTTCTCTTTCCCATAGTCTGAAAAAATAAATAATAATAAGTTATTGGAGCTATACACAGTTGAAGCAGCTGTTTCACTGTTAATGCAGGTATGCAGTTTGGAGTTCTGGCAGATGTTTTAGATGTGAAAAAAACAGAACTGAAGTTTAAAAAAACAACCAGACTTTAAAAAAAAAAAAAAATCGATCTCTTCTGCTGGTGGTGGGAGAAGAAGAAGAAGAGCTGCACAAAGACTCTTTTCCTAGATTCTCCTCGAGCTTCCTCTCGTCTTGAGACCTCTGGGCCCTGGAGCAGTTTTTTATCCCCGTACGGCCACGGTTCTTCACCCGCGGGTTTCTGGGAGCCTTCGACCTCTTGTATGGTCTCTGGTACTGGCCCAGTCTCGGTTGCAACGGTTGCTGGTGCGGGAGAACTTTCTCTGAAAACTCTCTCGATTTCGTCCAGATCTTGCGTACAAACTACTGGGAAAAAATACTGTCAAAAAATTTTTAATATGAATATAATCTCGATAAAGACACTTACCACTTACGCTTACCTTCAGGAAAATCATCAAAAGTGACACACTCCAAGTCACCCTCCAGAAGATTGCCTGCAAAAAACAAATCTTTTAAGAAAAAAAAAAAAAAAAAAAAAAAAAAAATATATATATATATATATACATCACAAAACTTTTCAGAAACAATTAACGAACAACGTTATCTTAGAATTGCTTACTGTGGTTCATTTCTTTCTTCCGCTGGTCAGAGTGGTCAACTGATCACAACTTGTCAATCGATCGTTTTGTCAATACACAGGTTGTGCTCGCTGTGCCTCCTGTGTGCTTCTTGGTTTTTAAACCTCACCTTGTCACGTCGTAGCAACTTGTATTTTTATTGATGATCAATTGAGTGTTTTCTGGTAAACACATTAGAGTTCGAGATCTTGTCTCCCTAGACTCACCGCCGCCATGTTTTGTTTTATCAAGTGTAACACCTTAGAATCAGGGTCTTGTCCTTTCTTGGAATGAGAAGACAGACTCACGGGTCATTTCATTCTGACTAGTTCTCTGTAAGATTCATAGAGAGAACACAACTTTCAGATTATTTAAAACTCTTTTTCTATCTTCTGGTGTGAATATCATTGTATTGTCAATATCCTCCCTCTTTGTAGAGAGAGAAACACTCTCTGTCATGTGAATATCATTGTCTCATCAATATCCTCTCCTTTCACTACAGCAGCACATATCCTACCTCTTTGCCTGTCAGCCTGTGACTGAAATTGGCGCCATTCTGCTAATACCCACCCTCAAATGATCTGATTGGTTGTGACCTAATCGTTAGGGGTGGGGAAACAGTCTCATTGGTCAAGATGGGTGGGGTCAATAGGTCAATTTAGATCAAAGGACCAGTCAAGTTTGACAAGAAGGTGTTCATATTACTCTCTTACGTCTTAATCTGAGTTAATCACTGTCGTGGCAAGGAAATCCAAGTCATCCTAAACATTCCCATCGACTTTCCATTTCCAACCATTGGCCTCTCCCTCAGGTATGATGGACAACTGTGATCTAGTGCACAAGGCAGTTTAATGGTTTTCAGTAAGATTAGACTGAACAATGCAGGTCGTATGTTCTGTCAGTTAGTGTATGCAAGGCGAGAGCTGTTCAGTGACACAGCTTGAAAGACTTCTGGTATAGCATTCAGTTCTATGTTAGACAGTCATCACGCTGCTTCACTTTCACACATTTGAGGCCATGTTTGTGCTTATGCTGTTTACAAACGGGCTCTCCAATTAATATACACTTTAGCAAGACAAGGACAATGAATCACTCTGTTGGTCGCCATTTTCAAAGCAGTTGCAGATAAATTTGTATTGATAGAATAGATTCAGTTTTTTAAAGATTTACTTTCCTTCACAATTAAACATTTCAAACACAAAATATCTTTAGAAAGTACGGGGTGGAAATAGCCTGAGATACTTTACATCTTTCAAGAAAAGAATAACCCAAGAAGGTAAATCTGAAGGGAAGTGTGATAAACAGCCCTCCCCTGGACTTGAGTCAGCTGTTTGCTGTTTCTGTTAATACAACTGGAGTCAGTGTGTCTGCCTTGCAAAAACATTGTGTGTTTTGGGAATGTTGCACTGTAAATGAAAGTCTATCGGGAAATAACCCCATCAAGTTATGATTTCAGTCAAGCAGTCAGCTGACACCATATATTATGGCTCAGCCTTGCCTATGTTGTGATGGAATTGCTTTGAAGCTAAGAATTTGAAGGCAACTTTGTATAGAGATGTTTTTCCTCCTGCTTGGCTCCCACCCTCTCTGACAGCAGACACACTGATAAAGACAGACAGATGAGGAGATGAGGAAAGAGTAAAGATGGGAAAGATAAGGGGGTGCAGTCTGTGATGAGGATGTAATAATGCCACACCTCATCTGCATGGGGAGACATCAAAAGATCCTCAACTTAAATAAATTCTGACGTGCTCTTGGTAGAGCCCATCAATATCGTTTGCCGCCATAAAATCAACATCCAAAATCTGAACTGAATACATGTTCGCAAAACTGTGGTCCTGTGACAAAGGATTTGGACCCCTAAGGAGAAAGCAGGTGATGGATGCCCAAATCCTGAGATGGGTGGGGACAGTACAAGCAGAATTGTTCATGAAAGTGAAGCCTTTTAAGCATTCAAAAAGACAGAAAAAATTTATAAGGGGGGCAGGGCTGTGCTGATTATTAGATTACACAGTGAACATCTAAGACATCAGCGCTGCTTGGCTGTGCTGAAGGACATCATCTTTATCGTTAAGTTGCCTGCTGCACACATCCCTTTGAGACAATGCTTAAACTCTTTGGATGTTTAGATACAACAACAAAGCCATGTATCGCTGTGTTTTTGTTTTTTTTTTTTTTATCGTTGCTGGTGGGACTTGATCTTTGAAGAAGATACCATCACTGAGATTTTGTTTTTGTTGTTGTATCTTAATCAATTAAGTTTCACAGAATAATAAACATCTCCGTAAGCAAATGAAATGAATGAGTTATGACTTAAACTGAGAACGGATGAGAAGCAGGGGCACATGGCAGAATCAGTCACACAGACAGCCTATGCAGGACCAGGTCTGTAATGTACTGTAGATATATGATGTGGGCCAGGGTCAGTGGAGGCAGTGGAGTGTGTTTTAGTGCACCATAACCTCAGATGAATGGGCAAGGTAGGATAGTGCTACGGAGAGACGAAGGAATAAAAAGAAAACCTGCTCTCTGTGACTTTCTCCTGGAGATGAGTATTTAAGATAAACTCAAGGTTGTTCTTTGTTCCTCTGTGGTTGCCTTTAATTTGCCAAAGCTTTTTATTTATCCTGTGTTTCAATCAACATGCAGTTGAAACAGAAAGTGATCAATGAGCGACTCATGCAGAGCAGAATTTATATGGGTTTATACGTGTTTTGATTATGTGCACACTGTCAGTCCATTTCTTCTTCGTGCTCCTTTCCGTGTGCACTCGCTTTAATTGGGGTTGCAGCTCAGCATACATAACAAAATGGAGAATTTCAGCTTCCTAAAACATCCAGCTCTCCTATAAAGGCCTCACGTCTCCAAGCATATCATTTGGATTGACAACAGGGGCAGAAGCAATTGTGGTGAACTTAAGTCTACCCCCTGCCCTATAAATAATGTTTAATCCTTCTTTGGAAGGGAGAATTGGTAACGAGTCCCTGAGCTTTTTTGATGCATCACGTTGCCCTCAGCTAAAGCTGACACCAATAGGATATAAACTAGACAGCTTTCTGTGGACTATAATTGTGAGATAGTTTAAAAATCAGATCAATCAAATGAAGTCTGGTGAATTCATTACATTTAGACATCATTTAGATGACATTTAGAAGTCTTTTGTCTGAAATCTCAAAGAATGTGGAGATGTAAGAGTGTGGGAAACACTACAAAAACACTATTCTTCTTTGAGCTGCTATTAAAAACCTAACTGGCATCAATTCAGATATTTGAAATCTGAGTTAGAGCAAATAGTGCACTGATATGAAAAAGACTGTGTATAAATTCAATAAAGTGAAAGCTAAATACACATGCGTACTGTTGCACACCAAAGCCATTAAATGATCTCTTCATCCTTATGTTTTTGTTTGGCTTTTTTTTCTGTCTGCATTTTTTTGGATTTCTCACATGTGAATATCCACCCAAATGCTGACATAAATTGAGCTGCAGATGCCAGTGAACTTGTGCAAGGCTGGTGAAGACACTGAAAGGGCACGTTAAACCTTCGTGGATTAATTTTTTTTGTTTGTTTTTAAAGGAGGCAGAGATTTGGATGGGATTTTTCCCAGTAGGGCCGCTGCCAGACAGAACAAAAACAGATTAAATAGGGGAATGGTGGCACAGAGGAGGACTTTCCTGTCAGCTGGGCTTCCTTGAACCGAGGCCGGTGTGTCAGCGACCTGTTTTAACCAACAGATGTCTGATGATGAGCTTGGCAGCTTCATCTTGATTCCCAACACTGGTGGAACATGTCAGAGATCAGAAATCCAGTGCATTGATATGTGCTGGTACTGAAACAACAATTTTTCTTTTTAATCACTCAAATTTATGATTAATTCTTAATTCATCCTCCATACAACTATTAAAAGTTGCCAGCCTTAACATAATACTCTGCTGCGTCACTCAACACACAAAGTGAGTGTAACCTTACCTAAATGGTGAGTAAATAGTTTCTACAGTGACTAATAGCCATCAACGGTCTAATCCAATAAAGAAGTAAGCAGAGGGAGCATGAAGGGAAGACGAATGTGTCTTATTAAAGAGTACTGATGCCTGGTCAGCAGGAAAATGAAGAAATAACCAAAAACAACCACATCTGCAAATGTGCTGAGCGGGGGCTTATACGTCGTCTCGTTCCTGTTTGCGTTCCACTTGGTGACCAGCAAAGATTTAACAAATTCTAACTCATGATTAGTCCAACACTCAAAGAATTCCAAAGGATTGATGGAAAATGAATGAAAATGAATGAAAAACTTTTCTCCAGCACCAGACTCTGTTAAGGTTAATTCAATGTTCCTTCTTTGAAGCTTAGTTTTTGAAAAAAAGGAAATTTGACCATAAATTCTCTCTCTTTGTAGAGCATTTACACACAAGACAGATCTAAGTCCAGTGGCATGTTTTTAGTTGCCTTCGTGAGTTTGCTGACAAGATGGAATTGAACATGAATATATCTGGAACACTTACCTTAAAAATGGTTTAATGCATTTAGTTTATTATGGAATAATGCAAAGTGAGGTGATTCCGGATGTCGCCTTGATAGATGAGCATGGCCCCCTTTTTTTTGTTTTCATAAAAAACAAAGATCTTAATTGAAGTGTATGTTAGTTGTGCTATGATTTTCGATTAAAGTATTTTAGGGTACAAAAGAAAATTAGCAATATCCACATTATAATTAACATGCCAGTATAAAAAATACAATGCCAACAAAGAATAAACCAAAAATATGTATGAAAACTATTGAAAACATAATTTCAATAAATAAAACTAAAAAGGGTTAGGGTTAGGGTTAGTAAGTATAATTTACATTTACTAAATATCAAATTTGGGGTTAAATACATTGTACTTCCATCTGTCATGGAAGTTGTTTTTGATGTTGAACATCAAAATTTACTTTACTGCATTTATACTCACAAGGATTTATCAAATAAATCCTACAAATACAGTGTATTTTTCTTTGTTTGTTTGCTTGCTGTTTGTTGTTTTAAGTGGGCTAGGAAGTGTCACTGGATGTCTTATCAAGAGTAAAATGCACCATACTATAAATTGGCATGCAGTTTGTTCTACGTAACTAGTGTAGATATGTGTCTTGAGCTCTGGGTCCAATTTTGGGATTTTTTTTTTCCATCAAAGAGCTAGTTTGATATTGGTAAGGATCTTACTTAGATACTACTTAGATATTTATGTTAAATAGTTATCTAGTAGGTGGTTAGCTCAACATAAGAATAAACTGACTGTATTGTCTCTGCAAAAGCTAAAGTATGGAAAAACAGTAGCAGTTTTATTGGGGGTCATGTGGCAGTCTATCTTTTGGACAGCTCCTATAAATTCTTGAAGTTGCTGCTGGTTGCTGGGCAACTAGACAAAGCCAGACAAGCCGTTCCCCCTTCCTTTGCTGGTAGGAGCTTCATATTTACCATATAGGCATGAGTGTGGATCCTCTCAACTAACCCCTGACAAGAAAGAAAATGAACACATTTCCCAAGATGTTGAACTATTGCCTTAATCTTTTATTGCCATCAGTTCTTTACAAAAGTACATGTTTATTTCCCGCACTTTCTGAAAGAGGTGCTGTTAGAAGAAAATCCATGAACAAAACACTCCTGGCGTGATTGTCAGCTTTTGTTGTCCTAAGAATGAAACAGGAAGGATTTCTTTGATACAGTGTGTGCTGTGAAAGTAGACGGGCAGCATGGAAGATGCTAAGTTATTCCTTGACAGGAGCCTTAGTTGACTCAGAATGCAATGTAGCCACAAGACATGTTTCATTTTGTGTGAGGCATGGTTTTCATCTTATTGCAAAAGCTCATGCTCTTGCTTTTTTAAAGCTGTTCCTACCAGCTTTACTCTCTCTACCTACATATGTAACCCACAGATGGATATGATCCGTTCATACCTGTTCTCTGGGGATTTTTTCATCATTCTGGACAAAGCATCACTTAGTGATGTAGAAGTGGACAAAGGGGGTTAGGAGGGTGCAAACAAAAAGAGTAAATTTAAATGCACTGAACATCCCAGACTGCGATGAGTAATAATATAAAACTACTACATGGCACATGCTTACTGCAACTGCCTTGCCAAAAGGAAGCTCAGCAAGTGGATCAAATCAAATCAAATCAAATCAGATTTATTTGTATAGCGCCAAATCATAACAAAGTTACATCAAGGCACTTTACATATAGAGCAGGTCTAGACCAAACTCTTTATAAATTTATTTAACGAGACCCAACAGATCCCCCGATGAGCAAGCACTTGGCAACAGTGGCAAGGAAAAACTTCCTTTAAGAGGCAGAAACCTCGAGCAGAACCAGGCTCAGGGGGGGGCGGCCATCTGCCTCGACCGGTTGGGTTGAGAGGTAGGAGGACTCCACTACCTAAGTGGAGGTAGGAGGACTCAATTTTGTTCAGTTTCCTTATTCACTGAGGTTTTCAGACAGACTGGCAATTTGAGCTTGCCACTGGCTGTCTAATCATTAATCTGCTTTGTCTCAGTATGAAAGATTGACTCCCATATTAAAGATGAGGGCTTCGCTAATGCGTCCCCCTTTTTTTTTTTTTTTCTCATTAGATTAGAACAACATAAAGGTCAGGACATATTCACATGTTGAAAGGATGCAAGGTTCTTAGTCCTCCCAGGTGTTGTTTGAAATCCAGGGATAACTTGGCCAATCATTGCTAAAATTCAAAGCTAATCTACTCTGGTGATTTTGATCCCTTTGACCCAGTATTTATTGTCATGGTTTTGGTTTCTATGTCGGGTTTGAGTTTTTCTGTCATGTTTTGAGTTCTGTCTGGTGCCTACTGTGTTTGGTCTGTGTCACTTCCTGTTTTATTTTGAAGTCTGGGTTCTATTGTGTTGCCCGTTGCTTTACTTCCTGGTTCTCTCCTGTTGATTGCGTTCCCTGCCCTAATGTGGATCACCTGTGTCTTGTCTAGTCACTGTGTATTTAAGTCCTGTTTTCTGTTTAGTCTGCGTCAGAGCCTTGTTGGTGTTTGGCCAGCTGGCCTGCGTTCCTGACGCTTGCCTGTCTCTTTGCTTGTGGTTGCTTCTCTCTGCCTGAGTGTCTCTCCATCCCTCTGCTTGTCTCTCAGTATCTCTGCCTGTGTCCCTTGGCCTGTTGTCTTCTGGTAATTCTGCTTGTTCATTCAGTCTGTTTTGTAGTTTTGGTTTTGTTAATTAAAAGTATTTTATTTTCACCTCAACCTGGTTCCTGGATCTTGCATTTGGGTCCCCATTCCACCACCATTCCCTCACACAACACCACCCCGTGACAGTTTATGAAAGTGTGTTGCCGCTTTTATGAGAACATCAGCAGTGTTTAGTTCACGTTAGCAATTGCCAACTGCCAAGCTGTGGGTGAATTTGACAATACACTAATATGTACAAACTCCAGGGAGAGGAAAAAGACCAGTTTAGTCAAATGCTTCTTCGTCATCTAAACATGATGTAGTGGGTGACAGGAAGGGATTGTGGTTTTTTGTGTTTTGTTGGTGGGCTCTTTTTATTTTAATTTTTTTAAATGCCTGCCAGCAGATATACAGGGTGTCCAGGTGCACAGTGTGCAGACACCCCTCTGAGAAATCAAGCCTTCGTTATTTATTAGGCCACAAAATGAAGCCGCGAGAGGGGGTCAGTCAGTCGTGAAGCTGGCAGGAGGGAACCCTGCTTCCTTGTTTGCCAGGGATGCAGGTTGGAGCGCCAGGTATTTGCTGCTCGTAGCTGCACGAGTGGAAGATGAGAGATATGTGGAATTGAGTTCCACCTACTGCATGTGACAAGCTAAATATAGACTCTCAAATGGAGTTGTCAATTTCAAGATCGCACACCATCCCTTACACCCTATAACACCACCCCTCACGCCCCAACCCCTCAACACCAGAATCAACCATTTCAGATCTTAGGGTTAGGGTTAGTATAATCTTGAATGCCCACTCATATGCTCGACCTACATTCTTCCCATTCTTTCTGCCTCTACACCACTATAATGGCTTAGAATCTTTTTTTCCCTCCACCCTTCTCTTTTCCAAGGCATTTTCTCCACTTTCATGAGCAATTTCCAACTATCCCTGGGCAAACCTTATAGGCTCAACAAATGCCATTTGACTTCCTGTCCACCGGGTGGTGAAATATTAGAAAATAGGAAGTTGTTTCAATAATCCTGTCCATAAAACGATATGACAATTTTCCTCCTGTATTGTTCCAAAACCAATTGTTCAGAAGCTGGAGATCCCGCCCTTCCCTGTGTTTTTTTTTTTTTTTTTTAATCTCTGTATATGAATCATGTCTGCATGTGTGCCCCTACCATTTTTGCTACCCTCTGTTTAAAATTTTGTTACAGATATAAATGGCTGTTTTATACATCACCATTTGAATGAATATAATAATATGATTATTGTGATAAAACATCTACCTGTTTCACCCTTGGTGTCAGTTAGTATTATTCTTCTATTCTATCTACTGAGAACTTTATAATTAAACCCTTGCATAAGTCATAATACAACTCAAACACTAATTGTAAATAGAATTAACAGTGAACCTGGACTATCTCACAAAGTCACAAGTCTCTTTTACTTTCTGTCCATCAGACTGGACTCTTGGTCTATGGCCTGTGTTCATTATACAGTGGCACATAAATAGATGCATTTTTAGTATTTGGGCAGATGATCTGGCACTCTAGCCTCTTCAGCGTATATTTAATGTCGGTGTCACCTCTAACATCATGTGTGTGGTGTGAAAATTAGTTTTTTCTGTCTTTGAGCATTAGTGTTTACGAACATCATGCTCGTATCACAGAATCCCAGTGGCTGAAAAAGAGTTAGAATAACAGGAAGCAGCACAAGTTCTTGTAGAGTACCTCGGTGATGGCTTGGCTTTTGAGTAACAAAACCATTGTTGAAGCACTCTGTTGTATTTCCACACAGGCTAAATGACTTGCAGGGCTGTTGTAGTGAGAATGGACGGTCCCGAGCACCTCTAATCTTCCTACTTCATGTCCTCTCAAAGTTCTTTTGTCCTTACTCCATTGTGCTTCTCACTCCATTTTCACTTTTCCCAGTCTCCCACGCTTTTCAAGCTGATCTACTCCTCTCCCACATTTTTACCTCCATCCTCTCTCAAAATTTCTGACTTGATTTTTCACTCTCACTTCCTTCACACATGCTCATCTTCTTTCCATTTCATTCCCTCTGTGTCCCTCCCTTCCTCCCTACACAGCCATCAGTGTGGGAGTAAAAAGGATTAGTTGAACCAAGAGAGGGAGCAAAGCACTAAATGACGGTATTGAATTCTGGCAAAATAAATTTGGGCTTCTCACACCAAGTGAGAAGTTGAGTCTCAGGCAGTGCTATTTTAAGCACATCTAACATGATAACGGTGCATAATGAACTCATTTCAGAATGACAGTTACATTATTAAAACTCTGGTGCTATTTAGACCATGGTGATTGAAGCTATGATTCAAGCTATTAAAAAAAATTGAATAGAGTGCGCTGTACAAATGTCTTAAACAGCACAGTATTTAATCCCATGTTAAAACAGCAGTTGATGACAGAGGTTTTTTGCTTTAACTAATCACTGTGAAGCAAATGTTGACTGTAGAGTGTTACAGGCTATTAAACAATGACAGCGGCAACATTTAGCCTTGTTTCCCATTAGTCTCCTTTTCACAATGTAATTTCCGTCACCTACTGGAAATCGGCTTGATGCAGAAAGTGCGTCTGATGTCAGCTGGCTCCGGAGCCTGATTCACATATTTTTATGTAAACAAATATTTAACATTAGAGTTTGTTAAACATTATTTACCAATCCAGCTTGATTCTTCCAAGTCAAACTAAGGAATTTCTATCCGCGTGTTCTGTCTCCAGCATAAATGAATGAATAAAGTCTCCCACTGTTTCCTTCTGCTGCAGCCTCCACACAGACATCGGTGTCCTGCTGTAGTCACTTGATTGAGAAAAATGACACTCAAATTGTTATTACTCCATGTATAATGACGTAGCCCTTTTTTATTTCCAAAGTGGTGTGGGGCGTCTGTGGTGTCAGTTGCTCCACAGAGCAGCCGATAGCAGTGCCAGCTGCAAGCGCTGGTATTGCCACTTTAAATAGCAGGTGTTAGAAAAAATGGGGCATCCATTTTTAAAAGCACATTTAATCCAATGAAATCAATAATGCAAACATGTTCTTAAATAATGTGTTAATTCCACAGTATTTAATGTTGAACTTAACAGGCTACTGTACAGATCATCTCAAGGACCTCTGGGAAGATTAACAATGTATACCATAATCCAAACAGCGCAACCAAATGATTGTGGCAACATTTCACAATGTAAAATAAGTCTAGACAAAATATTTCTGAAGGCATTTGTTCAGCAGCAGGATGTAGAGGTGAGAGTTTGAGCTGACTACTTCTTGGACAAACAAATGGTGGACAGCTGTTTCTCAATGTCTGTCGTAATTAGGTAGAATTTGCCAAGAGGGCAGCTCTCTCAGTGATATCAGACTGACAGGGTGAATGAAAGTCAACAGTCTGAACTGGGAAACCAGCACACTCTCTGTGAGGCTGTGTGTGACAGGCATGTAATGAAACTCCTCTCCTCTTTAGACATAGTGTCAGAGTCACCGTGTAGGTTCTGATAACATCGATACCACAGAATCAGGGCTGTGAGAGAGTTTGCTACTGGGGAGGAGATGGTGAGCTGTAATGGCAAGTCACTTCAGTAAATGCTCGCTAGTTGTAGTGACACTACCAGCTCTGGAGTAAATGGTTGAGAACGCTGAAAAGGATACCAAATCTTTCACTGGTATAATGTTTTCATCTTTTAACTAGAAGATGCTAGAAAAACATATGAAAGAGTATATATAACATACATAAAGAGTTGTTTGATTATCAGCAGCCACATCTGTATCTTTTTAGTTTGGTTCTGAAGGAAATCTTTTTTCCAATTTGGACTAGTGGAAACACTTAAACTGGCTTAAATACCCCCACACTGTTATAAAGCTCCTTTCTTGCTATCGCTATTTGTACAATATGTCTACAAAATACTGCACAGTGAGCTCAATTAGTTCTCACATGCCAGCCAGGATGTGCTTCAGCCACTACACAAAGAGAACAGCCTCATTGTGAATGGACAGCTAAAACCTGCTCACAGTGGCAGATGGACCCATTGATGGAAGGCTCTCCAAACAGGTGTAACCGCTTCAGCGAAATACAAAAAGATGCTTGTGGCGAAAGAGATAAAATGAATGAGGAGCTCTCTATGAGGAGGACTCCACTCACTACTGAGTTCCAGGCCTTATACTTAGGAAGTTAGTCTCATGACAATAAGTGCATCATATTTGCATCACACTGTGGGACAAAAATTCCTTTTTATTTATTTATTTATTCTATTTTTTCATTTTTTATTTTTTTTTTATCTTTGCTTACAGGACAGTCTGACTCAGCCTGTGTGTCTGTTGTGGGTCTGACTGTGGCTCAGTAAACTGATGAAATGTTTGGATTATTGGCTCAGCCAAGTTGTTGCCTCTCATTGAGGTTTCACTTCATCATGAGTTGGTCTCTGGTGTTTCAGGAGTTTGGCAACAAAGCGGACATGCTGGTTGAAGTTAAAATAGTTTAATTCAGATGTGAAATGGTTAAAAGCAGCTTTCAAAGAATCCACTCATTAGGCCAAACTCTGGGGAGCAGTAATGCTTGATGCTTCAACTTCAACCATCTGTAGTTGCCCCATGGTGACATCAGAAACCGCACTGAACATGATGCATGTCAAATTCTGTCTTAATGAGTTTTGGCCTTATGTCAGACCCTGATTTTAAGTCATACAGTATGTTCTTCTTGACTGCATCTTTTACAGACAATTAATGGAAAACATCCCAGAGCAGAAAACAGATGGGTTACATAACTCAGTGAGTTCAAGGCAGAGCTCTTTAGCAATCTCTGTTTAGTTCTACCATTAACAATCAGTGAAATCTGAATATTTTAAAACACCACATGGTGATTTATTCCACTTCATAGCACAAACATACAATAATATATTCCACTCCATAGCTTCAGCATACAGGAATTAAAGCATTTACTTAAGCATTGAAACACAAATGTTCACGGTTGACCATTAGCTGCAGACTGTGGTCACGACTGTTGTCATTTCTTCACCATCTTGGTATTGTCTTGGAATGTTCCCAGTCCCTATAACCAAAGATGTTGCTTGAATGTAGGTTTTGTTGTCCTGTTGAGCTGACTCACTGAACAAAGCCTCTGTGTGAGTGTGACTATGCTGCAGAGGATGTTACAGAAAGCGAACCGGTGCCACAGGGCCCCTTGCTGTGCCAGAAACAAATGCAAGTGAGACAAGCCTGTGAACAAACAGTTTGCAAGGAGGTTGTGAAGGTAACAGGGGTATGAGACAGGGGTGTGTGGGAGAGGGTGTGCAGTAGTTGAGGAAGTCGGTGGTTGGTGGGTGGCAGATCAGACTGTGGGGGGCGCTTGAGGGTGTTCTCTTATTCCTCACTGTGCTGCCCTACTGCCAGAAAAACGAAACCTGTCATGTATGGTCTAACAGCCAAGTGAGCGCTTTCATAATTTATTGAGTGTGACATTTTTTTCCCCTTTAAGTGGGAAAAATAGCAATTAGCTGCTTTCTTTATCAACCAGTCTTTGCTCCTTCCACTCTCCCACTGCTCGGCTTACAGCATTCACATAGTGGGTGCTGGCAGATGTTGGCCTGTTGTTAGTAATATGTTTTTGCAATAAAAATAGAAACCTTTGCTTTATACAACATTGATGTGCAATGATTTCATGAGGATAAAGTGGTGAGAGATGATTTCATCTCAACAGTCGGTATCTTCTTTAAAACAACAAAAGCAACACATGATGAATGCACAAGCTAAAATGTCCGCCAGACTCTCGGATGTTGTGTTTTCATTATGCCACTATGGGTTTAGAAAATCAATCTGAAATGTCCTTGATTTCGAGCTGTTGGTTGGTTTCTTTAATGTCATAAGTGGCCCCACAAAATGCCAACGACCTGTCAATACCTGTTGTGTCAGTCTTGTTTAGCCGTGTGTTTGAACTGCTCATAAAACCATTTCAGTTATATAAATTCAACCTTTTAATTCAGCTGTCTTTTAAAATGTAATACAGATCATGCTTTAAAACTTATGTAACTGTGGTCAACTAAACTCTCTGGGAAAATGCGACGCCAGATTTAGGCTAAACTGTATACTTGCACTCTATCTACTGATCAAGTCAGATTAAATCAAATCAGATTTATTTATATCACACCAAATCATTATAATTATATCAAGGCACTTTACAATATAGAGCAGGTCCAGACCAAACTCATTATGGAGTTGTTAAAGAGACCCAACTAATCTCTCCAAGAGGAGGCACTTGGCGATATATAGTCGATATTCATACTGATGAGCAGTGGGCGACTCCACTGATTGCAAAAAGAAGTCCTCGCTTCTCCCCCAGACCACCACAAACAAACAAACAAACAAAAAGAAAACAAAACAAAACAAAACCCAAGGTTATGGACAATTTACAAACTTTATACCTCCAGTGGATTAACACAACAAAATTTTGTTATAATGAAATCTTACATAACTGCTATTTAGTAATTACTAAATTGCAGCTTAATTACTTAGGACTGAAATATATTACCAATCATGCAACAGGGAAAAGATCTTGTGAACAGAGCATATATCACCATATATTTCATGTTTTATGACTTTACATTCTTTGAACTTTGTTTCTCTAATCTGCAATTGAGAGGTTTTCTATGATATATTTTAAAATGTAAGTCATTACGTAATTTGACATTTTCTATCTATATGTTAATCTGTATTTTTTGTTATATTTTGTGTTTTGATACTCTGTAAAGAACTTAAATTGCAATTGCCCTAGTGTATGAAAGATGCCATTCAAAAAAGTTGCCTTGCCTTCTGTCAACATCTTGAAGGGTCACTTAAATGAGATGATAATCTCCTGACTGTTAATGTAGTGTTTTCAGTGGGTTTAATTCCATTTAAGTATTAGACAAAGATGGGCATTCCTGATGACTTTAGCAAGCTTTTCAAGCATATTGGCACACAACACTGACTTCTTGACAATGTTGAGCATCACATGCCGTGTGAAACAAGCTTGTTAGCGTTATCGTTGTTAACATATAGCTCAAAGCAATCACGACACTTATACTCTGGGATGGCTACAGACTTAAAACCGTTTAGTGAAATGTTGACACTTTACCGGTTTAAAAGTTGGCAGGCTGGCCCTTAGGAAATGTGCAGCAAGTGAATCATATTATGATTATATGACATGTTCAAAGTTTGCTCAGGGTGCCAGCTGATGCAAGTCATGTGTTACTCCAAATAGAATGATGAACATGAATGCATCCACCCCCAGTGTAGTAGTGAGGAGGCAGAAAATCTCAGAGATGACTATCCGAAGGTTTCTTCTTTTTCGACAGAAGCAAGAGAAGAAGATTGAAAATGTAATTATTTTATAAATGGATGATTTGACCTTGTTATGGTGGATAGTGGCACAGTAGGAAAGTGTCTCCTGATTTCTGTTAATTTGGCACTACGCTGTCCCCGTGCTGTTGTTACTGAGAACCACAAGGTCATGATTTGGACTGAAACCATTAAAACCACAAGAACACTGCAAATGGCTTCACCCACTGAGAAATTAGGCTCACTAACATGGTAAACCATCTGTCTCTGTTAGCAGAGCTCTGCAGCCTTTGGATGGAACTGCAGCATCTTCCCTAAATCAGCTGCAGACTTGACACATAAAGCACAGACTGTGTGAACAGAATGAGCACAGCACTGGGCAGCAGGCTGAGGGAGGGCAGTGTCTGCGGTGCAGCTATATGGGTTAGGGTTAGAGCTATATCACCTATATGCCTGTCACCAGGGGGCCACATTGTGCTGCAGTAAACCCCCCTTGTTATTTTTCTTCCCATATGTTGGATAAATACAGCATGAAAAAGGAGATCGCCTCCCATTGACTGCTCTGTGAAGGTATAGCTTCAGAAGTAGCTCTGAGACTGTGCGATGGGAAGTGTGGGTGTGTGGGGTGGAAGACATTTAAGACATTTGGATGTATGCATTTCAAATAGCAGTCTCAAAAGTCAGCTGGCCCATTTGCAGATGGAGAGACACACACCTCTGCTGCCTCAAAACACTTATTCTCTAGCATGGCATCTCTGGTAATGGGAGCTTAGTGCATAAAAAGGGAGCTAGAAAAAGGAGGAGAGTAACAGCAGAAGTGAGTGGAAAAGTGGAAGATAGATTAAAACAGGCGGTGGGGGGTGGGGGTGTTGCACTGAGAGAAGGGAACAGAAGAGAGAGACGCACCTAGATTAAAGCAACTCATTGGCTTTTTGTGCATTTCATCACTCTGCGTTATATGGCCAAAAGTATGTTGCTCCTGCTAATAGAGCTGTATGACAAAGCAATAACACACATATTATTACGTACATATATATATATATATATATATATATATATATACAAGCAGTTATATATACATATATATATATATATATATATGTATATATAATTGCTTGAGAGTAAATGTGAGTTGCTGGGAAGCAACAGAGGCTATATACAGAGGAGGAAAAACTGTATCACCCTTTGACTTGACTCGGTCTGAACAGACATGAGTGGTATCAGTTGCCAAGAAAGTGAAGTCAGTAAGCATATTCGCCAAAATCTCCAACAATTCCTCAAACGATAGAGCCCTTTCTTTTGACTAAACATTTTGTTTGCTTCACTCACAAAATATGTATTCCCTTTTTAACAGATGCTACGAAGATTGCAGACAATTACTGAGAATTTCCAACAGAGGCTATACAACAGTCTGCTTCCAGCCCTCTGTTAGCTTGGGGAAGACCTACACAACATGCTCCTGCTTCAATAGGAGTGGGTGCCACATGTAAAGTCTCAGTGGCCCAGAGCCCTCCCAGCAACCCTCATCCAACACATTTTGAATAAACTGGAACTGGGCAAGGTCGCACAGCAATGGCCGACCTCACTAATGCTCCTGTGACTGTATAGGAGGAAACCACTGCAAATATGGAAGCAACATGGCAGCAAATTGGTGCCTATTATTTCTAAACGGGATGTTCTAACAGCATTGTGCCCATTTACTTTTTTGCTGTCTAATTTGCCAGGTGGTTTTCTTCTATTCTGAGGAATCCTTTATTTACCTTTGTCTCAGTTATCGATTTTCTATACAATATATAAATTACACAAGGCTGAGGTGGATGGGTGCAGTTTTTTTCTTTCCTTCTTTCTTTTTTTGTGGGACCCTGAGGATTCCCAGACTTCAGGGATCCAGGGAGGTGCACAGTTTATGAATCCATTTAGCTGGGTGCTTTAAGTGCCAGTCAGATGCCAACATTGAGGAAGGCACTCACTCTCCTCCTGCTAACACTCCTCGTCCTCCTCCCTCTGATGCTGCAGGGGTGCTAAAGCTTTGGCAACTTCAGTCTGTGATAAACAGTAAGGACAGTGCTGGGATAGAAAGCGAGGAAATCAGGGTGAATAAACTGTAGAAAGAAAAAAGGAAAATGGGTTGAAGTGGGAACTAGCAGAGAGAGGGAGGAAGGTGGATGAGGGGAAAAAGGGGAGAGGCAGAAGGAAAACATTCTCTGACGTGTCTGGTAATGAGACGTCACAAAAGAGACAGACCAACAAACAGACAGTAAGCCTTCATCGTCCTCATCGCCCTCCCAGCTGCTTCTCTCTCTCTCTGTCTGCTCTAAGAGGAAGATAAAGAGAGGGAAATGGAGGGATGGTGACAGAGAAAAAGCCTTACAGGAGCAAGGCGGCTGTTGTTTATGGCCACATTATTATGAAAAAACACAATCCAAAATAAATCCAGATACAGACAGTGAAAAGCAGGTCGGGTGCACAGCTCCAGCAGAAACTCTGTTTATACAAACAAAGCCTGGAGGGCTGTTGGAGCGTTTTTTTGTGTGTTTTAGTATACGTCGGCATTAGTTTGCATCTGCACAAGTGCTATGTTTTTGCTTGTGTTTGCATTTGTGTTTGTGTGCATGGCGAACGGTAATATAATAATCAGCCTGCATGCAGCTGAGGGTGGGTGGGATGTGTGAGGGGGAGCAGCTGTAAATCTGAAGGCTGACCTGTGCTGCAATCACGCAAGCCAGACGACTGTACTTCAGCGCTCCCTCCAAACCTGGAGGCAAGGAAATATGGAACTGAGCACAAGAGCTTTGGCATCTCTGAATGGATATTTGTGCATGAAGTGCAAGCAAAGAAGTGTTTGTGTCAGTGAATGCTAGTGTGATTTGGGAGGATTAACGTTGCTCTTTTCTGGACACAACAGAGCTGTGCAGGTAGGCATGGGGTTCCTTGGTCTCTGAAACAGATGTTGATCCTGTACACTGACACCCCGCCCCTTTCTCTCACACACCGCGACTTCCACAGAAATCTGCTGCGTATGACTGTGCTGTGTACGGTAGGGGTTCTGATCAAATATATGATAGACAACACAGATTTCACTCTCTGACCAGAGTGCATGCCTCCGGGTGCAGAGCCATCCTCTGCATGTTTAAACGGGACAAGCCGCTAAATTCCAGCTTAAGGCTTAAACAAGGAGAGAACATCTGTTTCTGAAATGTTGGGTCAGATCTTTTCATGGTTGTCTCAACAGGTAGAAAATCTGATTCTGTATGTTTGTGTGTGCATGTTGCGCCCTGCATGGTTTAAAACAGCTGTCCCCAACCTTTTTGCGCCATGGACAGGTTTAATGTCAGACAAGATTTGCACGGATCGGCCTTTGGATCGGATCGGATAAATGCAACAAAATAAAATGATACGATCGGTATAAAACCTGTGTTATTATTAAAATTTCATAATAAACGCGAATCCACTGTGCACTCGTATGGAACTTTATTAGCAGCGTCCTTGTAACATTGCGCCAACAACATAACATGAGTAACATCCTGTCTGCCCCCTAACCCCGAACCTAAATGCAAAATCCTTTTTCAAGAAAGTCGCAGGCTATTCCATCTCCTCACGGGGCCTTTTCCCCTCACAAAGAAAATTATTTCGCTAGCTTATGGGTTTAATTTCAGTGGTTTCGTATCACGTGGCCGAGACAAGCGTCAGTAGTGAATCATAGTCAGATGTAACGGAGGGAAATTCGGTCATTTTTCAAAATAAAACATGAATCAGTTTCAAATAATAAATACATATATGTAATATAAATATATGTAAGTTATTTATTATTTCTGTGCGGCCCGGTTCAAAAGTATATATATACAATTATGTTTAATATGGGTATGAGTATTTGTTTACTTATTCCGTGTATTTCAGACATGTTATAACCACCCCTGTACACTGTGGCAGTTGTGACAGCAAATCTGTACATATGTCCTAAAACCAGTGAAATATGTCCTAAAACCAGTGAAATAATTTTTTTTAGTAGTTGACAGATTCAGTTTATAATATAAAAGTTTATAAGCGTGGTAAATGGTTGTTTCAGTATAAATGGTTCCCTTTTTTTTTCGTTTTAGGAAAATGACAGCGGCACAATGGTCAGCACTGTTGCCCCACAACAAGAAGGTTTTAGGTTTGGTTCCCAGCCTGGGGCCGTTCTGTGTGGAGATTGAATGTTCTCCCCGTGTCTTTGTGGGCTTCCTCCAGGTACTCTGGTTTCCTCCCACCATCCAAAGACATCATGTTTGGGTTAACTGGTGACTCTAAATTGTCTGTAGGTCTGAGTGTGAATGTGAGTGGTGATGAATCCACTGTCTCTCTCTCTCACACAAAGTCTTACACTCTCCCTTGTCTCCCTTAGATAGCATACCTGTACATCAGGTGGTTTAACACATGCTTGATAAGCAAATATAAAATATTTTTTTGTGTTTTTTCAATCACATACATGCTGGTTCAACAATGTGGAGCAGAGCAGTCATTTAATGGTGGTGTATTCCCCTGCAGTATCTCACTGCAAGACATTGACCTTATACCTACACGCTCATTAAAACAAGGGGTAAGACTGCAGGCGATGTAAGCAAAGCAGTTTTAAAGAACAATGCAGCTTCATCACACGAGTCTGACCCAGAAAATTGACCTAAGCCAGCTACATTAAACAATCCAACTTAACCAACTGCGAAATTTATTGACCCTCAAAATTCAAAATATATTTCACAAGGTAGCAATTGCATTAATGACAGCAGGAATCTCGCTCTAGACTCTGGCCTGCATTATAGTAATTACTGACTACCCTCAAGTATGCAAACATATGTGCATATGTCAGCTTACTCATTGCCAAGTTTGGTAAAATGGAGTGTATGGACTGTGAGGGTCAATCACTCTGTCACACTCCACTCCAGCTGCAGGGAGCAGAATTATCACAGTCAGTAACTAGTGAAGAAATTAGCAGATCGGAAACACTGGTAAGCAGTATTTTTACTGTTGCACAAAAATAAAAGCCATACTTTCTGAAATGCTAGAGGACTTTTAGTTGGTGGCAGGAAGTGATTAGTTTGTGGTAAACAACAAATTAAGCACATCAGATGAAATTAGGAATTAAGGTCTGTTAACTTTAGATGCTGAGGTGAATTAAGACCAACGTAGAAGCCTCCATGTTGGAAACACTGCACTGCAACACTTTTAAACTAACCCCCAATGCAGGATTGACTCTTCCCTATCTGAGATGAAATGCCAATTTTTTTCATTTTATTTTCATTTGGTGTTATGGGGGGCTGGAGCCTTGAGTGTGTGTCAATGTCATGTCATTCTGCAAATGCTAGCATTTTATTTTATTTTATTTTTTATGTTATTACTTTGGGGCCAACAGCTATTGGTAGAGTTTTTTAAAGTGGGCCTGCTGTTCTCGACACCATATATCAGTATGCCTGCAGAATTTTTCCCATGATTCCCCTGGCTGTGAGCTCCTCTCTGTGGTCCTATTTGATCTCAGTGAGACAAGCAGGTTTTAGTTGGTCCAGTTTGGTCAGCAACAGACTTCCTCAAAGCTCTCTCTGAGCTCGGTCACCGCTGAGAGCTCACGATCCCCGACCTTGGATGGTCTCAGCAGGATGCAGCACTTCTCTTCTACTGCCTGACTATTACTTCCTGCTTCACCCTCAGCATCTTCTCAAACTCAATCCTCTCCAGGCCAGCTTTGTTCAGCAGGGAGTGCTCTTTGTGGGGAACCTGCTCCAAACAAGTTGCTCTAAATGTCTCTTCATCTGGTTCTTTGTTTACAGCAAGCTGCTTTTTTTCTCTCCTCAAATCTCTGTCGTATCAGTCTGAATTCTTGGATCATCTGAGGAAAGAGCTTAGTCTGCTCTGCTTTGTGGTCTCCTTTCTCCTCTTCTCTAAGACCTCAAGATTTTCCAGTTTCATTGCCTCCTGGTGGGCAGCACAACAACAGAAGGTCGAGGGTTCGGATCTCAGCCTGGGGCCTTTCTCTGTGGAGTTTGTATGCCCTCCCCGTGCTAGCGTGAGTTTCCTCGACTACTCCAGTTTCCTCGCACCATCCAAAGACATCAACCGTCTATCCATCTTTTACAGCTTTTCTGGCTTGCGGGGCTGCTGGAGCCAATCCCAGCCAACGATCCGGGCGAGGGGTGGGGTACACCGTAGACAGGTCACCAGTCCATCACAGGGCCAACACACAAAGACAGACAGAGACGAACAACCACCCACACTCACACTCAGACCTACAGACAATTTAGAGTCTCCAGGTAACCCAAACATGATGTCTTTGAATGGTGGGAGGAAACCGGAGTACCTGGAGGAAACCCATGCAGGCACAGAGAGAACATGAGAAATGTGCACAGAAAGGCCCAAGGCCTGGGAACTGAACCTGCCACCATCTTTTTTTGAGGCAACAGTGCTAACCACTATACCACTATTCATATACTATTAATTTGAAAAAGTGTAGCAGGATTTCACCAAACATGAGCCAAATTTGAGACCAAAATGGGGCAATCCACTGCATGGTTAGGGCTTTTAGAGGAACAGGAAACGGGAAGGAATATCTGGGAGGGAGACAGGACAGGCAGTGAAGGAAATCTTCTGAGACTTTTTTTAATGTACATTTTGCAACATTTCTCAATTTTCACTTGACTCAATGCTGTACTTGGACTACAGTTCCCGGACCATCCCCTGTTTTTTGCAGTGTCACCTGGATGTCTGGGTCAAATTTAAGTTGTTATTCTGAAAAATAGATATTTTAATATAAGTGCACATTTTGTCTCATCAAAGTGATCAAAAAAGTGCAAAAAATCAGCACATGGTTTTCTCTAGGGAATCTGAGATGCAGAGGGGGATGGGAGATTGCGATGAGAAAATCCAAGTTGCATAGCAACATTCATTCAAGCTCAGGGTGCATTAGAATAAAAGACATTTCATTCACAGAGTACTTCATGTGAAAAGAAAACTGATGTTGCAACATGAATTCCATGTGTTATCAGGTAGAAATTCAAGGGTAAAATACGCTATGAAAACTAGTGACACTGAAAGATTATAGTACAAAACAACTCAACACAGATTTTTTATTTTTGAATGTCCCTCCATCACACATATACACACATACACAAATACAGAAACCAAAAGTCTTTATGTCAACTGCTTTTGAAAGAGCAACTCAGTCCTTTGCCAGTCACTGACATTTGTAATTATTGGACTAACATCGCCACTGCGCTCCAGCCAAGAAAAAAAACAAAAAACAAAAACAAGAAATAAAAACTTCATCCCTCATAAAATCAACAGCTGGTAGATTGGTAGGACGAAGTGATGTAAAAATGAGTGCAATCCAGGTCAATCACCCACACGACCAACTGCCATTTTCTGACTATGATTATGAATAAAATGACTGTAGTTTCCTTCCCACACAACTAATGGAGAGAAATAGGTGTATTGAACCATATATTACAACACACCTTTCTTTCTGATACAGCTGCATGGCTGTCACTCACTTTATGAAGCATGAAGATGGTGTATTTAGCCAGGCTGTAACTAAATTGTAACTCTAGTCATCAACTGTTACACCCCTACTGTAATTAATTACAATTAATATTTGGTGCAGCCCTGAGTCTTATCCTGTGCATAGAAGGGGTTCTAACATGTTTAGCGACATGATAAACTTCCTGGGTGGTTGTAATTATAGAACATCCATAAAATGGATGTAGAATGGGCTGTTACTTGGTTGAGAAGCATAAGCAAGTCACTTTCAACAACTATGAACAATCAAGTTTTTCACAAATTATAGATTAGAGTGTTTCTTATGTCCATCCATCCATCCATCCATCCATCCATCTTCTACCACTTTCCGGGTTGCAGGGGGCGCTCGAGCCAATGCCAGCTCACACTGGGTGAGGGTGGGGTACACCTCACAGGTTAACAGTCCGTCACAGGGCCAATACACAAAGACAGACAGAGACCAACAACCACTCACACTCAAATCTATGGACAATTTAGAGTCACCAATTAACCCAAACAAAAGTCTAGAAACCCCAGATTAGAATCAATCATACTCTTTAGTGGGAGCTGTCATAGCCACATTTTCAAATCTAAAAATATCTGCTTTAATATTTTCTTGTGTGTTAATTGACAACTTATAGCTGATTGATTGCATTGTGGGAAAGTTTAGACTATTGTTTTTCTATTTCAAAAAACAAATTTTTGGGGCTTTTTCTTTTAAACTGTAACAAGTGGGAGCTAATCGTTTAATCAGTGATAAATTACATACTTTTCTCAGAAACCTCCAGCAATATTATTCCTATTTTGAATTTTGAATGTTGGTTACTGCAGGTCCAGCTTCTAGTCTGTGCTTGGCTCTGTGATGTGCTCTTCCATTAAAAAAAAAAAAAAAAAAAAAAAGCTTTAGTACTCACTCAGATGAATTCTGCTGTCTGATAACTGAATAGGAGATAGATTGAAATACACAAGTTATGAACCCTTGTGAACACAAGGATACATAAAAAGAGGAGAGCTATCTTCAAACCGAACTATGAATTGAAACGTCAGCTAAGGCTGTTTCTCAAGTAGGCATCTTGTATTTGTCTTAAATGTAAGTAAAATATCTGAATTTCAATAGAACCAAAGGTGATCTAATCACGGATCCAGTTAGTAGGCTTGATATTTCAAGCCCTGAGTAAAACCATGAGTTATTTTATTTCAGTCAGGGAATACACTTAGATTTTTGTGTGTCACCAGCGACTGATTGTAGAAAATTCTTCTTGCATTTAATCCTTCTAAACCAAAACTCTGCTCTGAAAAGAACAATAGAGAGGCCTACACTCCCTCCTTAAGTCTGTTTGAAAATGGTGCCATGACCCCCAGGATCCACCCCTAAGGTGTGGTTCTGGGTTTGAACAGGAGAGCATTGGCTAACGCCAGCGCCCTCAGCAGGGTTCCCGGGTGACGCTGATAAAAACACTCGGCGGCCATCCACCTTTGCTTTTTCCCTTGCCCCAGTTTTCCTCTCAACCGGATCGCTGAAGGGAGCAACACTAAACATTCGGATCCTACCACCACCAAAAACCTGGGTCACAGTCTTCAACTCATGGGACGAGCGCGGGCTGCTGTTTCCTTTTGTTACTTTTTCCCTTTTTTCTCCCTCCTCGAACCCAGCGCGGACCGCCACACGATCAGCTGATCCACGTGCTGTGAAGACCAGCATGCTGTCTTTGTTATCTGAAGCTAACAAAGAACAATCGTCTTCCATGATCTTCCCCGCTGCTGCTGTGGGATTCATCACGTCGCCGTTATCTGAGGATAACACGGACCGCTCAACCAAGCTGAAGAACGCGTTGCGGATACTCGGGGCGGATCTGTCTCTCTCTCCCTCACCCTGGAGAAGCGGAGCAACCAAAGTAAGAGGCTTTAGGTCTGGGCATAGCGTGCTTTGCATTTTGTTTTACCATGTCTCTCGTTTATTTGGGATTCAGTTCTGTTTGTCTGTTTTGTTTTATTTCCCTTAAATCGAAAGTCGAAAGATTGATTGGTGCTACAGATCTCATGTCGGCTGTCACCGTGATTGAGCGATATCTCTAGGTAAAGGATCAATACCCGATCCGTGAACTCCGTTCGTCGGCGGTGGCATCGTCTGCGATCTCTTTCTCCTTCCTGTTCTTCCTCCTCACACACATTCAGACGCGGTGACAGGCAGTCGCCATCTTGGCTCCGAGGGGTGCGTAGTCGACCGCAGTTCGCCGCCATTTCGGCTCCAACGAATGCGTATCCGACTTCACTCCATCGCCATCTTGGCCATTGAAGACGTCACTCACATGACTCTCCGGCCATCTTTCCTGCTCACACACATACACGCACACACATTCCTTCTCTCCTACCCACACGCACACACACGCCCTCAAGACCCGTAGATAGCCTGGTGCGATTGCGGTTGCTGTTGCTGTGCTATTGTGATTGTCATTGCTATCGCTATTTATTAGTGCATATGATATTACTGCTGTTACCGCTATAGCTATCACCATCGCTAAGGCTAGCCATATCGTTAACCCATTCTCATTACATGTGTGTTACCTGTTGTAGAGTAGTAGCTGATGTGCGTCACTGGATAATCATCTATGACAGCCATTTATCCAGAGTGATGTTATTTTGAATAATTATTGCTTTGAATAAATTCTGTTATTTTAAACCATCGTTGTTTCTGATTATTGTGGCTATAATTGTGACGATTGCTGGATTCATAACAGTCAGTGCTCGAATTTACTCCTTTTTGTTAACCCTTTTGAGACTTGATATTGATTTTGCTCATTTGGACATTGGTCCCTGGTAACAGGGTGGTGCCCCGAATAATTCTAGATATCAATAATTAGTTTCATAATCATTGATAATTGCCAATCTCCAAATTACTCCTACTAATGCACAACAATGTCCTAAGACCATGGAACTGCAAAGAGGGTCATACCTCTCTTAAATTAAATATGACTAATATTACTGTTTACACAAAACTAAAACACTATTCTGTCAGAAGTCAAACACACTGTCCAAACCTGCCAAATATATAAACTTGTAAGTTTGCGTGTGTGTTTTTAAAAAAACACAACGCATTCATGTGTTTGCCATCTGCTGGAAGTTGCTGCATCACCAGAACCAGAGAAGAGAGCAGCATAAAAATATATTATTGGAATCATTTTCTTTTTTTTTTTTTTTTTTTTTTTTTTGAACCAAACCCCACAAGTTTGAGAGGAGACAATATGAATCATAAAGGAAATGACTCATCCAACTGTGTTTATATGTCTGAAGCATAAACAGATTCACTGCAACTGCAGCGAAACAACCCCAATCCTGTTTCCAGCCTGGCTGCAGCACAGAGGATGGGGACACGGCCATGTCTCTCTTTGCTTCTTCCTGCCACGAACCCGAGAATTGGCTAGTGAGGAGCACTACGCCAGGCAAAATGCACTGTAGCTCAATTACCGTATTTTCCGCACTATAAGGCGCACCGCATTATAAGGCGCACCTTCAATGAATGACATATTTTAAAACTTTTTCCATACGTAAGGCGCACCGCATTATAAGGCGCTACAGTAGAGGCTGGGGTTACGTTACGTTATGCGTTAATGTCCATATTCACAATATGACCAACCTTGTTCAACTGTAAACATACAAAAGAAACACGTAAAGCTCACTTTATCAGTTCATTCCTCATCTACCAATCCCTCGAATTCTTCTTCTTCAGTGTCCGAATTGAACAGCTGGGCGAATGCGGCATCCAACACGCCCGGCTCCGTCTCATCAAAGTCATGAATCGAGTCAGTGTCGCTGTTGTTGTCTGGCAGTTCAGTGACATTTCCTGCCTTCCTGAAAGCTCGGACTACAGTTGAGACTGATATATCAGCCCAGGCATTTACGATCCACTGGCAGATATATATATGGATCAATATTGATTAATCAATATTGATATTGATCCATATATATATCCATATATATATCTGCCAGTGGATCGTAAATGCCTGGGCTGGATCAATATCAATATTGATCCATATATAAGGCGCACCGGATTATAAGGCGCATGGTCAGCTTTTGAAAAAATTGAAGGCTCTTAGGTGCGCCTTATAGTGCGGAAAATACGGTATGTCACTTCTATTCTTTGTATAGTATATGAGTACAATACAATGTTTTTTTTTTTTGTTTGTTTGTTTTTTTTTTTGTTTTTGCCCCGTCCCAGTGCCCATCTGATATTGTACATAACACTTACAGTACTTTTCTCACTTCTGGCATCTCTGAGATGCATCGGAAATAAAAGCACAAGGTCAAGAGCGGTGTGTCTGAACAAAAAGTCCTGTTAACGCTTGTTAGTGTCACTAAGGTAATTGTGCTGTCGGTTTTAGATGTTGTCTTTCTTTTGGGGGGGGGGGTTTCCTTTAGTAGTGTGGCCATGTTTCTTTATGCAAAGTAACATCAGGAATAAAAACTAACAACAGGAACAGAAGGAAGGGGGCATCGTCAGTATGGTTTTAATCTTTTTGTTGCTTACTCAGAACTGACAACACAATACTCTGCAGTGAGCTTTCAGCAGACTCAAGTCTGTTTTTTCTTTTTTTGTGCCCATATTTATTTGTGTAGCACGTAATTCAAAATGCTGTTTCCATACATACTCTCCTCTGCTTCCCTCTGTGTTCCCCAGCGTGAAATGCTATTTTGGATTGGTTTGGTTTTGATACCCTTAATACTAACCTTTCAGACATGTATTTGCCATTTCTCCTCACGTCTGAGCACTTGTGCACCTAACTGCCAGCAATCTTATCATTGCCTATGTTTGTGCAAATGGTGGACAGGGGATAATCAGTGTGACAATTGAAAATCTGCCAAATATTTGTTTGTGTCACTTCTCAGCCTTCTTCTGTAAATTCTTGAAGACATTTCATCTTATCCAAGACGCTTTGCCAGTTCTGAGTGGCTGGTGGGGAAACCCATGTATTTACCCTAGGTGGGATCACACTAGGTTTGATGGACACATTTGAACAACTCAACTTCCTCCTGCTTCAGTAACATTTAGCTTTTTGTTCATTTAAAAAAATGCATCAATAATACTCCAAGTCTGTGTGTACAGTCACACATCCGGTGTCAGCCCGAGGCCGAGTCGGTAGATATTTTAAGAAACATGCTGCGGGTGTGGGGGGGGCTTACAAATGGCCAGCTGTCATGTTCTGGGAAATTTATGACAGGTCACATTTTGCTGACATGTAATCAGTGTCTCGGATAGTTGAAGCAGAGTTGCAACTCAATTCCAAAAGTTTAACTGTTTTTTTTTTTTTTTTTTCAGTTCAATCTGAGACCTGGCAGTCAACGTGAAATTGAAGCCATGGAATCGTGACAAGATGCAACAATGTACCTGTCCTCTGATGCTTTCTCCTCTTCCTCTAAGGACTAACTAAGAAATGCTGGCAGGAAACAGTCTCATTCAGCTATGTACCTACATTTTTAGTTTGTTGGTCCCGATGACTTGCGTGTGAAAGAGGGACAGAGGGGAGAGCTTTACCTGCCTCAGAAGACTTCTTCACACACAGTGTGAGCATTTGAGTCTCAGTGCAACATTGCCTGTGTGTGACGGAAGCAGAATGCGTTTTTCAATTTGCTGCCTGTGTTAACAAATTAGAGCATGAACTTTCTAGATGAGACATTTGTGTGTAACGCCCAAAGGCTGCATTTATTTTTCATGTGACAAGTGAATCTTGAAGCTTGAAGAAAACATACCAGCAACATTTCACAAAATAGATACAGCCCACGATAGTTTCTATGTTTGGGCTGAATCGAATTCACTAGTCATGAATACGTATAAATGTGGCCCTTAACTATTTTATCAACTGCATATAGAGGCATTGGTATTTTCTATAAAAACAAAATCAAAATTATATTAAGATTGAAGCTGCAAGCATTGATGAACGGCCATAGCATGCCTGCTCAAATCAGAGTCCCCTAACTTACCCCTCACCTAATCCATTTAGAGCCTTAAACCTTTCGTCGTGGCTGGTGTGTCAGTGTGATATTTCATGAGTGACCACTTTATGGCGCTAGAGAGCATCATGTTGTGCAGAATGTGGCGAACACTCTGTAGATATCATGTACTGTATTCTGGGCAATGTTTTTGATGTGAGGCTAGCTAATATAACTAAAATGCTTCTGATAACTTTTGATCTTCATGGTCTTGAGATAAGAGTGAGTATCAAGTCAATTCAGGTGAAAAACATCAACAGAATCTCCACTTTAAAACCAAAATAGCAGACATGCCGTTGGGTTTCAGGTCCAACAGACCCTTTTTGTGTGTCTAGATAAGATGTGTATTGATTTTTTTTAATTAGTTAATTTATTTATTTATTTGTGCTCTCAACAAGAAGGTCATGAATTTGGTTCCCAGGCCTGGGGTCTTTCTGTGTGGAATGTGTATGTTCTCCCCGTACTCCTCCAGGTACTCTGGTTTCCTGCCACCGTCCAAAGACATCATGTTTGGGTTAACTGGCGACTCTAAATTGTCTGTAGGTTCGAATGTGAATGTGAGTGGTTGTTGGTCTCTGTCTCTCTCTGTGTTTTGGCCTATGATGGACTGGTGTACCCTGCCCTCACCCAATATGAGCTGGAATTGGCTCCAGCATCCCCTGCGATCCACAGAATTGTAAAAGAGGAGAAGATGAAGAATGAATGAAGTTCAACCCTCATGAAGGACATCGGACGTTCTTCATTTTCAAGGGGTCACCATTTCTGAAACGCATAGTTTTGTGTGTTTTGGTAATTGTGCTCAGTGGAGCTCATTGCATGAAGTAGAGTATTTTTTGGTTTCCCCACAATGGAACCGCTCCATCAAATGCTGTCAGGTTTTTTTTCAACAACCAAATACCTCCACAATGTCATTCCCATCCCCTTTCTCTATTTAGTTTTTCCTTTGTGAATGCAAATTAGTAAAGTGTTGGCATGCTAACAGGCTAAACTAACATGCAGGGCAAATACCTCTTGTATTTGCTTCACTGACTTTTTTTGGTGTTTGATAATAAAATTGCCCAGAAGGTTTGTTACTAAACTGATTCAGATTCCGCAGAAAAGGAACCTGTCTATCAATGAGAGCTGTGAAAGTGCCCCATTTTCATTCTTGATTGACGAGCCCATTGGCATGTGCAATGACAAGCAGCTTTGCTCTCATTTGAAGTTTTAAGGAGCAGAGAGCAGCAACTTGTTTATGCCAATTAGTTGCTCACCGACAAGTGGGGCCATCTTGCAAATGGCCAGGTGTTTAACTGCTGTAAGCTATTTACTTTTGTGTGCCATTCACATGCTATATGCATGTACATCACTATTATGGCTGTGCAATATAGCAATAAAGCACATTGCAGGAGATGAAAATGTTAAGTAAGGCAAACCAACCCCTCATCTAGGGGTGACTGAGACTTAAAATGAAGGAGGGTCACTGGTTGCACTGGAGCTAATCTCAACATTGGGTAAGGGCAGGGTACACCCTGGACAGGTCGCCAAGGTCAACACACAGAGACAGAGACCAACAACTACTCACACATGCAGACATGGGGACAGCATGCAATATCCCCACAGAAAGGACCAAGGCCCAGGAACCTAATAATAATTATATATATATGTCTATATTATAATATTATAACACTTGTTTGTACCCCCATGGTAGCTGCACATGAACTGTTTACGCCAAAAAGACCATTGGACATTTGTTGAAATGAACAATTTTCAGTGGCAGAGTCTTGAAATGTGGTAGCACAAAATGCTGCGGAGTGTCTCAGAGCAAAACACTGGAAGTGGATGGGTATGTTACTTTGGCACATCAGCTTACATTTCAGCTTTTAATATCTCTATCATAACCCAAGTCAGCTGGATTTTTACTATCCCATGAGTTAAAAATTAATGGAGGCAGGAGCAGGTTTCGGGACAGAGTGACATGGCAAGAAACACTCCAAAATGTTGGCAGCTTTTACGCATCAGAAAGAGCTTTGCTGAGTTTTACATCTCCCTTTCAGCAATATGACTCTTTCTGTCTTTATTTTTGACCAGAAACACCTCAAGCAGCATTTGCAACTCAGAAACCTAGAAGATCACATCTATACTTTGATGACTGTGAAAGTGTCGGTAAGAAGGGGAAAAGGATAGGAAACACATCAAAGTCTTGCACTTGGACATTGCTGCATCAGACTTTGAATTCTGTGGTCCTGACTTTGATGTGATCTGACTTTAATCGCAGCACGATCATGAGAAAATTAATAGGTTTATTTCAAGTACAATTGAGACACACTTATGCTATGCTACAGTCTTGAAAAATGGCTTTACATGGTTTGCTGACTGGTCGTGACTCAATTGATTGAAACCGGCTGGTTTCTGGTCTTAATGTGCTGATTATTGGAACCGATACCATTTTATAGTCCAAAGACAGCGTGACAAATTATTCTTTCATGTTATCAAAGGTTGAACCTGAACTTGATTCAGTCTTTGCATTTCTTTTTTTTTTTTTTTTTTTTTTGGTGCAGGATCTGTAGTGAGACTTGAGATTTGTCGGTGATGCTCATGTACAAGAACAGACAGGAGTAGTTCAGAACGGTAGCTTGGAGTCAACCAAGAACTGACTGACATGCTATTTGTAACAAACACCTAAAGGGTCAGCACTCTGGAGGGTGATAGATAGAAATTTCATAGAAAAGTCATAAAGTAAAGGCAAAAAAAGTGCATGCAAAATTCTTTGTATGTATTAATGGGTGCACCTTCATTCATTCATTCATTCATTCATTCATTCATCTTCTACTGCTTATCCGTTTCCGTATCGCGGGGGGTTCTAGAGGCAATCCCAGCTCACACTGGGCAAGGGCAGGGTACACCCTGTCCTAGGCCACCAGTCCATCACAGGACAAACACACAAAGACAGACAGAGACCAACAACCACTACGCTGCTGCTCGGTGCGCCTATTGATAATAAAATGAGATACACCCACACCTTTTTGAACAAGTCACTTATAGTCAAAGCCAAACACATGAATCGTGTCTTATAAAATTATACCAAAATCATTCTGATGGTTTTTTCTATCTCTGAAATAAATCCCTTTTCCAACTGTTTTCACTGCAAAAGGAAAATACTGAAAGTCAAAAGGTTTATACTGAGTCATGGCTTGGAAAATATAATGATATGAATTTATAGTGAGCAGTTGTTCCCGAGACTGCTGCAAATGTGAGTGGAGAGAGACTGTGCATAGATTGAATTTAAGGTCATATTGATTAGGAAACAACAGCACAGTGCACTTTCAAGGTGTAATAACAGGCATTCTGTAAGACATCTTGGGTATGTTTGAAAAATGAATTCACACAGTTCTCCATAGCAGAGTGACAGCAGGACATTATTTCTCTGTTTGCCAGCTGCAGTATGTCACTATCAGCTGCTGGTGAATTATAAAAGCTTTGTTTTGCATAACTTCACACGCCCTCTCCAGAGTTGTTCCCCCGGATCAGGGCCTTACCTCTAAAGCATGACATCCGCTTACGGATCAGATATGCCTGCTGCTCCTGGCTCCGGCCGTCTGATGATGCTGATGAGTCCATGGTCTGAGTATACAGCATCTTAATTGCTGCTGAGGAAGAACTCGTGCTTTCCACTGAGCTGACTTGACCCTGAGAGATGGATGGCGGTGGTAATGGTCTCAACATGAGTGACAGGCACAGGGCAGGCTGCACACACTGCCCTTTTCATATCCTTGCGCTGCTGACTTCTTGCACTGTCAGCCCAGATCGCTTAACTGTCATTGTCATTAAGTATTGCTCCTCTCTGTTTGCCTCACATTCAGTCTTTAACCTCAGGGGGAGGAAGCATATTCTTTCTTTGGTTATTCTGAGGTCAGAGTGAATCGCTGACGCTTTGTCACTTTTGCATTCTGCATTATGGGGGAGTTATAATACATAAATAAACCATGTGACCCTAAAAGACTTACAATTTGATGCAGATTAATTCTAAGACAGCACAGCAGCATAGTGGTTAGCGCTGTTGCCCCACAACAAGAAGGCCTCTCTGTGTGGAGTCTGCATGTTCACCCCTTTTTTCCTCCGGATAGTTGGGTTTCCTTCCACCATCCAAAGACATGCATGCGTGTCATATCTGTGCGTTGGCCCTGTGATGAACTGGCGACCTGTCCAGGATCGGGTGACCCCGATTGAATGTATAACTCTAAGCCTTCTTTGATTGAAGAGCAGCTGCTGCCTTCATGAACTTCACCGAATTACATCTTCTCAACAGTTACTTCCACTGCTCCGAAGGTGCCATTTGGCTCTTAAGCCGGCCTAATCTGTTTTAGCTCAGTTTGCTGCTTACGTTCACTGTGTCCGCCACCGGTACCTGTCGACAACATGTATCACACTGAGCAAGAAACAAGTGTAGTCATTGACACGGCACCATCTGTACATGCAGGTAGAAATTTGTGCTGTCCCTTTCCTGTCCTGGCTTGTAGTCAGTGTCTCCACCACATTGGTTTCTAAAGATGTCCACTACCTGGTAAATGGCAGAAGTCATGGTGTAGGACTTCTTTCTATAAATTGCAAACAGAAAAGCTGAGAAAATGAAGTTTATTGCAGATACATATGTTCATGGCTTACTAATAGATAAATTATTATATTATTATTATCAATGCAAATGTGATTTATCAGTAGAGTTTCAAAGACTTACCTACCAGCTCGTCTCCCAAGAATTGTTTTGAATTAATGCAGTACTAAGTACGTCTGTTTCTAGTTTTGATGAAAATACCAATTTTACTATAAAGTTATGTATGTATGAATGAAGTTAACTTTATATTTTAATGCTGCATAAAATGTTTTTGTCTTTAGAAATATCATGATTGCAAGCCAGAGACTGTATTGAAGTATTAAAGTACATTTATGGAGCAATAACTTTAGAATCAGTAAAAAGACTGTCTGTCCCCTGTGCGAGGCAGCAGGGCTGGGGACAAAAGATGTGAAAACACTTACAATTATTTGCTGCTACTTGGGTAAAACAATAGAGCAGAGACTATTTTAGCAGGTATCAAGCACATATGGAGCATAAGGAGACCATCACAGAGGCAATATGTGTGACTGGCATGCACAAGACAGATCCTCGACACATCCCCTGGCAACATGGTTCTAATGGCCTCAGTGAGCAAGTTCTACATGTCTACCCAGCAGAGCAAAGCACAGCGCAACTACAGTACACAAAAGTGGTGTGAGGGGTGGAACTTAAGATCTTTCACTCTGGCAAGCTGCATCAATAGAGGCTGCCCATCCCAAAGAGAATAAGGTAGGGAAAACAACAAAACACGCTGCACGGTCTAATCTGAACGCTGTCATATTTTTTTCTGTTTAAATTTCCAAATATAAGAAAACTGCAGGGCAGCACGGCGGCGTAGTGGTTAGCACTGTCGCCCCACAATAAGAAGATCGTGGGTTCGGTCCTGGGTGTCCTGGGTCCTTTCTGTGCGGAGTTTGCATGTTCTCCCGTGGTTTCCTCCGGGTACTCCAGTTTCCTCCCACCTTCCAAAGATATGCATGTATAGGTTAACTGGCGATTCTAAATTGACCGTAGGTGTGAATGCGAATGCGAGTGTGAGTGGTTGTTTGTCTCTGTATGTCCTTGCGATGGATTGGCGGCCCATCCAGGGTGTACCCTGCCCCTCGCCCAATGTGAGCTGGGATTGGCTCCAGCAGCCCTGTGACCCGGATACGGATGAAGCGGATGAAGATGAGTGAGTGAGTGAGAAAACTGCAATGGGACTTATCTGCTTTTGCAAGCAAACGTAA
This sequence comes from Echeneis naucrates, assembly GCF_900963305.1. Lineage (NCBI taxonomy): Eukaryota > Metazoa > Chordata > Actinopteri > Carangiformes > Echeneidae > Echeneis > Echeneis naucrates. The sequence continues at coordinate 19,681,932 of NC_042526.1, read as the reverse complement.
CCAAGAAAAGATATCATGCAAGAGTAAATTGACAGTTGTCTCTGAAGAGTTAAATTTCTTTGCTAATGGATGGGGTTGTACTGCAAATGTCCAATGAAATCCCTTGATGAGTTTGCTCTAAAATATGAATGACTTCTCTGATTGTGCAATGCAATACATAAATTACACAAATTGAAATAAATGATTGTTTAAAGCTAAGACAGCTCCTCTGACCTTCTTAGCAATAAATTAATGATCACATCTGGGTGAATGATAAACAAAGGCAATGCCACAACACTTCCTAGCTGCCACCGCCCCATTACCAGAGATCAAAAACGTGGCATGCATTAAGGTTTTGTCTGAGGCAAGTTATAATCAGTTGTCTTTTATGCGGACTCTTGTAAGAAGCTAGGGCACTTCTGAGAAACATAAACATCTTGACCTGACAGTTTTACTGTGTTATATGGCATTGGCAAGGAAGGGAGTGTTCCCTTGAAGTTCCCGTGCAGCTCGGGTGCTATGGCCCTAAGCAAAGGAGGAACATGAAACGCACCTGCGAGTAAAAAGTCATTAACACCTCCTTAAATTTAATTACTCAGCGTAAAAACAGTACATACGTTCTGTGTCATGCACTAAAGGCACAGACATGAATTAAGAATTAGATTAAAGGAGTGATCAGTGGCATTTCAGAAAGATTACCAGAGCTACTGAAACATACAAGAATGTCCCTGACATGTGAAATGTTCTTTCTACCTGATTGATATTGGAGTGTGTGCTGACCATGTAGGCTGGACCCCGCTGGGTCAAGATATTTCAAAATATTCTAAAAAAATAATTTTAAGTTTATTTCTGTCTTTTTATTATGTCCGATGGCAGATGTCATTTAATACTGAGTTTGGAGTCAGAAATGTATTTGACAGGGTTATTCTGGTTAAATTGTTTTAATGAAAGCACCTAAATTGAATTTGTTATGGATAAGGGGGTCACCTTCCGAGTGGGCAGGTCAGGAAATCTTGGTGTCTTGCAGTAGCGTGCTTTGGGTCATATTGAAATAAACTGACAAATGACCCCTGTACTGTCCAGGTTTAGGATTGGTCACGCTGTGATGGGATCAGAATTTTCTAATCCTTTCAGCAAGAGGGTTTAAACTCATTATCCATTATTTTGCGCTAGGGGTAATAGCCACGCTCTGATTTGCCTCTATATTGATCCAATCTCTTCTACTGTTGGTTGCTAGTGTTCCTACAAATTGTCACGCTGCCCTGTTTTTTTTAAACTGTCTGTTCGGGACAGGTAAGGTGACTCTAATTCATAGTGGAGACAGTGCCATTTAAGATCATATCTGTGTTGGAGTCTTTAAACGGACTATCCTGCCTCACATTGTTTGAGGAGGGAAAACAAAGTGCAAAGTCATGAGGGTGAGCATCAGGGAGGGACAGAGAGATGAGAGAGAGAGAGAGACAAGCAGTACAAATGGTTTGGGGTTGTTGCCATGATTCATTGTGATTCTGTTTGAGTATTTTACGGTTGCCTCTGTCTATCACATACAAGCAAACCAGTGTTCAGGCTGGCTATTCACACAGAGACAGGTTGAAGTGTCAAACGGGTTTTGAAGAAAGACAGCCAGACATGACCTGTGTATTTTTTGTGACTTCACATTAAAATGGTCTGAAGAGTCCTTACAACACAGTCTGTGCTATATGCCATTATTGTTTGCGTTGCAATTCACGATGTCAGGAGAAGTTTGAGGTGATGTTTCTCTGTGGTGGCACAGCGCACATAAAATTCAGGTGCAAGTCAACTTCAAACACATGTTTCCTTCCCTCTTTTGTTACATATATTCTTCCCTAGGTCTTAAAATTGGTATGTGTAAAGGAGTGAAATTACTTGTTGAGCAGGTAAGACTCAGGGCACTGAATTAAATTGTTTTGGGGCACTTTGGGTACTGACTGTGAGTCCTCAGAATGGGCCTGCAGAGGGAACATTCCTGAATATTACATCCCCCTTCTTCAATAAGGAAAAGCAAACTAAACCATACAAACAATACAGGGCCGGAGATGTTTTTTTTTTTCAACTGAGGGACAGAGAAGTGAGATCTACTGTATTATTTTTAAATCATGTTGCTACACATTGGAGAGATGCTAGTTTTGTTTTTTTTTTTTGCCTCTCTTTGCTTTCCAGAAAGCACCGAAAGTGCCACTATCTTGATACACTCATGAATGAAGTTAGTTAAAATTTGGACGAGTCTGACCATTTGGATGGAGCATTGTTGCTTTACTTAGGTGTGTTCAACCATCAATTCTTATATGACATCTCTACATCGCATGCTCCAATTGACTCCAGTGGCTGATGTTGCAGCCAATCAGTGTCTCATTCAGAGGCCAAGCAGTCAGCTGCTTGTATACTCAGAGTCTCTGGAATCAATCCTGTAATTTTCTGATTACAGAGTAAGAAGGAGTTGATCTCAGTTCATTATAGTGACCGAATAAAGACAGAGAGGCATGGGAAATTAGATATTTAGAACATCGGTCACTTTGCAGCCAATTTTTCAGGGAGAAGGAAAAGAGAAGAGAAGAGAAGTCATGATTTCATTCCGAAGAATGAAAATTACTCACCATCAGGTGATGATAAATACCTCAAATCACATCTGAGGCACATGTGCCACATCTGACGTAGAATTTTTAATATTATGGTTTTCAGTGTAGTGCAATACATTGCTTTTATGATAAAAGAATGAAAAATTGAAGGTTGTCTCTTTGTTTTTCTTTGTTTTGTTAGCTAGTGTCTCTATTACAGAAAGCATAAATCGTTGTTGAGTGATGCTCAGAATCACCAAAACCTCAGCTAATTTGATATATGTGGAGAACTTGCAAAGGCATAAAAAATGGAAAAGCATTGATGTAGGTCTAAACAGGGCACTTTATACATGTCAGTTCCATTTTAAGACAAGATTCCTTCCTGGGTTATGTGCCATGGCAGAGTTGGTCTTATTTTCCTTGTTTAAGAAAGGCTATATCTCTGCAGCATTTTACTTAAAGGGAGGTGGTTGGGATGAATTGTTGATGTAGAAGCCCCACAGCTTTGAGTCTGAAGACGTGGAGTTTGTGTCCCATGTGTGGTTGGTTTTAGGCAACAAAAGCACTTTGCTGTTAGGAAAAGATGTGGTTTTACTTAAGTGATGAGAAAGTAAACACATCATGTCTCATGCTTTTAAGCTTTTTGACTTTTTAAATATTTAATCAAGAACAGCAATTTCTCCCCTGACCTCAACCAAGGGTCTGAACCACCTGGTGTGGTTTTTATAAACCATAAAAAAAATCTTCATAATACTTCAATAAATATTGCATTGCATGGTTGGATGTTGCACAGTGAACACATTTTGCTGATACTTTTAGTGGCGACACTTTCAGACTTGATACTTGACTGATTTTCCTCATTATGCCATTCACTTCTAACATTAGCAGTATACAAATGTAGTTTCTGGATACATTTGCATACAAATTAAGTTTGTTAACATCTCTCATTTCAGCTACGGCAAAGTGTTGTTGCTATTATTTAGTCGCATTTCCCTAGATTTCCTTCTTTGGACTATTCAATGCTAATTAGACCAAAACTTAAACCGTGTTGGGGAAAAAAAAAGATATCAAAATGCTTATTGCACTGTTGACTTTCCTGTGACTTGAATTCCCAGTTCCTCAAGACAAATTGTCTCAATCATCCCAGTACAGGAACACAGTTGGAGAACCCTGAGAAAATGCATTAACACCAAGCCACTGTATCGCACAAAACCCAATGATGGATGGGCTGCGAGACGGCAGCCTTTAAATGAGCAGATAGGCCCCAGTAAATGGAAAGAGAATGAGCATGAGACCAAAGTGAATAAAGATGGCAACACAGAATATGTGGGTCATCCAGACTACACTGAGCTGTCCCTCAGGCACAGTTTGATGACCATGAAGGCAATGAAGACAGCAAACTGCACAGCACACAGAATATTGAAGGAACTATTTCAGATAGTTCAAAGGAAATTGAGATGGAAGCAGGGAGGTCCTGGCCAAACTTATCACCTCATGAAAGGGCCCTGATCTGAGGTTATTGACCAGGTCTCCTCACCACCCCATCTGAAGTTTGGTTAGAACCCCGCAATTTGAAAAACTGGCATGTAGAAAGTACAAACAAGAAAGGTTAAGTAGCTAACCAATCTCAAAATCATGCCACCGATGGAGCTTACAAATGGGAACCAATATTTAACTTTCACTAATTTGCCTCTTAGTTCTACTATTTTTGTGTCAAGTGAAGTGGGTTATGTAAGGAATGAGTCAAAGCATCGTCTTCACAGAGCAATGTTTTGAAATCAGCTCTTGCGACTGCAAAAGTTCCAAGAGAAGTTTCTAAGGAGTTTTGATGTATAATAGATCACTATCAAGCACATTAAAGGACAGTTGTGTTTCAGATCTCATTTTCACAATTTTTGACATCATTCGTGTCATCCATAAAGAGGAACCAGTAAAATAAATGTTAATGATAAGCTTGTAGAACATCATAAAGAAAATACATGTGATTTGATCAGACAGGTGTACAAGTCAGTAATCTGAGATACTTCCACACTATCTCCAGACAGGAAGCTGATAATGGATGAAACCCAAGCACAGGGACATTTATCAGTTACAATTAGTGTTTCATTTTGGCTCATGGCGACATCATGGCCTGGTGAATTTGATCTAAAGGATCAAGTTAAAGATGTTCTTTATCGTTTTACTTTGTTTTGGTTACAACAGTAACTGACCCCTGCCCATACACCCCAAAACTCTTGAGGTTCCTGTTTGTGGCGTTTTAACATCATCACAGGCCTTCCACTTTTGCAACATGGTGATCAGGAGTAATAAGGACTGCAGTTGCTTGAGTGTAACTCTGCTGCAGAAATGTCCAACACAAGTCTGAGGAAGGCTGGGCTGCCAAAACCTAGTAGTGAAACCCATGTTGTAAAAAGAAAGTGCTGTTGGCCTTTTAACTGGTCTACAATTTATATTCTGTTATCATTTATGACACCTTTCCAAATTTCCCCCCTAAACAAAGAGGCCCTAACACATCAGAGGAAGTTTTAAACAGATGAAACAACATGAGGGAGATTTGGAAATAAGGTATATACACATGCAAATTACATGAAAAATTTTGTGTTGCTTCTCTCACTGAGTGTGAGAAAAACAAAAGCGGCATCTGTAGCGAGAGCTGCTTTTGGATTCAGGATGCATCAGCATCTCCAGAGATGTGGCAGCTTGTGAAAGGTACAGCTTGTCACACAGCTGAATAAAAAGCCAAATTCAGAATTCGGGGCTTGTTCACTGAAACTGATAAGTTTTTTGGCTCCATGACAAAATCCTAATGGAAAGTCATGCCTGTCAACTTGCAGATGGTGAATGTGTTACACCTGTCCCTTTTCCATATTAACTACTATTGTTAACAGCGTTGGCTTCAATGGAGAGCACAGGACCCGCCTCTGCAGCTAAAAGCCAGTACATTTTCTTATGTCTTCAGAACAGAACAGGCTTTCAGACGTAGACAAAGGTAAATGAACACGAAATTACACCCAAAGTTCCTAATCATATTGATGTCAAAGTAATCACAGAACTTTAACTAGGCGACACCCCTGAAGGACTTTTTAAATGGCCTCCTCTTTTGGGGTTGAGCTAACCTGAAGTCAACCATCCACATCGCAATCTCAACACATTCTTCCCATGATAATACAGACATTCACAGCTGGAGATTCATTAATCAAGGTGTTTGTGCTCCTGTGGGAACCTCTCATAATTATGACTCCACATCAGCAAAGCATTGAAATGAGGCCGCACTTTTTTCAAACTGAGATTTTATGAAAATGAGATTCACAATTGTTGCATGCTATGCTAATGTCATCGCGCTGCCCTGAGCACGTCTTCACATTGGTGTTTGAGCTTCTCAGAAGCACGACTTGTACGTCTGAAGGAAATCACACAATACAGGCACATTCTGTCATGGCTGTTATGAACGAAACCCAGATTCCCTTCACTGGCCTGGACCTTTTTTCTCAGCTAATTGAATTCACTTAAGAACAACAGGTGTTAACACACTAAACACCAATCAGCCAAATGTTCATTGATGAAGAAAGTTTTTTTTTCATCCATAAAATACATTCAAAGGCTATTCGAGACACTCTGCCCTCCCATTGATCTCTGTAAGCAAAGGCCGACTTATTTCATTAGAATTTAATTAAAGCTTTCTCTCTGTCATTGGATGCTAAGTAGGGTTCTTCTCCTTCTAGGGTTCTTCTCCTTCTCCTCCTTCTGAACTCTTTTCAAAAGAGGGTCTGTGTCTTACAGCTCCTTCCTATCTTGTCTTGTTTGTTTATTCACTCCTTCCCCAGAGGCCAGTTTAAATGTTATGGACGGCACTTCATCATGAGGTCCATGTTGAAGTCACTGTCACCACCTCAAGAAAGCGTTGTAATAACTTTGGCCATAGAAATGAGAGTTGTTAGAGAATTAATCAAAAGACTGTGGCCTGAGATGGTCAAGTTTCCCAGATGAGGAGTCAGAGGACTGTAAAAATGTCAAGATACTGTTGACACCAGACATAGCTTATTAACCCGCCGGTCGTTTTCACCTCCCGGCCCTTACTTTAGTGTTCCCGGTCAAAATTGACCGGTCTGTTTTAACTGCTCTTAAATTAGCACAAAAAACATTTTTCACCACCAACTTTTCATTCAACATTCTTTAGTTGAGAACAATGTCTCAAAGTAGTGTTTAACATGAATTTATAGAATTAGACATAAAATAACTGCAGTGAAAATACAAATAGGCACTGAAAATGTATTGCAAAATGAACATGTAATGTAAAAACTAAATGGAAAACCAAAGACCAAACTCAACATGAAGTTGTGTGTGTGTGTGTGTGTGTGCATGTGAATTCATGCACATGAGTGGTATGTGACACTCAGGTCAGAGTGGGCCTTGCAAACATAGGCATTGCATTTGCAGCATTTCAGGCTTGTTTTGTTGTCTATAGGGGCATAGAACTCACAGCGCTTCCTTTTCTGCCCATGTCCTTGTTGGGGGAGAGCAGCGAGGGCAGTGGCTGAGGCTGGGGCTTGCGCACTCCTAACCAGACTGGCAGAGCCTGGTGTATGGTGAATGTGCTGGCGCCTTTGAATAAGAGGAGTTACCAATGCTGCCCAGATCTTTATTCCATATTTCCCTGGTTTGCTTGGAAAGTACACCTTGAAGGGACAGCGACCTCTGAAAGGAACCAGGCACTCATCAACTGTCACGTCAGGGCCTGGATTGTACATAAGTGGTAGGCGCTCCACCCACCTGTCCCAAATGTTCCTGATGGCAGCCAGTTTGTCATTTCGCCAGCGGACGGGTCGTGTATCTCTGTTATCAAATTGAATAATTCTTGAAAGGACATGAAACTGTTGTAAGGACATAGTTGCCCGGAATATAGGCCTCCCAGACTCTGTATCCCACAGACTTTTTGTAGTTGAGGGATATACTCCAGCTAAAATCAACAGACCTATGTAGGTTTGGAGGTCTACCAGGCCGATTTCTCTCCAGATGTCCCCAAACACACGCTTCCACTCCAGGTTTGTCATCTCCAGTATAATTCCCTCAATGGACTCTGGTAAAAACAGTTGGAAGCTGAACTTGATGTCATCCACACAAGATGTTGCATACCGTGTTGGCCCTGGCGTCATCTTTATGATGTTTTCCACTCTTGCTCTACTTCCTCTGTCCTGGGGGGATGAAGACCAGAGCAAGTGTCCACTCTTGGACTGGAATGTCTCCTTAGGTGCCTGTTCTTCGGGTGCCTCTCCCTCTCCATCTGTTGACTGGTCAATCTCCTCAAAGTCTGGATCAAAATCTAGGTTGTCTTCCACTTCTGAGACATCCTCCTCTATCTCTGGTTCAATTTCCATGCCCTCTTCATTATGACCAAAAATCTGGACCAGAACCTCTTCGACAGAGAACCGCTTGGTCAGTGGCCTACTCATTGTGCTCAGAGTAAAAGGAGTGCAAGGCAAACATAATGCTATATATATATGGGGTTAGGATTAGTTTGTGTGAAGATGATACAGTCTGGAAGGTGTGGTTCAAGTGGGGGATCGGCACATAAGCGTGGGAAAGATATGTGTACCCACAAAAGACATTGTTCAGTCTGAAATGTGTGTGTGAGTGAGTGAGTGAGTTGGGGTGGTGTGTATGGGGATGTTTTCTGTCTGATGGATGAATATAGTCTGGATACCCATTCATTTCCTATGGCAGTCACTTTTGAAAGGGAACACCACAGGTGTAACAAAGTTGATTAAAACACTCAAAATTCAATGAAAGAGGTGCTCATCACTTTATATGTTCAAGTGCATAGTGTGGAGGATATCATAAGGTCTTGAGGCAATCAGATGTAAAACACAATATTGATGAGTGTTTTAAGTTATAAATCGGTCAGATTTGACCCGAACACGCTAGGAGGGTTAAAAGACACCGAAATAAGCTAGTATACCTTTTTTATTTGGTGTTCCTTTTTGCTTCCCTGACATTACAATCAAGAAAAGTGAAAAAAAAAAAAAAGTTTCATATTGTGACTATTATCAAGTCAAGTCAAAGTCAAAGCCACCTTTATTGTCAATTCCTCTGCACGTACAAGATACGCACAGGTATCAAAATTACGTTTGCCAGCATAAAAAGCAGAACCTCTGGTAAAAATCTTGAGAGTAAAACGAACTATGGTGAAAGAACTGCAATGAAATGCAATTAGCCTGCTGTGTAGATTGGTGATACTATCCAGCTGTCAGGCAATTTCTTTTGCCCCGCCACACTTTCTATCTCTGGGCAAATAATATAGATTCTAATATGAGAAAGGGGAAGAAATGCAGAAAAGGATTGACATTAATTCCCTTCTGTTATTCTGGTTTCAGTTATTGTTTGCCAATTTTGTGATTCCAGAAGCAGAAAATGACAAAGAACACTGACTAATGTTCAAACAACTGTAAAATCAAACAAGCCAGTTAGCTGAGAATTACTCACAACTTTGCAGTGTATGCTGTTGCCTCCCTGCTGATTGCTGGAGGCCCTGTTCAGTCCACCAAATCCTTGCTGTGCCATCCTGCAAACACATCCAAAGAAGGACGCTAATGATCACCTGTACTGTGCCAATGTCAAAGGCAATTCAATTAATCCAATGCAGTGTGCCTAAAATGAGACATTAAATCTCTAAATCTACTAAAAACACTATTGTTATGGCAGCTGTGCATGCAGCACCTGCTGCACAAGAATCCAAAATAAACAACGATACAATGAAAAATCTACATAAAGTTGCTGTTACACCTCATAATGCTACAGTCAACGACAAATGGAAGTTTTACTTTTCCAACAGTGTTGTCGAAGAGGTAGACTCTATAAACCGGCTGCTAATGTATCTCTCACTCAAGCATACATATCTGTCTCCCAACTACTTCTTTTGAGATTAAGTCACTGCGGAAAATCCTTTGGAGTAGACATTACAGAGCCCCCCGTGACTGAACAATGTCTTTGATAGAAAGCCTTTGTGGATATCAGCCATCACCTAAAAACTTTGAGACAGTGCGCATTCCTGGCTTGGCATCTGTCACAGGCTTTAACAGAAGTTAATAGGAAGGACATATGGAGTTATGGACCCAACTTACTCTAACCACCTTCACACTATTGAATAGATAGGAAACAGGTTTCTATCTGATAGTCACTGAGGCTTAAAACATACACAATAGGGTGATTCTTACTTATATTGATATGATTTCCATTACACAGCAGACTGCTGTTTAATCCTCTTCTTTTTTAAAGCACATAATTTGTAAGTAGTATTGTTCAGGTTTAAACTAAATGCCTTTTTCACGAACTTTAATAATTCTCAATCATAATTCTTTAATTAAAAAATGTTCCTTTGCCTAAATGCATCTTTTAATTTAACAAACCCAATAACACCTGAATGTAAACAGAAGAACTGCATCAGGAAATTCCTGTGACGGTTCAGTCATCTGGCCGACTTCATCTCCTCCTAATGTTATCAAGCAACCCTGAAGAGCTGTAATTAGAGCTTTATTTTGCATCAACCCGCAAGAGATGAAGGCACACAACGCAATTTGCCCTCATTTGCCTAAAGTGGAATCAATGGCGGAGCAAATGCAGGAAAGACTGCTGGCAGTCTGCCAACCGTGGATCGTCTGAGAGGAATGGGACAGGTGGAGCCAGTTGCCTGTGGCTACACATCATTCCCAGGAACATCACCCAGAAACTGTCTCCTAGAGGTTTGAGTCATTTTTGGGTCAAAACCAGGAACACATCCAGCCACAGATCTTAATATTCTGGTCATGACACTGCTGATATTTGATCATATAATTTTCTCAGCATTTATTCTTTTTTGCTTAATTTTTTATTTTGGTAATTACCAGACATTATACTTAGTGCAATCTTCTTTTGGTAAATATTGACATTGACCTGTTTGAAGTAGAGACCAGAGAGTCACTGAACCCAGGAGTAATGGCTTCTGATATTAGACTTATTGGATTAACTGAAGTAATGAATACATTTATTTATCAACATTTCTCCCCTTGAAGTGAGAAGTGGTCAAATTAACAAGGGTTTCAAAGTCTTGGTACTCAACAGATTTGTGAAAAGGAGCAAGTTAGACTATCTTAAACTTCAGTTAAAGTGATTTAACAGCCAGTTTTCTGTGCATGTGAACTGGATTAATTTATACATTAAAAGGCACAAAGGAAAAAGAGTGGGCTTAAATGGAAAGCCGTATATAGACTCCTAGCTGTAGAGCTGTAGATCTGACCTTTAAGGAATCTTAAGACGTTTTTTTTTTTTTTTTTTTTCCTTTTCCCAGCAGCTGTCTGCTGGAATGCCAGTCAGTGACTGTGAGGAGACAGATAGCTGCCTGTTTCCGAAAGAGATGAGGAGAAAAATGGCAGGATAGTTTCATCCAATCTGCTTTGCCCTCAAGACCCCACCAGTCCCTGCTTATGAATTTCACCATAATCAAAGGTGAGGGGTCTGTTGAGAGGAGTCATAAATGAGGAACAGCTGGGAGAGATTTGGAGCTGAATTGCTGGAGGGGAATAAAAAACTGGTAGAGTAACCACACCCATATAATCTTGTTCAAACAATTGGATTTCCTGAAGAGTTCTTGATGATGATGAGAGTTGAAAAAAATACAAGTAAAGACTAGACAAAAATCTGTAAGCACTGATCCTTAATCTGTGGAAGCTATTTTTATCAGGAAAATTATCTCACTTGACATTTCCTTTCCTTTGTAAACACTTATCTTATTTTTCATCAGTCAGCTTTAATTTGAAGCTGCATAAAGTCATACCTATGATTTATAATATATCATTGTCCATTCACAAATAGCAAAACTCATCAAACTTCCCATTGCCCTCTCCCCAGGCAGCAGTGTGGACCTTGGCCCAGGCTTCATGGCTCATGTAAAGTAAAAGTGAGTGAAAACAGAAAAAAGGGCACGAAAACAGTTTTTGTCACAGTATTCTCAAACCTTACACTGCCTTGATCAGGAGTGTGATTTGTGTTTTGTTTTGTCTTTTCAGCTCAAAAATAATGTCCTGAAGAGACATGTCTGAAGAGAAAAAGTGTAATTTTCCCACACACTCACGTCAACCTCCAACACGCTTGCACACACATATCGGTGTAAATCAGTCCCACGCATACATAGGTGATGGCAAGGCTCAGCTCACTTAATCCTACTAAAGATATGGGCTGTTAATCAGTGTGTGTGTGTGAGCGTGAGTGTGTTTTTCATCAAATCAGCAGTTAATATTGTCCCTGGCGGGCGGCTGCACTGCCAGTGCTGTCGTAATTCACGGCAGTAGGCATTGGCTACTCTGCCACTGCAGGTTTGTCCATAAAGATCTGTAGGGGGATGGTGTGGGGTGATCTACGGTGCAGTCATCAGTGCTCGGTTTAGGACATTTCTCTAATCTACCCCCCCGTTGTTGTTGTTGTTGCTGAATAATTCACCACAGAGTGAGAGAGAGGTGATCAAGTGAGAGTAATGGAGTGAGAGAGAGCATGATTCACGTGTCATGGCAAGGCCTGTCTTTCCTGTCATATTTCAGAGCCTTTGCAGGTGAACTATACACCGCTCAAATCAGTCAGGCTAGATTAGAGAGTTAAAGGTTCATACAGGGTTTTTGTTTCTATGGCCCGCATTCTCAGGTTGAGGCTCACATCAATAAAAAAACCGCACAACAGATGGAAAAGACCTAGAAAACATGACAGAGCAGACTTCTCTTGCTGAATAACAGATTTGATTTAGATTTTGTTTGATTTAGACAAACAGTATGTGCCATAAATGGTTACCAAACTTTAATAGATTACTATATTGCTTGTGGAGCTTGAAGGATAGTGCTGGTAATATCAATCTTAATGAATATTTGAAATGATCAAAAGTGACAATTGATTCTAGGAGTTGCATAAAAAATTAAACACGTGAATTCCCTGCATTTGATTTCTACAGATTATTTCTAAAGTTTAGAATGTATTAATCTACTCTTTGAAAGTCTTCCATTATTACTTTTGTGAAGCTCTTTGATTCTGCACATGAAAAGTGCTCACTCATCTTCATCCGCTTCATGGGGCTGCTGGAGCTAATCCCAGCTCACATCAGGCAAAGGCAGGGTACACCCTGGACGGGTCACCAGTCCATTGCAGGGCCAACACGCAAGGACATACAGAGACAAACAACCACTCACACTCACACCTACAGTCAATTTAGAATCACCAGTTAACCTATACATGCATGTCTTTGGACGGTGGGAGGAAACTGCAGACACAGTGAGAACAAACTCCACACAGAAAGGACCCAGGCCAGGAACTGAACCCACAACCTTCTTATTGTGGGGCGACAGTGCTAACCACTACGCCCTACACAGGGCTTTTCGCAATGAACGTTGCCACTTTGAATCAATCCACTATCAATCCACATAAATAAAAATCGTATGTGAACTAATGAAAATATTCTCCAACAAAGGCAACATTTCCTAAGTGTCAAAGCAAAAACATCAAAAAACAAACCCAGCTACATTATTTGGAGCATTTTTACAACTTTTGAAAGAAGCACTGGGTGAGTTTCACAAACAGGGCAGGGGAGATCAGATCAATGCAGTGTTGCTTTTGATGCAAGTCGTATGCTGTCAAGGTTTAATGTTTATGGCACTTGAAAATAAAAGTAGCAAAAACCCAAGTTCCCATGTGTCTTAAATTCAATGCACATACACTATGTGTTAAGTTGAAAAAGCAGGCTGTGAAACATGCACCGCAGCTCTGGTTTTAAATGCATCAGCATCTTAAGGTGTAAAATTCAAAATGGCTGATAAACCCATCACAATCACCTGAAAATTAGATAATTTACAGAAAAACAAACAAACAAAAAAAAAAAAACGCTGCTTTTTCCTGCCTTCCTTTTATTGTAAGTGGAATTAACCAAGTCGCCTTGTTGACAAGTTGAAGCAGCAGCCTGGCCAGACGACTGTAAACACAATGATGACCTGAGATATTTTATTCAGCACTTGTCACCGCTACCTAATCCTGCAGCAGACCTTTATGGCACGCCGTTATCCAAATACAGTCATCTCGAAGGATGTGCTGAACTGCCACTCGCCCCTTAGACATGAAAGTGAAAACCTGAGTAGTAGTGCTCCTAACAGACAGGCCCAGCATCTGATTTATCACAGGTCATAAAGTAAGGGAGTGTGTTGCTGCTAATTATTGCATGTTGATGTAATTATAGTGCTGACATATCAAGTTAAGAACCGATTTGAACACATTACATGAATGAAAGACACTTCGGTGTTGAGGACAGTAGTGTTTAATTTGAACAATTGCATTTTGAATACTTTACCTTCTCCTTCAGGGGAGGTGATCATTTGTTGAGTTATTATTATTATTTATTTATTTATTTATTTATTTATTTTTTTTGGACAAAGTACAGGTTTATTGTTGTGAAGTAATCAATCAAATTGTCTCCAAAAAGCAAAGCCCACCTCTACTCCAGAAAGGCTAAAGTGAACTCAAAGTTAATGCAAGGAAGTGAGTTAGTAACTGGCCTGGAACTGATAAAGTGACCACAGTGAGGAACCCTGACTGTGAATAACATAGACATCATCTCAGCCAACTGCTTCTGTGATCTCCATGATGCTACAGCTACAGGTAGAAAGTGCTCAGGATCCATTTGGAGGGCTTCACCTGTATAGTTACTAATGGCTTTATAATGTCTCTGTCATTTCCCCTGGAATAGAAAATTCCAGCTTGGCAGCGTCCTTACAATTTATGTGTGGCAACGGCACTTAAGGCTTTGATACCACACTGGTGAGTGTGATGATGGCAGAATCTAAAACTCCTTGCTTGGCATTCCTTTCAGTTGCCTCCATCACTATTTTTAACCCCAGCCTGTCCAATTCTGCTCTGAATTGATGAGAGCTTAGCGACCTCAAAGCCTGCCTCGTTTCTAATTCTGCTCAGGCTACTGTAAAGCTGTGGTTCAGTATTTCAGTGTGCCTTTCTCAAACAGATGTCCATTTCTTACACAGGTAGTCCCTGAAGTGCTATTCAAAATCACACCTCACAACGATACCCCGCCCATAATTTGGACTGCAATCAGCACTTATTTTTAAAGAAGGCCCATCAGTCCAACAGCTGTGTGATGGAAACTCAGGGCGAGTGCTTAAGTGCAGACTAGCTGTCTGGGGGGGAGACCAGCAAGGACAAGCCAGAAAAATTCTTCTATCATGAATCTATTGTCATGTCAGTGCCCAAGGCAGCCATAAAGGTGTGGTGTGAATTTGAGCACCTTGTTGTGACTCTGCACGGGGCACACTCATAACCCACATGGCTAACACACCTAAGGTCGGGTTCATCACAAATAAAACTTGGAATCATATGTTATCTATAAGGGCAAAAATGACAAGGCAATACTGAAGGGGTACACTCTGGATAGGTCACCAGTCCAGCACAGAGCCAACACACAGAGACAGACAGAGACAGACAGAGACATTTACCATTTTGACCAATATAGACCAAAGGGTAGCAAGTCAGATCCAACCCTCCCCCTTCCTTATCGCAAACTGTGACTCAAAATGTGGTTTATTTTAGTTGGTTTAGATATTATTAAGATGCGGCAACCAAATTAAAAACTACAGGTTTCAAAGGCAGATCACAAACCTAGGGACATTGCAACAGGCTGTTACTTGGTTTAGAAGCATAAGCAAGTCACTTTCAATAACTTTCACAAATTATAGATGAGAGTGTTTGTTATGTCCATCCATCTTCTACCGCTTTTCCATTTCCTTATTTTATAGTTCAATACCCTGTAGATCAGAACATTCATTCATTCATTCATCTCTACTTATCTGTTTCCAGGTCACGGGCTCTGGAGCAAAGGGCAGGGTACACCATGGACAGGTTGCCAGTCCATTGCAGGACCTAAAGCAGAACAATAAATGGAAATTTATGTCACAGGTAGTGTGTTTGGTTTGTTCACGACAATAACCTTGGCACATTTTCTCATTCATCTAACATAAGAAAAATACAAGATTTTCCCCATTTACTTTAGCGATACAAGCAGCTCCTATACTCCTCAATGGACTTAATAGGAGTAATAAATTTGTAAGATAAAGAAAACAGGAGTCTGAGTTTATTGTATTTTCACAGTTAAACAACTGAATATAAAGAAGAATTGACATCAAACATGCAAACTCATACTCTTTTACACATAGACCAAATTTATAGCCAACAAAAGTGCCTTTAAGGCAGTAAAAGTTATGTACAAAAACATAATGTACAACACACGCTAACAAAAAGACATTAAAAACATATATGGAAAGCAGGAGGCTCCAGAAGCTTCAGACAGCTGTTTCATTCAGCACTCTGTCGTGCTCAGTGCTAGTTCTGCGCTGAAAGTCTTTGAGCTTTGTATTAAGTGTATGCAGAGTTCACCTTCACTAAATGTGGAATATGACGCAATGTATGACACACACATAGTGCCACATCAGAAGCGAGTTGACGTGTCCCATGAGGTGAACAATGGACAGATCAGTGTTGCTAAGGAGGGAGGGGGCAGGGGTTAAAAATTGAAACGTTAACTGTATGATCTGAGTGGCAGCACGGCAGCATAGTGCTTAGTGCCGTTCCCTCACAGCAAGAAGGTCGCAGGTTCGGTTCCGCTTTTGTGTGTGGCGTTGCCTCACACTGTCCAAAGACATCATGTTTGGGCTAACTGGTGACTCTAAATTTTCTGCTGGTCTGAGTGTGAGTGTGAATGGTTGGTATGTTGGCCCTGTGATGGACTGGCGACTTGTCCATGGTGTACCCTACCCTTGCCCAGTGTGCGCTGGGATTGGCTCCAGTACCCCCAGAAATGACCCAGAAATGGATATGCGGTAAAAGATCTGATCATCCAGAATAATTGTATTTGCTCTTTTCAAGCAGAAGATGTTTAGATTTTCCATGGCAGGAAACCACAGGTGTGACTAATGAGATCAACATGAAGTTGTGCCAGTCAGCCCAAACCAGAGAGTCAACACGCAAAGTACCACAACCTTAACTGGCACAAAATGAACCCATCATTAATGCAATTAGTTACAGCCATGTTCGATATGTCATCACATTTTCTCAAGAAATATATCTGTTACGTAGTGGTTAAAATACTAAGTGCATCTCTCAGTTGAAGATAAAATTCTGATTTAAGCATTGATTTTACAAATTTTGCAGCTTTGCTCTCTTTGTCTTTCCTGGAAAATGAGTATAATTTAAAGCATGGATTCTTCAGGGGTCCATGGTTATGCATCTGGGTATTTTTACTCAATGTTCATGAAAATGTTTTGTCCCAGGCTGTGTCAGTCCTGCTTTGGTTTTTGATAACTTTTGCTTCTAAATGTTTCAGTTTCTCCAGGAGCAGGTAGTTCCTTTTGCTGTAAACTGCAGCTATAGTGGTTGCAGTCAGCAATAGGTTTATCACAGTTCTGTCGCTGAAAACAGCTGCTTCCCACTGTTTCTGGACCTGGGCCTGGACCTGATTAATGCTGGTGGACTTTAAAAGTGAAACACTGATCTTGTAGCAGGATAAAATAAATAGCTGAGCTACAGATATAATTGTCTGCAAGTTCATTACGTTTGGAATCGTGATCACTGTACTTTGGATAAGTAGAATATTTAAATAACGTAAAATAATTTAAACATTTGGACTGCCTTTCTTTACATTAATACAATGAAATTTGCAACAAAGCACAAACAACATAATATTTCTCATCATATGGTCTGCATAAAACTCGTGCATCTCAAGCTCAGGAGTACCCAGAGGGAACCCACACAGGCACAATATGAGCATGCAAACAGCACACACAACCTTTACTAAATGGTTGAAAATTTGACAGGGCGTATAAGAGTTTACTAAAGTAGACCAGTACATTAAACAAAAGAACAAAAGTCCAATTTGTGTAGTTTGTCTTTGAACAACCACAGTTCACTCAATCAAATGTGAAAAAGTTATGATGTTGATTTAGCTTTTCATAAAAAAGTTCAGCATTAGTCGCTGGTGAAGCTGGTGAGCCATTGCTATAGCGAATAGATTTGTTTGTGGACAAGATGAGCTGACTTTGTATGTGTTACCGTAGGAACCAGAGGCCCAGAGACAGGCAGCCACTTGCTGTGAATGAGACCTTCAAAAAAGATTAATAAAACTTATCTTAACCCCTTTTAGACACGCATCAAAGCCTGCCATTTTTAAATTGCTACAAGTTCTCCACATATTCAGTCGCCACAAGCACAGCTAATTACACACGTCACTCAGCACAGATATCTGTAGCCTGAACTAAGGGATTATAACTCATGAAAAACATATTTCTTATTTAAGAGATAAAATCCATCCTTCATATAAATAAAAAAACTAAAATCAAAAGTTCAAATTATATCCAAAACAATCCAGATGCATTTATGCCACTTTGTGTTGAATTTTCATATTGAGTTTTCATATCTATCCATCATCAGTCCATCCGTCAGTCAATCAATCAATCTAATCTAGCTAATCTATCTTTATTTCAATTCATATATTTGTATATTAGTTAGATTTCATTTTCCCTAAAACTTTGTTATAGTGTGGTACCTTTTTTGGTTATATTTCTTTAATCTCTACTTTAACGTGAATTTCTCCATCTGTGGGATTATCCAACCATCTTCTACCACTTTTCCGTTTGTGGGCCATTGGGGGTGCTGGAGCCAATCACAGCTCACATTGGGCGAGGGCGGGGTCACCAGTCCATCACAGGGCTCTGTGGGATTAATAGATACACGCTTGAAAATGCTGGGCTATTTTACTGACCCATTTGCTGGGTAGAGGCTCGAGAACGATGAACTGGGTTAATTTGACGTAATGTTGGATCAGATAAAATGACTCAACACGAAGGGAAGTTTTTACCAGGGCGGGATTTAGGATGAGGATGATCGCCATGTTTGAACTCGGGCACCACAGCCACTTGACCTGAGCTTTGGAGGATTGAATTAAGAAATTAAATGGTCAAAAAAACTTAAAATATTACAACATCTGCTTTTAGTAACTTAATGTGGTCGCCAGATAATTGTATCTTACTGTCAGTACTTATTACCATAGAATACATAGAGTTTGCTCATTTACCGGCTCAAACTTTTTTTTTCATGTTTCTCGCTAGCTAGCCAGTTATTTTATCTGATTTGGTATTGAAGAGACTTGTTTACTGTCAGTTTTGAAAGTCTACATGGTTGTGTCAAGCTGGTGTATGTGTGTTGTGGTGATGATGTGCACCACAACCAACTTGAATCGTTTTTCCATGTTTTCGCTTGCTCATTTCCTCCCTACATAAGTGTTCAGGTGGGGGTCGCATTTTCTTTGAAAGTGTCATTAGTTAGTTAGTCACCATAGTGACTGGTAGCCTGTTGACAGTAAAACGACAGGTACCAAAGGAAGGAGGGTGAGTGGCTAGTTAAGCGCCCATCTGAAAAATCGTTTGTTTGCTATTTTGATTTGTATTGTGTGATTTTACAACATTAGGACAAATATTTTTTAACCCTTTTCATTAGTTCTGGTTTGTTTGTAGGTGAATGTGTGTGACAGCGATGAGGGTGTTGTGGCTGCGGGTAATTTCAACGTTACAATTCTTTTAGCATGTAATTTAGCATGTAATTCTAGTCAAGTAAGGAGCGTGTTGTTGTTGAGTTGATAATTATTTCAACTTGGAATTATTCTGCTATTATATACTCTGCTAGCCTGTGCAGCAATATAGTCTGTCTATGGAGAATAGTGGGGCAAAGTATGGTTACATTTGGGCTCAATGCGCTGCGATTTTAGTGAACTATTTATTGTAGCATATTGCAGTGAGTTATCACTTTTGTTAACTTTCCTCATGGTAGTCTTCCCCAAAGTAACCCAGACCAGAGCTTGCTTGTTATTATTACAGTAAAGGCAAGGATTCATAACTTATGGTATGTTTACTGTGTCCACGGTTTTTTATAATTCCACGTGCTGTAGTTTTTGTAACCTGGCATTTCTGTGAGAGTGGCACTAAGAATGTTTGTTTTCATTTTTGAAAGATGGATGAGTTTGCCAAGCAGAAGCTTCGTGAGTGGAACCTCAGAGAGTTGATCCTAACTTTTGAAGGTATGTGATCATATTTAAAACAAATCCATTAATGGCACTTTGTTGAATGAACGAACTAATAAATTGAAAGATATTCTAAAATATATTATAAACAATATATATATAACTTGTAAATTGTGTGCTTGTTGGCCAGTTTTATACTTAACATGAGTGTTAAAAGTCAACTTGACATTTCATCAATAAAGAAATGTTTGGAACAGTATTTCATTTTTGTTGTTTCATCTTTTCATAGTAATTTATATCAAATTAAATTTAATTTAAGATTAAATCAATTAAATGTAACATTTTTCACAAAAATTTTGTAATAAAATTAGTATTTTTTTAATCTCAGCAATAGCTGCTAAACTGATAACCCAGAACTTTGGTTTTGTTTTTTTTTTTAAACCCATTTCGTGGTAGCTTTAACTCATCAACACGGGGAGTTTCTACCCATTGTTGTGTAGAATGGGTCAAATTTTCTACATAACATGATGGGTATAAATAACCCAGTGTTGGCTCAGTCCCTTTTGCACCCAGCATTGGGTTAACAATTTCACCCAATTTGGGTTACTTGCAACCCAAGTGTGTGGTCATTTAATTTTACAAATAAAACTCAGACCGACTTCTTCTCAGTCTTGGATCAGGAAAATAAGTGGATTTTAGAAGTGATCACATTTCCATGAGCTGAATGGTTTTAAACCACTGAAGCTCTGCTTTGGAAAGTGCGTGGGGCCAGTAAATCTGCTATCACTACTATTATTTTATTATTACTGTTATACTTTATTAATTACCACCATCAAGAACTACTGCAGTGGATTGATGCTGTCAGGTTCATTGACATTTTCCCATTCACCCTTTGCTCTTTGCATATTCATTGCCAGAATATGATACAGACTGCGGAAATGGATTGCAACTGTGATATATATTTTTTTTTTGCTTGCATGTCTTATTTAAATGCATATATTTAGAAATTATGCAGAAGCGTTTTTCTGTTTTCTGTGTGGTCACAGATGAAATGGCATAAAAGATATCTGATTTTATCAGCACAAGGTGTTTAATCTCATCCTTAGTTTTCACATTTTATTTGTAAAGTGATTCAAAATCAAGAGAAATAATAATTCACAATAAACCATAGGCATGGCAACGTGCACGCTATGATCACTAACTGTTTGTTGTTGTTTTTCTTAATTATTTACCTATGCAAGCACAATAACTGACACCCCTCTGCTCAATTAATGAAGCAATTTGCATTTTAGTGGGCAGTTAAAATGTTCTTGGATAAGCAACGACCAAAAGGAAAATAGCTATTATCCATTCAGTCTCTTCCTCTGAATCAACAAATTATAACTAAAGAAAGGATTCATTCAGCTGTGGATTCACCAGACAGATGTGCACAAAATGCTATATACCTCTTCTCATTCATTTCATTAACTTGGATGAAAAGTCTCACTGGGCTTATCCTTGTCCTCGTTTCTTCCACTGCACTGAACCATTTTTGTGTCCTTTCACTCACTCTGTTGGGTGGCTGATGATGACTGAGGGTTTGGAGTTTTAGTTTGGAGGAAGGGGTTTTGTCAGATGTGTGTTATTGATATTGCAGGCCACCATCTTAATCTTTTATTATTCATATTTACCATTTATTCCTACAAAAAACAAACAAACAAACGAAAAAAACACAACAAGGCAACCCTTCACAGGCATCACAGTCTCCACATGGTTCTCCAACTTTGTTCCAGCTGTGGCCTTGATGTGTTATTATTATTTTAAAAGGTAATGTCAGATATGGAGTAGCAATGGTTACTACTTGTGTAAGGTCATATCTCTTCTGTAACCCCTGTAAAGCAGAAGTATAAATCGTCTTTACAACGCACATAAAGTGACAACTTGTACAACTGCTACTGCGACTTGGGGGACAACTTATTGTAGCTTCCCCAGCAGTTATTAATGGACACTGTACCGTACTGTAGCACCAGTTTTGCCACAGTCAGGGCACTGAAGGCAGGAGTAATGGGTAAGCACACCAACAGTTTTATTTCCGTCAGAACAGATTAATCCCAAAACCCAAAAAAATTGTTTGCTCATAATTCCCTGGGAGGAAATTTTTTTCTCAAAAGCCGTTTTCGTTGTCTTTTTGGTCATAGTCCTCAACTCATAAGTGACTCTTTTGTGACTCACAGGCTTTCCAAGGAGAACGACAACAACACACATTAATATTCTACTGTTCTGTCTGTGCCATTCTTGTTTTTGTGTTTATGTCTGTGCTTCGTTCTCACCCCTCCTCTCTCCCCCTCTCCCATTTCCCTTCTTTTTAGTTACAAACGCTAAATCAGATGGATTATTTTCCACAGGCCTTTTTAAACAAAAGGCTTCATTCCTTGTTTTTTTGTGGCACTGCACAAATGCTCTGTTTCTGGGCCCAGCCACCTGACGATGTAGCATTCAATGCAGCCTGTTCATAATGTCCACTGTGGAGACTAAATAAGGTTTTGAAAAACTAATTAATTTCAATAATTACTTCTCCATTTAGGTCACACATAAGATAGAGTGACACACAGACTGAGCAGTAGCCAACATTTGTGTTAGAATGGTGGTATGAAGAGGATGAAAACTGGTGGCAGTAATAAAATGAAACTATACACCCATCAGCCATAACACCATGAAATTGACAGATGAATAACATTCATTATATGGTAACTATGGCACCTGTCATTTGGTAGAATATATTAGCTAGCAAGGGAACATTTTGTCCTTGAACCTGATGTTAAAGCAGAAACAAAGGTCACGTGTAAGGAAGTGAGCAGCTCTGAAAAGGATCAAACCAGGGATACATCAACACACTAGTACTAGCAGCATACAAGTACTCCAATACTACCACCCTGGTACTGCTTTATACCAGCACGATATCAGCTGGAATTAGCCTCTTACCACAGCAGATAGGTAGATAAGGAAGAGCAACATCGGCCATCTGGAGATTGTTGTGACCATAATAAAGGCTCTCGGAACATAAGTAACTTAAAATATCTGAAGAACTGAGTTTCAGGGAGTCCTAACAGCAACAGCCAACTTTGCAACGAACAATAGAAAAGTAATGAAAATAAAACACTTTCAAAATAATTGGAAGAACTGTAAATACATTACTCTGCACTCCTATTTGTATTCAATATCTGTAAAAAAGTAGTATTGTTGCATGTCTAGACAAAACTGTGATGTCTCGACGGCTGGGTGAGATCTTCTCTGACACTGTAGGTCTGTGGGATGTTCCTAGTCTGCCGGGGAAGGCCCTACTTAGAGTGTCCAAGGAAGAAAAACTGTGGAATCGGGGACATTGTCATGATCAGTTATGTCAAGGCTCATTGACGGACTGGATAACGGAGGCTGGACCGCCTGCTCTGAGCCAGCAAAAATGACGACTGAAGTACTGAAGCTCAAACCACTGAAGAAGTTCATGCTGGTTGTGATAGAAAGGTGTCAGAACACACAGAGAACACCACAGTTTGTTGTGAATGGGAATGTGCAGCTGTAGACCAGTCAGGGTGTCCATGCTGTCCCCTGTCCACCACCAGAAGCTCCTACAAAGGACACAAGAGCATCAGAACTGGACAGAAGGTGGTCTCATCTGATGGTCCGATCCATGAAAGACCCACTTCACAATTTTCAGGACTTAAAGGATCTTCTGCTCTCGTCTCTGGGCAGGGACCCACACCCACAGAGTGTAATAAAGAAATATGCAATGACGACAAATTGACAAAGGAAAAAATCATTCAGTATTCCAGGTTTAATATTCCAGCCCCAGGTTGCTTTTGGCTAAATGTAATTTTTTCAGTTGTATCCTTGAAACAAAGAAAGTCCATCCATTGTCCACTCTGCTCTGCTTCCCCTGGTGTCAGTTGGTTCTTGTCAAAGCCAAATTACACCTTCATATTTATTTATTAAAGTATTAATATTAATGCTAAACGTTTACCAAATTTGCTATGAAGGTCGGACAAAATACGATAGCCACTCTCTGCTAGACAAATAACTTTGTCTATGTGACACTGTGCAGGGTGCAAATGTGCAGGGTGCTGATTTAAGAGGCAAGCATTAAATATAAACTTTTTTTAGGTCATAGATAGTGAGTCATATTTGAAAGGGTCTTCTATTTTGTGGATTGGCTGTATTTTTTCACAAAATCAAAGCTGTTTGAATCTCACCTGTAATAAACCAGAAACCTTTTTTTGCTGCAAAACATCAGTTATGTTTCTTTTGCCACACTCTGTTGATACTTATCTGCAGTTTGATTTGGGCATTTCATATTTCATCATTGTTTCCATTGATATCAGTGAGCGAAATAACGCTGGATGGCTGAGATCCACAGCTGTAAAATGGTATAAAGTCTCCCCCCACCCACACAACCCCCCTCTCTCTTACTGCAGTTGTCTGTCTGTGCAGCTCAGATGATAGTTGACAATTTAATTGAAGAACAGGAATTAGTTTGCCTGTGTCTGTGCCTTATTTTTACACCAGATATCTTATGCCACCCTCCACCCATCCCCTCCAGACAAGCTTTGTCTCTCTTAAACCTCTGATTGGACCATCACATTGTCCTTTAGGGTCCCTACTACAAGCAAGTAGAGAATTCCTTGTGACAAGTTATCAGGCCTCAAATGATGCCTTTAATGGCGGATTAACCATTGACACAGCCTTTCATGAACAGCAGAGAGGGAGGAGGCTGAATTTAATGGAAGATTTGTATCTGTGACGCAACTTGGACTTTAAGAAGTGGCCATCAAACTGTCATAAATATCTCATTACTGCTGGTGCTTTAGCATTTTGATGTGAGAGCTGAGTCTTTTTTTATCACAGTCCACACACTTCACAGTCTTGATATAAACAGCCACGTTTGACATTGAGCTTAAAGGGAGCCACAGATCTCTTTGGCAATGCAATAATTGAAATGATTGCCCTCATTGCAACATTTAAATGGTGATTATAATGCTTCCATATTGGCGCATGCTATCCAGAACTCAGAGTTTTTGAAAGACCTCAGTTGGACTCTGTTGATGTGTCATGACAAAGTTATGCCGCCATACAAAGCACCTACTGTGTTATAATAGCCTATAATTTGTGAGACAGTAGCCAAAAGCAAGGTCTTCAATGCAC
Source organism: Echeneis naucrates (assembly GCF_900963305.1). Taxonomy (NCBI): domain Eukaryota; kingdom Metazoa; phylum Chordata; class Actinopteri; order Carangiformes; family Echeneidae; genus Echeneis; species Echeneis naucrates. The sequence goes on along the minus strand of NC_042526.1, from coordinate 19,657,125 downwards.
CATTAAGGGTTTATTTAAGATGGAAGCACACATCTGTACAACCAAGTCATCTCTCTCTCAAAAAATGGAAAAGAAAGAAAAGAAAATTTCATGAAGCAGAGACAGACCATGACAATATTCAACTTATAAAGCTGATGGGAAGCTTTATGTTTTCATGTCATACTTTAATTTTTTTAGTGGAAGTCACCATATTTTCACAGTCTCTGCTGCCTGTCTGGGAACCCCAGTCTGACAAGAGCAGCTCCCAGCCAAGAAATGGTAAGTAGCACAACTCCCCGTGATGCTGCAATGTCACTTTACACATTTTTAACACATTAATGGCAAAATATAAGTTATTAGTTAGTTTTAGAAGATTAAAGAAAACCCATGAAGAGAGCCAGGTTGGTTTACAGCTTGACTATCATTCTGCTTCATGTACACTGATCTGCCATGACTTCATTACCACTGGTCACCAAAAGGTCTGTACTCCTCTGCACCTCTGAAGGTCCATCCATCCGTCTATCCATCCTTCCTTCTTCATCCGCTTATCTGAGGTCGGGTCACGGGGACCTCTGAAGGTGAACAGGCTGGTATTTGGACCGAGACCTGAGCAGGAATTTGAAATGGATCCTCCATGGATCAGACCTGTTTGTCCAGCAGGTCCCACAGATTGTACTGACTGTATTGGATTGAGATCAGGAGTATTTGGAGACAAGACAACACCCTGAACAGGTTGTTGCTTCTCAGATCACTCCTGAAGCATTATAGCAGTGAGACAGGGAGCCTTATCCTGCTGAAAGAGGCTGCTGACATTATGGGATACTGTGTCCATGAAGGGGTGGACTTGGTGTTTTAGGTTGCTGTTACTTGTGAAAGTAACATCCACATGAATGAAGGACGTAAGGGGTCCCATCAGAACATTATCCAAAGTATCCCACTGTCTTCACCATCTATTCTTCTAATCATAATGCCTCCTGGTGTCATGTTTTCCCTGGATAAGCGATGCACCTACATCTGACCATCCTTGCATTTAAAAAAAAAAAAAAAAAAACCCTGATCCATCAGACAGGACCACTCTGTGCCAGTTCTCCATGGTCCATTTCTGATGCTCTTGGGTCCACTGAAGGAGCCTTAGATGGTGGAGAAGGGTCAGCGTGGACACCCTGACAAGTCTGTGACAAGGCTTGCTCATTTTTCCTGCTCTCAACATGTGAGCTTTAAGTACAGCGTGTTCACTTGCTGCCCAATTTCTCACCTAATGGTGACTGACATTACAATCAGGATAATAATTTTCATCAGTAGTGTATTCACTTCACTTGCAGCTGGTCATAATGGTACGGCTGATAGATGTATAATGGCTTTACACAAAAAAGGCAGATCTGAGGGTGATAGCGATCTTCATCTTCATTTTCAAAAACAGAACAGTACAATTTGCTCGTCACTGCAGTACAAGGGTTAAGGGTTTTTGTGATGTTGACATAGAGTTCTGCTGCGGCTTCACATTTAATTATATTTGCTTTTTTTGAAACTGTTTCAATATGATCCTCATGTCTCACTGTAACTCAACCTGTAGGAACTCTTGGGGAAAAAGGAAAACATAAATAAGAGTGATATAAAGTTTTAATGTTGACACAAGGTGGCATGATGTGAGCTAACTTTGTGAAATGTGCAGTTAGGATAGTGTTGAGGATTTTATGAGGTGATATAAATTTTGTGTCCTTCACTGCATATTTATCCAATCCTGCACTGTGTTTTATTTCTGTAATTGCTATGGGCAGTTGCAGTTAAAGCATAGAGATGCTCAATGCTTTATAATGCCAACTTAGACACACTACTGAGGTTCTACTTTGCTCAGTAAATCACACCAGGCCACAGCAGAGTGTTTCCAGCTAAGCTTTTAATGAGTCCCTTATATTCTATTAGACCTGCCTTTAAGACCATATGCATCTTTTCTTAACTGGTTTTATGCCAAGATCCAATGTTACCCCAAGGTACAATTTACAGATGGCATGTTCATGGTTGTCCAGGGAACATTTCGTTTGACATCAGACGTTGCATTCAGGTTGCATTGGGACAGAGCTGGACATTTTGACTGCCTTGTACAGTCTCTGCAGACATCTGGGTAAAGTTATCTCTTTCCAAGTCTGACCTTCCCTGCCTTTATATCCCCCTCTCTTTTTTTTCTTTAATTTTGTTCGGCACACTGCAATTACCTGTGGAAGTTTACTTCTGAAATCTGTGCAGGCATTTTACAATGTGTAAGAAGTATCTCTGTGAAGAATGCATCCTGTCTCCGACACAACAGTAGTACAAATTCAGCAGGTGGTTACTCAAAAGCGCTGGGTGTCTGGTTCAACTGTAATTTTTTCCCAGCTACTTAGTAATTACTGCCAAATATTGCCCACACATGGTAAGTGTTGCTTATTTCAAACTGTGCACCTCAATGCACTAAAACCAGATCGGTAGGAAACAGCCATTGCAGGTGCAGGTGCAGTTTATCAGACATCCTTTGCACTTTTCCTGGAGCAGACACCTGTAATTTGTGCCATCATCTCTGCATTTGTGAAACAAAATGCAAAGTGCTGTCAGCTCACAGTGAGATCATTAAGACTAATCAAATAATATTCTGCAATATGAACAGCACATTTGGAACAAAATTGCTCCTACATGTTATGATTCCCCGCTTCTTTTCCCCGCACTCTTCTTGCCCCTCTCCATTTTTATGGCATTTGCGCAAACTAATTTTTCAGTATGTGATAGCAATGTGCCAGCATTAGACAGCATCACTTTCTGTGAGCCCCACTCCCTGCATCGCTGAGAGCTGTTTATATAAATACCCGTTCTTTCTAAAAGATGGCATGTGGGAGCCCTGCGCCTATGTGTGAACATAGGAGTGGGGGGAGACTCTGTGTGTCTGAGTGAATATGAGAGAAAGAGGAGTGCCTTATAGCTTAAACAGAGGAGTTTATATTTTTTTTAATACATACATATAAACATATAGTTTGAGACAGCCTGCTGCTAAAGACCAAAACTAATGTTATTTTATGCCACTTGGTATTTCAGCTTTCACTGAGAATAAATAAATAAAAAAAGGAAAAGAAAACAAAGCCACATCAACTGCAAATTATTTACTAATGCACTATAGTAAACATGTGTGACATCATGGTGGCATAGTGGTTAGTGTTGTTGGCCGACAATAAGATGTTTGTGGGTTCGGTTGCCAGCCTGGGTCCTTTTTGCGTGGAGGCTGCATGCTCTCCCTGTGCCTGCGTGGGTTTCCTCCAGGTACTCCGGTTTCCTCCCACTGTCCAAAGACATCATGTTTGGGTTAACTGGTGACTGTAAATTGTCCGCAGGTCTGAGGCTTCAGCACCCCCGCAACCCAAAAACAGATAAGTAGCAAAAGATGAGATGAAATAATAAATATGCAAGTGGAAAGATTGTAACTTTTTTTAATTGAGGATAGAAAAATGTATATCCCCATCAGTTATGTTGTTTTGTTTTGTTTCTTTTTTCTGTATTTGTCCTCATAATTTAACACCACTGGGTGTTAACATTATATAAGATTGATGCAGTTATAGTCTTGCAGCTAAATATTTTATTATTTCAGTACGTGTCTGCGTGTGACCATTACCAGCCCTCCCTGGAAGCTAGTTTGTTGAGTGGAATGACCTTTGTGTGGCAGGGAGGGCAGTGCTACACCTCAGTGAATATAGGGGGGGAACAAAGGACAGAGAAGATTCAGAAGGATGGACAGGGGAAGGGAAGCAGGTGGTGCTGGTAGGAACTGGTGGAATGAAAGATGCTGCGCTTTTCCTGTTACCTCACTCAGGGTTAAGAGAGTGCAGAGGGTTTTTGTGTAGAACTCTGGAGAGCTGGGAGTCCAGATAGGTGAAGGTGTCCCAACAGAGGAGCTGAGTCAAAGATAGAAAGATAGAAATTTGTGGAACCTACTGCATGATTAATGTAGCACTGCACTTGAATTTACATTTTCAAGTTTTAATTTTTGGAAAATAAACAAGCCAAATGATCAAGAATTGTTAAACTCTCCACATAGGGATCTTCATTTTGACCAGGGATACACAAGACCATGACAATGTGCTAATGATTGTTTATTTATAGCTCAATATCTCCAGGCAACTGATGAGGCAGAACATATGGCAAAAAGGTCACAGACCTCACTGATGAATTAAATTCATCACGCAGTTTGATGACAGTGAGTCAAGAATGTAATTCAGGGTGGCCAAGGAATGAGAGACTAATCAGACAAGCTACTCAGGACTTAAAATTAAGAAGTTGGGGCAGTGTCCAATATCAGCTGTTATCACATACAGCAAGAAACACTGTTGCCTACCTTTCCTTTCAGTGGGACCTGAAATTGCTGTTCAGAGCCAACTTTGCGCATGACTCACGCAGTGAGGTGATGAGATGCAGGGACACAGCAGTTGGGGATTTTGGTAACCAGGCTGAAGCTGGTTCACAGCCATTGCATGGTGCTTTGAACACAATATTGATGCCAGAAGAGAAATTCCCACAACGCAATCACAGTCAGACATAAATACCAGTTTGATATTGATGTCTCAATGGAGGCTATTTTCAGAAACCAAGTTTTTGCATGACTACTTGTTTAGAAGAGTTGTGTAAATACTGTATGAAGAGGCTTAGTGAGCAGTTTTAGGAAAAAAGAGAAAGAGGAAGAAATGCTGATCAACAAAGACCAGACCGCACCTTGTTTTTTTTTTCTGGCTGGAGTCATTTTTTTCTTTCAGCAATTTTAAGCATGAATTGGATGCAACAGTCCAAGCATGTGGCTTGCACAAAGATGATAATAATACAGTAAAAATAAAAAGGGGAATAGTTCAGCACTAATGGATATTGAATATTTTTAATACTACTATCATCTTTCATGTCATAGTGCAGTTTCCTTTGCAAACTGTGGCATTTCATGAATTTGGCCATGTCACGTCACACAGGCACAGGAGTTTTTATTTTATTTCAGTTTGTTTATACATGAATCTCACCTTTTTTTTTCCTTGGATCCAATAAGGATGACCTCTGAAAGGTAATGAAATGGTTTCACGTCCTGCTGTTAATTATTGTGTCCACACAATAATTATTGAGTATTGAGACCACATTGGCCTCTGTGGGTTTGAGAAAGTTTAATTTTAACACTTTTATGGTGAAAGGTTTCTGATTCAAAGGCACCATATTATCTCTTAGTGGGATTCAGCAGCAGGAGGGTGTCTTCACTGCAAAATCAATGGTTGGATTAAGAATTGAGTTTTCAGTAGGTTTTATATATTTACACTTTCATCCTTTTCAAGGACTGACGCGCTGCCACTTTGATTTTGTCAGTATAAATATTTCATATGTACATCCACTTGCTTTCATTGTGTGTTGTGTATTTTGTATTTTTCATAGTTTGTATTATTTGGAGGCTGACATGCTGGCGCTCGTCAGCTTGCCAGTGTCTAGTTTGTTCCAGGTAACACAATGTAAAGGGACCTATTCTAAGTAGAAAGACGTGTTCATCACATGTCTTTGTGACAACACTGTTGCTGATATTGATTTCCATTTCTGGTGCAAGCTTTATTTTTAAGATTATTATGAAGTATTTTGGAGTCATTATTTTGAGAGAGAAGGCAGAAAGTGAGGGATATATGGTATTTTCACCATTCCACATTTTCAAAAATGTGGTTCAGGGTGTAATATGCTGAAAATTGTCAGAAGAATTAGGAAAAGACATTTATGGCGCAAATATTATTACTCCTGTGATGATTTTGGCGGTCTATGATTTGATTGCTGCACAGCGAACCAAAAGCAAAAAAGCTTCCTTAAATCTTTCAATGAAGATCTGAGTCAGATAAACTGTTGGTCAGTGAATAGCCGCTGTTCATCATCTCAACTTCTTTTATTTTGCTAACAAGGTGGCCTTTCCTCTGCTGCTACCCCAGGCCAATTTTGTTTTGTGGTAATGAGCATTAGAGCTCATTAGTGGAGCTTAGAATTACTTTTGTTCCACTTCAGGGTACCCTATTGCTCCCTGGTGCTTCCATGGAACCTGATTTTCTGGTCATGAAGTGATTTTTCTATTTTTTTTTTTTTTCTAAGAGGCCACCTAAGTGTATAGGCCACTTAAGCTGGATATAATTTCAAAGCAAAGCAGCAATGAACCCATTTAACATCAGGAAACTGTGTAAAAGACAGCGACGGGCGACCCACCATCTCTTGGATAATGATATTAAATAATGACAGTTATTCACTGTCAATGACTGTTATTCAACAGATTCAACAGATTTCTGTTACAGCAAACTTAATTAGTATGGGACTGTGTCCACAGCTCTGAGAACGCGATCTTTCAGTGAAGCAAAGAATTGTCAGGATCACAGGAATTAAAGATCGCACAAAGGGTTGATGTGGACCTAATCAAAATAACTGCAAGTGGCCAAGCAAATAAAAACACTGCCCTTTGATGTAAGGTTGGCTTTTTTGCCCCTGCTATTGAGATTAAGGAAAATAAGATTACATTCATGCCTTTGCAAATATCTTCATCTTAGAATTAATTTTCCCGTGGCCTGAGACGTAACGAAGAATAAATTGGCAGTTCTGTCTGTGAAGATTGGTAGGAAGCATGAATCTCTTGGGGCTAAACTTTAGGACCATAAATGTCTCTCTGACCGGATATCCGCAAAGTGTTAATTTCAGAGAGTATTAGGTCTTTGTTATAATCAATGGGCGGACAGGCAGGCAGGCAGGCAGGCAGGCAGGCAGGCAGGCAGGCAGGCAGGCAGGCAGGCAGGCGATCCACAGTGGTAGATACAACAATTTGGCAAAGACTGGAGAAGAGCACCGGCGTTTTAAACTGCAGGGGTTGATACAGGATGGATCTCAGGTGAGCAACAGGGAACAGGTGAGTTGAATGATGCAATTAGGAGCCCAGGGGAGAGAGGGAGTTGCCACGCCCACAGCACAGACACAGACACAGACAGAGACTGACAGGAAGGGGAAAACAGGAGAGGGAAAAACAAAGGGAACAAATGACACAGCTAGGGCCGTGACAGTCTTAAAAATGCCTGTAAATGCTTTTATTACCTATTGATCAATCCTAAAAATCCTTTTAGGACACCAAGATGCAGCGTGTGTGCACATTATAATTAAGCTGCAGAAACACTCTCGGGGGAAGCAACTTTGTAACCCCCCTCCCAGCCTTTAATACCATTTTTTGTCAGGGTGATGCAAATTATCCTGTGAATCCTTTCAGTTGTATATACAAGCTGTATTATGCTGGCCCTTGTAGGCCTATTAAGTAGGTCTGGTGGTCAAAACGGATTTGACATTTTAATGGACTTATAAAACCACTGGGCAGTCTGTTTTCCCATAGCAACATTCCTGCTGCTTATGTTTGCCTGTATGCCTCTCAACAACGTGGTTCTTAATAATGGTTTGTAATTATTGATTTCCCCCCCAAAAAAAATAGTGATCATCTGTGTGTATTAGGACTCAGTGAGTCCTAATAAAACAATGGTACAGTAAACATAGGAGGTGCACCAGAGGAGGAAACATTACACATCATAGAATCAAAGGAAATTCTTTAGATTGCTCTAAAGTTGTTCTAAGCTGTGATGAAGTAAAAATTACTGATGACTTTGTTAAATTTTGGGAAAAGAAGACTTCTGTCATAGAGTTGCTTGGTGGGCATTAACCGACAGATCATTGATTTTCCATTGTGCACAGATGGGGGTGACAGTAGGCAGAGTTAACAAAGGCACCGTCACGCAGAGAATGATGGGAAATGCCAGAACTCTTCATTTATTTTTTATTTATTTATTTTTTCTTTGTCTGCGGGATTTAGAGAAGAACGAAATGTGCAGCTCAGCGAAGATATTGGGTCACATCTTCTCAAATGTGAAAAGCACTGCAGTGTCAGCCAAGTGAACACAGCTTAGGAATATTTTCTGGAGCTCAGAGAAGAGTTGTTGTGTCTGTAGTGATTCTATATTGAGGGAAAAAAAAACAAAAACTGTGATTTTTACCTACCAGGAAATAAAACACGAATGGGCCCTGGTCATTTAAATTACATGTTTTGATTCATAGTTAATAGATTCCTCTCAGGTCACAGATAAGCCAGTTGTAACTTTATAGTTTGTGTGTGTTTCTGTAACGGTGACTGAATTTTGAACAATCAAAAATCAGATCAACATCATCATGTGCCAGAGTTTCTATGAATGTGATCTGCAGTGAGCTTATTTTCAGTTTCTGTGTCACAGCGCTGCTGGGCGTGAGCCGAGAGAGTGAAACATCTGTGGTATCCATCAGTGCTCCTGACATGACTTTGTGTCTGAGTGCAGTTTAATCATTGCAATCCCCTACCCCCATCCTGTGGTGACTCATCCTGTGTGACTGAGACTTTTTCTCCATCCAAATTACAGCTCTACTCTACCATGTAATTCCCTCTGATCAAAATGTTTTCTGCTGTAAGATATTTTTATCCCCAGACCAGCCTGGATCTTAATTATAGCAAATATCTTCACGTTAAAACAAAGCCCGGGCTGGACACGGCGATAATGGTTAAACCATGACAGTGGCCATTTCCGCGTGTATGTTCCTTCTGAACTCATTATCCTCAGCTGAGCTCAGCTCCCTGTAAATTGGACTGATAATGATATCAGAGGGTGATAAACAAAGTCGGGCTTCATATTAGATGTACCGAATATATAGCCTTTAAATAAGCACCAAAAAACATGATCAGCAGCCAAATAGTGATGTGCTTGATTAGAATTGTCATTATAATAATAAAACATTTTATTTATAGAGCACTGATAATTAATTTATTGACTGACTGATTACTTAGAGATAACGTGTTAAATTAGATGATTTTGTTTTTTTATGCAAATAAGGCAACTCTTTAGGATCCCAGGAAGGAACTGAATCTTCCCTCACCATGCCCCTATAACAGCATTGATATCATTGAAAGAGTTATTGATTACATACATCTCATCTTCATCTTCAACCGCTTAGCTGTTTCCGGGTTGCTGGGGTGCTGGAGCCAATCCCAGCTCACATCGGGTGAGAGTGGGGTCACCCTGGACAGGTCATCAGTCCATCGCAGGACCAATACACAGAGACAGACAGAGACCAACAACCACTCACACTCACATTCAGACCTACAGATAATTTAGAGTCACCAATTACCCCGAACATGATGTCTTTGGACAGTGGGAGGAAACTGGAGTACCCGGAGGAAATCCACACAGACACAGGGAGAACATGGAAACTTCACATAGAAAGGCCCCAGGCCTGAGAACTGAAACTGCGACCTTCTTATTGTCGGGCAACAGTGCTAATCACTATGTTGCCGTGCTTCCCTGATTACATACGTTAATCCAATTTATAAAAATATGACTGCACAATATATATAAATACATTAAATAAAAAAATATATATGCACATTTTTTTAAATTGTCATTTCAAATGCTAATACAGCATTTATATGTGATGCGCTGATGTAGTGGTTAGCAACAGGAAGGTTCTGTGTTCAAACTGAGTGGATTTTGCATGTTGTCCCTGTGCCAGCAGGGTTTTCCTCTAGATTTAGATTAACTGGGGCCTGAGTAGCAATTTAAGGTAGCATGGTCCCACATGTATTATCAAACTATATCGACAGACTTTATATTTTGTAGCTGTTCTTTATGTTCCTAACTTCATATTATAAGAACATAGAGTAGTTACTAGTGATAGTAGTAGTAATAACAGAATCACTTTCACCCTCATTTCCTCCTCAGGCTAAAACTCACTGCGAGTCAGAAAACTGGAAGTTAGTGTGAGGTACATAACATTTGAGCACTCAGCATCAATGATTTTACAGCAGTGATGAAAGAGGGACAGATGGGTCACACTTCCAGAGAGTTCTTGTCAAAACTGTGCTTGAATTTGTACAATCACAGGTCTTCAGCTTTTTCACTGGCTTAGATCAAAGCCAGTGAAAAAGTCCATGAAGCGTGTGGAAAAAGAAATGGTTAGAAGGATGAGGTATTACAGCTTTGTGGGGAAAGGAGCAGAGCAGAATGTTTCTTTTTCAGTTCAGGGCATTTTATGAGATGGCATTGAGATTGTTAGTCTGTGTCAGGTCAAAGTGGACAGGGGATTTATCATTCAACTCCACTTACAAATAAAGCCAAACTGAAACCTCTTTAGATTTGACTGGCTGGTGATGAAGTCTTTGACATCATGATGGTGTTCTGATTGGGTTCTGCTACAATAAGTCTGTGAAGTCTCTAACTGAGCCATAACTTAGCCATAACTGAGCATTTTAGATTTGAAAATGCAGTTTCAAAACCAGATCTGAAAAAGTTGGATTCAGTTTTTCAGCTCCTCAGTCGGATTTCATACGTCACAAATCCTAGCAACCAATCCCATGGATTTTCTTTCCTAGTTCATTTACATAATATATGCAAAGACTGGAATGCAGGAGCAACGTAAAACAGACAGCGATGGCGAACACTTGCTCTGTGTTTGGGTGTGGAGAGGCTAATCGTGGTACCAGGCTTCATCTTTTACCAAAGGATAATACCACACAGGAGAAATGGTTGCAATTTATTTGGAATGATAATGTCCCCGAAAACATTGCAGCTAAAATGTAGGTCTGCAGCAATCATTTTGAGGACTGCTGCTTTTTGAACCTGGCACAAAAATGGATGGGTTTCGCCATGAAGCTCATCTTGAAGCATAATGCTTTTCTGAGCGTTTTTCCTGGGGTTGTGACAGCGGTTGAGAGCTGACACAGCACACTGCTGTTACCGAGCATCCCAGATCAGGCAGCAGCAGTGGGCGGACGCAAGTCTGACAAATGTGCATACTCATGAATATTCATAAAACCTGGATTTTTTTCAATGAGGGAGAAATAATGGACGTGTTTTTTAGCCTCTTTGAGAGCTTTTTTAAACAATTTTTTTGTAGGAGAGCAATTTCAATCAAAAAATAGTCATAGCAGAGCATTTTTACATATTTAAAATTTTTGGGTTAGGGGGTCTTTAAGAAAGGTCTCGCTGACCTCAACATCCAAGCATCAAATTCTAGTCAACCTTTGATTTGTGCCAAATTTGAGGTGCCTCCCCAAGATACTAATGACAAAACAGCCAAACATCCAAAACCATGTTTTGTGAGGACATTGTGTCCTTGACCTTTAATGAGCAACACGGTTGCAGTCCTTAAGTCTTAAGATTAAGTTAAGATTTGAGCCTGATTTGAAGACATTCTGTGACATCAACTAACGCAGTAGTTCCCAAAGTGGGGAGTGCACCCCCTAGGGGGGGTCAAAGAGCAATTGTAGGGGAGGCACGGGGCGTGGGATAAATGAATTAATAAATAAATACAGAAAATGACAGCTATCGTAACATGGACACATTTTATTTTAAAGGTGGTTTGTTATTTAGTTATACCTTTTATTACAACCTGCAGTTCATGGCAGTTTACTTTTATTTTTGTCAAAAAAGGTTGAGGTTTTTATTAATTACATTGTGGGAAATAAACTGCAATGGACACTGAAAACAAAATATGTGTATTTATGTCCTGTTATTTTTTTGTTTTGTTATGTACCAAAGGGGGGCCCAGCAGTGAAAGTTTGGGAACCACTGAACTAACGCATCACGTCCACAAGGACAGACAGAAAGACAGATGTAAAAATTCTTCCTCATGGTGGCACTAGAGAAAGCCAATAACAGTAATAACCCATGATTGCCGAGTGGAATCTTTAAATAATGCGCCAAGTAAAAGTAAGACCTTAGGAATGCAATTAGCGTACAGTGAAGGAGTCAGATCCATATCCATATCCATATCTTTCAATCCACTGCTAACAAAGTGTAATTGCTGCTGAAAATGACTGCTGAAAATGACTGGCTCGGGCAGATTGTTTATTGAACAACTGATCTGCACCACTCTTTTTCACCAACGGCAAGAGAGGAGAGGGGAACTCGATCAATGCCTCATCAGTCGGCTGAGTCTTTTAACTGCACATACAGTGTGCAATGGACTCCACTCAGCACATGGTGTCTTCATTAATCAAAGCCATCAACATGTATGTGGTTTGGTGACACTGAAACAACCCACAATATGCTGTTTGCAGCATGAGGTACTTTGAAGTTCTATTCTGGATGTGAGTTTCTGTCTTATTTGTGAATGAAATGTAAACCTCCAGACTGTTAGCTAAGTGTTTTATAAATATTGCATGGTGTGGAGGAAGTAATCCCCCCCAACCCCTATCTATAATGGCTGTCACCTTGTCCTACAGAAAAGTGAATGGCTGTGAAGATGGTACTAAGGCTTCTAATAGATTTTCATATATTGCTCCTTCATTCTGCTTTATATCCTGAGAAAAGAACTTGGTGTGGTATCGGTGTGGACCGATATTTCAGATGTAAGTGGTGTCTAGATTATATCAAGGTGCGAAAATCATTCCTGAGCAGGTTTCCTCTTCATCTGCATCTCACCTCCAGTGAGCTTAATTCAAAAGCTTTTGTCGTTGGGGGACTGAAGCGCCTGACACATTGCGGTGGAAAGACCCAATCTTTTCCATGTGTATTTTCTCACAGTGGAGAAATAGATGAGCAGGAAATGAGCAACATTTTTTCTGTACATGGGAACATTTGTTACACTGATTATTAAGAGAAAAAAGTGAAATAAATTTGTTGAATGATCAAGAAGCTTTTGACACTAGGTTCAGAGGACATGTGTCACTCCGCGCTGCCTGATCTGTCGTGATCACCGGAGGTGGTGGTTTGGAGGAGGGGTTGTGTCAGGTGTGGTCTGTTTGCTGCTATCTCGTTTCTGTAGATAATCAAAAAGGCATCAGCAGAGCAGCGGTGGGAGGACATGCTCAGGCTCTGTGGTTTTCTAACTAGCAGACGGAGGCCTGAACTTTTGGATGGAAAGGGATTATAGAGCTGGGCTCAAATTTATGCTCGAAGGACAGCACATCGGTGTCAAGCCATGCTCTGTTGAGAGCTGGTGAAGGAGCTCATCCTTCTGTGGAGAATTTTGGATCCACATCCAGTTGTGTCTTTTTTATCTTATCTTTATCTTCCCGCGTCAGGATAGCTATCTGGGACTTGTGTCCAATACAATCTGTCCTCTCACTTTCAGTGGTTGCATATAGTGCATGAGTTGATGTGTGATCCCTCATGAATCACAAGGGCAACAGACACCATGGGGATCTCTATAGAGGGCATTTTCACAGGTACCCAATAAGAAAATATTCTAAATTTAAAATAACCAAATAATAAGTTGAATTTTATTTATTTCATTTTTTTTATACTGAAAAATATTTGATGTTTCCAGGGCTTAGCAAGGCTTTATGAAATCAGGCTTCAGTGCCCATCTCCCCAGTGAATTAAATTTGATGTGACTGACAGGCTGTGATATAGGGATGAGGCGGTGTCAATCAATCTGTTGCTAAATCCTACGGAAAATCCTATCTGTGTGGATGACCTGCAGGGCACACATCTAGTAAACAACTTTACTGCCCTTTCCCAGCCCCCGTTATTTCTGCTCTGCTATGTCTTACAGCTTTCATACGTCCGGCCCAATGGTGGCTCAGGCTGACCTCCCAGAGGGGTTGAATCACTGGATGCAACTACCTCATTTTTTCTTTGACAGCTTGTGAATGCATTAATCAAATCTGAAAGTGGATGTCATAAAGGGAACGCAATTGATAGATATATCACAAGGAGTATGGTGTCTATTACTATGTGCTACTTTTTTTTTTTTTCCTGTTCCTCGAAAGTGTATCTAAAATTGCTTAATCCTTTTCCCAGTAAGTCCAGTCCTATAGGGCCTGAACGAGGGGATGCAGCAAAATCAGCTTCCTACTCAGCTTTCTGGTGTGCTTCAGGGCAAACCCTTCCTTTCTCTTGTGTGGATAAATATCTTGATAGATATTTATCATTTAAGCAAGACGTGAACACTTGGGATTTCCAAGAAATCTTTCCGACTTTCTGGAGTGCACACAAGAAATGTAGATTGTTAGACAAAATGACTGGTAACCATCTTCTTGTGAATACTTAATTGAATTATGTAGCACCATGCAGGGCAATAAGTGGTGCCAAGAGAACCAGGGAATAATTCATGGCCTAATTTATCATTATTTTACTTTTTTATTTTTTTCAATTGACCTTTTCACCAAATAATGAACACTTTATGTTACAGATTTAGTTCTTTAGTATTTGCACATTGCACTTTTGCTGCTTGACTGAAAGATCATTATGAAATTAACTTCCACTGATTTTACTCTCAGTGTTAGCCCCTGGACTTCAGGGTGAGACAAGTTCATAATTATGCATATGAAGTAACTAACTATTATTGCAAATGTCGTCCACGTATTAGAACTGGACAACTACGCTCTTAACTTTCCAGGAGTCATTTTTCTGTTGAACAGATGGTTTGTAACAGATGGCACAGCCAGAGTTGGTAGTGAAATCAAATAGGTTTTACCTGTTAAGGGACATTGTACAAATGTTAGTGGTCATAGACAGCTCTGATGCATGCATGTAAGATCAGAGTTAAGATGAGACAAATGTAATTTTTTTTTTTTTTTTTTTTTTTTTTTTTTAAGAAACCAGCCGACACTGAATTTAAAATGTAACTATTTGCAGTACTTGTTCACAAAGATGAGAGATTTTTTTATTGAGGTACATCACTGGAGCTGGTGGGCACTGAACAATACTTTTCTTCTTCTTTATCCCAGGTGGTCAAAGCAAAGCCAAGAAATTGGCTTAAGAAGTTATTCTCACACTAACCCTGAGTTCAATCAATTATCATTTCTCATATGGAATATAGTCAGATTATGGAATGATACACATCAGAGGGGATTTAATCAGGCATCTACCATTTTGACCTAAAAAGATGTGAGAATTTAACATATGACTTTATATACCTTAGGTATAGGATACCTTAGTCCATGGTGCTAAGGTAACTCTTGAAAAAGAAAATAATTTTATTATAAGTTTTAGTTTGATAACATATTAAAAGTTTATTCTGTTACTTGGAAACTTAAGTTTATTTTTCCTGTTATTGCATGTAATGCCATCTGTTGCTACCTCTGTCTCCTAATCCAATTAGAATGTGGTAATCAATCAAATTATC
This sequence comes from Echeneis naucrates, assembly GCF_900963305.1. Lineage (NCBI taxonomy): Eukaryota > Metazoa > Chordata > Actinopteri > Carangiformes > Echeneidae > Echeneis > Echeneis naucrates. The sequence continues at coordinate 19,642,011 of NC_042526.1, read as the reverse complement.
TGTTCAGAAATTCAATGTTAGTATTAACATAAATCTAAATTACAAATTTACAACTCAGCATCCCAAATTAGAATTGTGTTGGTGGTTAAATATCCTGGTTGATAAGCTTTAAAACCATGTAAAACAGCTTTCATGTTCAATTTCATAAGAAAGTATTAGCTGCTGGTTCCTTAAACCAAGGGGGGAAAAAAAGATTTATGGCATGAAGAGTGTATTAATTATATTACACTTGTGTCCTGTATGAAGCTTACAATCAAGCTTTGTTTTAAAAGATGGAGCCATTCATGGCTTAAATGAAAGTGAGAAGGAAATTCATTTGAATCAAAATGTGTTCAACATGATTTTATTATCATCTTAGATGTGAGATAATGTAGCATTTTCTGAAAATGACATTGATTAACTTTTGCTACCATATGTAAAAACTCACAGCAGAAGGACCAGTGAGGTGAGCTTTATATTAGGTGTGTAGAGAAAATCAAATTTCCTACACAAGTGGAAAATAGCCCATGAAGCCTTTTCATAATATTTTGGCACCTGGCTGCAAGTATTTTGTTCTAATCCAGTCACAACAGTGTTACTCAGGGGTGGATGTTGGGTGATGAGGCTTAGCTTGCAGTCGGCATCACAGTTCATCTCAGAGGTGTTGGATAGGGTCAAGGTCAAGGATCACTGCTAGCTTGTCAAATTCCTCTGCACCAATTTCAGGAAACGATTCCCCAGTGCTTTGTCAAGTTGGAACAGGAATGCGTATCCTCTGCTGTTAACACTGGCCGAAATTTTCATTGTCTGCCGTCCTATTAACATTTCCAGTAATTAACCGAGGAGCCTGGCCCATGGAAAAGAGCTCAAGAGCAATATTAAAGGTGTTTACCTACAGCCCTGTCACTTTAGTTTTAGCCAAATGATTCCTAACGTTGTCATAGTTCAGCAGGTCATGCGACTTTATTACCGACCCAGGAATATTGATAATAATTTTGCATAATTCATAGTATTTAATAAAAAATGAGTTCAAGCAGATAAAAAGCCAAAGCATAATAAAGAGGATAAAAAATGCCTCATATCAACATTATGCAAAAAGGTCTGAGAGTGAGCCAGAATAAAAATTAAGTGGCCTCAATGTGGTGTAGATGGAGCATTATAATCACGTTTGTTGTTTGTTGTCTGTGAGCCGAGGCAGAGGCAGGAGTAGAAGACCTGCAATGCGTCTGTCCACTGCCTTCCCAATGCCAGATCTGATACTCGCCACGCCAGCACATTTCTATCAGCACCAACCGTCATACTGACGCTGTATGATGCTGATTGAAATAGACCCCAGCCTCATGCTTTCTGATGAACAAGTGGTGCATGTTGAACGGATTAATAACCCGCCACACAGCGCTGTTGGGGATGATAATGAATTTATTTTCCCTTGGCCATCTTATTTATCTATATTTGTGTATCCCACTGTGTTGCTGAGACTTACCAACACAATCCTGATCGCCATCAGACTCCAGGATGTCGCCAAGGAGAGGATCCATGAGTGTGTGATCACAAACCAAATCCCAGCTTGTCAGGGGACGCGCGTTTCCAATTCCATAGATATTACCACATGCGCAAAATCAAGCTGACATGCTATCTTGCCTCTCATCTGCACACGATGCTCCGAGGCATTATTGGATGTTATCCATGCTGTTCACTGTTAGAATGAATAAATTGAAAATAATGTCTATTAAATCTGGATGCTTTCAAGCATCTTCCATTCATTTAACACTTCAGCCTTCCGTCTACAGTAGGAGTCAACAGTTTGTGTATCCTGAGGACAGATATATGTAGTATATAGTATGTATATAAGTATCATGGGTCATACAGATTGACGACAAAGGACAAAACGCAACATATGAAGATCACCGCCATTGTCAAAAATGGCTACAGTGCTTGCACTGCCTCTGGATCAAACAAAACAAAAATAACATAAAATCACCTCAGTGACGAACAATGGCTTATGTTTTTTGTTTCCATGTCCAGAAGACTTTTTTTTTCCTTTGCATAACATTTACAAGATAACCAGCCTCTATGAATGGACAGACAACCTTTCAGTCACTTTGGTCTGTTTCTCTCAAGAGCTAAATGGAATCAGCATGGATGACATTATGTCATCCAACCCACCATCAGAGTCATTGTTCTGGGATGGGACAGATTTCTTTTCATTTTTTTTTTTTCAACTTAGGTTTTGGGCGAGACAGGAATGAAAGTTCACTCTACTCTCATGTGAAAATCCTAAAAATGAAATGTGAGGCTTTCCTGCTTTCATTTAAAAACTTTCCTCTTTATTTTCAAATAGTGTCAACTGGAAATTACACCGTTGGTCAGTGTGAGACTATAGAGCACTTGAGATAAAAACTCCATGCTTGAGTCAGTGCTAGCGGTGCTTTTTTTTTTTTTGTGGCTTGGAAGATCGCCGCCGGCAGTTGTGGCAGTTGATTGCGCTGTGTAAACCCGCGCTGTTGCCTGGAGACCGGCCTGTGGTCCCGCAGGAGCTACGGAGGAGACGCCGGGGCTGCAGGTCCGGAGCGAAACGGAGGGAAAAAAGGAGAAGACACAAACCCGCGGTCCCAGCGATCATAACGGGGAACGTGAGGTCTTTGGGGAACAAGACGGACGAACTGGCAGCGCTTGTGAAGACCCAGAGGGAATACCGTGACTGTAGCATATTTTGCTTCAGTGAAACATGGCTGCACTCGCACATCCCGGACAGCAGCGTTGAGGTCCCAGGTTACAGTTTGGTACGGGGAGACAGAGACTTTTCCAAATGTCATGAAGGAACGTCTCTATAACCCAGACATCGAACTGCTGGCTGTAGGAATGCGCCCTGTTATTTACCAAGGGAGTTCACGTACACCATTGTTATCACTGTTTACACCCCCCCGTCAGCTGATGCAGCGGTAGCCTGTGAAGTCATCAGCTCCACCGCTGCCAAACTATTGACTGAACACCCAGATGCATTCATGTTATATATTTTTATTCCCTACGTGTAATGCTGCTGTTACACTGCAATTTCCCAGTCTGGGATAAATAAAGTATCTATCTATCTATAATGTTGCACTTCCCCCATGTCTTCTCAAACTAATAAACACAGCCAATCAACAAATTACTGTAATTACCTCAAAAGCTTCTTTTACAGGCTGATCTGAAAGGCTATTTGATTGATGACACTTTCAAAGTGATGATGGGCCCACTGGGGATGTACCCGTTAACTTTGATACCTTTGTTGCTCAGTCTCACATCATGAAGCACAAACACTGCCATTTTTAAAACATCAAATGGGAAAAATGTCAGTAAATGGACTGGGACGTCATCGAAACTGAAGTGCTCCATGAGTAATGTAGATAATCTGGAAATGATAGGAGACCGATAAATATAACAGTGTAGCTTGAAGTAGCCGAAGGTCACCCTGACTTGAGGTGCGTTATAATTTACTTTGCTGTATCCGCCTCAAAAAACACTCTGGAGCATTGTCAGCAAAGAATCAACTATGTGAACATGACAGTTGGATCTCAGAGCCAATTTTGTGTAATAGTCTAATTACTGGTAACCATGCACTTTTTCTAGAACTGAAAAGTGCTCAATAGAGATACGACATGACTGAAGAATCAACTCACTTTCCCTGTAGTCGTCTTCTGCAAAATAAATATTGTAGTAGACCCACAGACTTTTGGGATGGTTTAAAGTCTGTTTTGGTACTGGTGTGTGATTAGTTTTTAGTCCCCACAGAAAATAAAGAGAACCTAGATTTAAAGGTTATAGACTTTAAATTATCGAAGACAGAAATATTTAATGAAGTAATAACTCACAACTGGCCGTGGTATAAGAAGTTAAGGTGATCATGGACTGATGTGAGCTATTGCTTTTATAAAGCAATAAGTTTTGATAAAAAAGTGAAAGTAATAGAAAAAGTTATTTTTCCTTATTATATGAACAGATCAATTTTAATAATTACTAAATTGACATCAGAGCTGTTGTATATGCTCATTATACCCATTTTATGATTCTCATCAGTGACAAAGCTGCCCAGTAAGCTGGCCATTAAGATTAAGATGTCCTCTTCAAAAGAGACCAGACGACAAGAAGAGGAAATTGAACACAAGGACTGCTTAATAGCTTTTACAATATTCATGAATGTTGTGAAATACATGATTAAGATAAAATATCTTTAGGGAAATGTAATGAAAATGCAGTTTTGAAGCTAAGAGTGGGCTGTTACACCGCTGCAGTCTTGGCAGGCTCTTGTGGGGCTCAACTTTTAGTGATTGTACGTTTGTGGCAAACATTCACTCATCACTCTGTCACAAAAAACTTTCCATTACACATACCTGTGTTTTTTGTGCCACAGCTTAGACTGTGATAGATCTAAATACTGTGCACTGTGACTTTCCCTGATCCCCTCGTCTCTGAACATTAACAAAGTTTCGTCATGAGGCCTCAGATCAGTGTTTTATTTTCCCTCAACTTAAAGCAGTAATTTGCTTCTGTCTGCACCCATGTTTTCCCTGACTATACATGCTTTTGCTTTGCACTCTATGTGAAGACATCTTTGCAGGTCCAACGGTAACTAACAGTACTTCATGGAACTCATGGAAACAGATTAAAAAATTAAACCAGGAGACATTCATGAAAAGACATTTTTTCTGTGACATTGTTATTGTAAAAAGCCATAACTGGTTGTTATTTCATTTCATTTTTCCATTGATTTATTCACATTTTCAAGGTTTTCCCTCAGGTCTAATATATAGTTATTAAAGATAAACAACGAACAGTAATGATATTGTGAGGCCCTTTCAAAATATATTCACATTTGGCTTCCACCATGTGCTATGACTCTTCTTGCCTGTGTGGGTTTCCTCAGGGTACTCCTAACACTGTCCAAAGACATCATGTTTGTGTTCAGTGGTGACTCTAAATTGTCCGTAGGTCTGAGTGTGAGTGTGAATTGTTGTTTGTCTCTGTCTGTGTCTATGCGTTGGCCCTATGATGGACTGGTGACCTGCCCAGGGTGTACCCCGCCCTCACCCAGTGTGAGCTGGGATTGGCTCCAGGACCCCCCACATCCCAGAAACCGATAAGCGGTAGAAGATGAATGAATGAATGTTATACATGGGGTTGTAGATTGAAGATGTTGTAACTTCTTGCTAAATCACCCAGAAACTGAAAAATTGCAACTCTACATAAAATATTGCAAAATGTAATAATATATTATATTTTGCTGTGTCGCTGTTTTCTACTGCTGAGCTGGATCCAGGTCACAGGAAAGGCACTCTGAGCAGCGACTCGCCCCCCAAACCCCTATTCCCCCCACCATCTCCTCAAACTCTAATGTGGGATTAGGAAGCGTTCGCCAAGTCAGCAAAGAGACTTATATGTCCCAGGGTCTGGCCAGGGGTCTGCCCTGGGGTTTGACCTGGGGTCTCCCTGGAAAAACATCCACTTGTACCCTTCTTACACTGAAGTTGATGTGCACATGCTGCAAAAAAGCAGGTCATTAACTTCTTCCACACTGCCAGTAAAGTGAGTGAGCAGACAGCCGTCGCAGAGAGCAGGAGCTCTGCATCCATCCCTACCCATCTGCTGGTCAGAGATCCTGTCAGTGTTGGAGCCTGCATGCAAGACACTGTTTTTAAAATGCAGGGACTCTTAGCACCGTTTAAGCATTTGAGGTATTTTGTGTTATTTTGAAGTAAGCTACTGGGATCTGAGGAGAAACTAGCAAAGGCTCTTTCACTCAGGGCTCCCCTCATTCTAATGTGTGTGTTTTGTTTTGTTTTTTTTCTTTTCTTGATGAGCATTTGGGCAATACGCCTTTTACCCTTTTTTTGGGGGGGGGGGGGTTGGAGCATGTGCTGTTCAAGATATTAGATGAATAATGATTTGGGATGACTGAACTACATGGCTCCATTAAAAAGGGAACTTGCTGAATAGTTATTTTTTTCTTTACACTGAGACACATGCAGATTTGCAGGCTGGTTAATAATATGATTAGTTTTGTAAACTATAACAATGCAAACTTTCCATTTCTAACCCTAACCCTTTTTGAAACATGAGGAAATAACTTAATCTCCCAGTGAGTAAAAGAAATGTATACAATATTACTTCTCTGACAAAAAAAGACCTATGAGGGAAATGTATTTATTAATATTTATGTCTGTGATCACACAAATATATGGATGTGAATATTTGAAAGCTGAAAGTCTTTTTATTCCATCCACTCTTCTTGCTGGTCTTTGTGGTATTTTGTGCCTGTACATAATGCAACCTTGATAGCAGTGAATTTAAACTCACAATTACTATACTGGGGCGCCATTTGTATTTTGCAGCACTACTCATATACTTAATATCTTTATTATATAACAACACATATGGTGAGTCAATCTTGCAAAGAGGAAATGTACCTAAAGGCAACACATTTCAATTTAGCACTAACAAATTCTTCTCAGGGTTTGACCCCATCTTCTGTAGTTCAATGGATACATTCAGCCCTCACTTATTATTGAATAGAATACCTAGTTGAATTTAAGCCTTGAGGGAATTTCTCTCTTGCTGTTTTGTCTGAGTTGAAACTATTAAGTGTGGACTATTAAGTAAAGACTGGAAACCTCGATAATGCAAATTTTTGAATGGCTTAAATGTATAATGCCTAGCTCATTTGTTTCTGCTTCTCCATGCATCTGTTATGTTGAGACTTCAGTCCCCCTCCTTCCTCCCGCAGTAGGATTCAGCAGGGATTGAAAAATGTTACCAATGCAATTCACCCTGGGAATTTGGAAATATCTCAGATACCTGATGTCTATTGGTATTCCCTTTAAAGCCAGCTATCTCTGGATTTTATTCAATGTGTCTTAATAAGCAGAAATCACCATCCTAGGAGCACATCCAGCAGTGAAATGCTTACCTTAGCACTCATCTGAGTGAGCCAGAAGAAAAAGAAAAAAAAAATGCACGAGGCAGGAAAAAACATGTGGTTTAAATGAAGGTTACAGTCATACTTTGCACAGATATGTAAACGCAGTGTATCACAGAGGAGGGAAATCACCTCAGATCTAATGTTCTCCTCAAGACCTCATTGGGAGCAAACAGTGCATGAGTACAGTGGTTTTGGAGCTTAGGGAGGCATCTCTGAAGGATCAATCAACTCACATTTTTAGTCTATGCACATGTATGCAACAAATGCCTTGTACAACCTAAGTGCCTCTTTGAAATCCATCTGCCTCTGAGTGTCTCTATCTCCTTTTGACCTTTCTATCAAAATGGTTGTTTACAGCAGATGCCGGGCCGTGCTTTATCTGCATGTTGATCATATAAATGTAGTTGTAATCATTGCTAATTCCCCCAATACTTTTCTTTGTAGCCCCCTCGTAATCCTGAATGTCATGTTCCTTGTGGCAAGCGGAATCCTACATTTTTCCAACCACAAGCGCTGAAGCACAAGTGCTACCAAGTTGCTCCAACCCCTCCTCCCCTTATCCTCACAAGAATGTAAAAAGAGAATTTAATTAGGTGCTTAAATATTCAATCACCACTCTCATTACTTAAACCAAGAGACCCTCTGTATGGATTTGGCAAGGAGCCAGGGTGCACAGTACATGTCTGGTAGTTGAAGATAGTAGTGAGTCTATGCCATTCAGCCTAGACACTGAGTTTCCTGAGAATGAGAGGCACAAACCAAAGGAAAATCACTTCTCACTAATGAACTGTGAATTTGGTGTTAAATACTATGGGCTTGCTTCTTAACACTGCGGAAGGTGATGTCAAAGATGTTGCATCTAAAGTCTGATGTTGTTTCATCACCCTCGCCGGTCGTTTAAAGTGCTTTAATCTGAGACAGCCATTCGTCATCATCATCTCCTGTCCTCCCTTGTCCTTCAGAAAGAAGTTTCGTCAAACGTTTGCCGAAATTTCTCACGGTGATGAACGATCAAAATTTATTTGAAAATGAATATTTCACACATTCGTACATACAATTTTCGAAATTCCCAAATATTCTCCTCAGCGATTACATTGGCGCCAGGGAAAACATCAAAAGCAGAAATGTGGATTGGATTAATTTAAAATTTGGGGAAATAAAGGTTCAGAGCTCTGGCGCAAAGTTAAATGCTGCCCTTACCTCACGCACATTAAAGGTAAGCCTCCAAGCCCGACAATGTTGGCGAGCTGCACAGACTGTGAATGACTGATCAAAAAGATTGAAGTACTCAGTAAAACATGTTACAATGAAAAATTCAACAACTATGCAGCAGCTAATGTTAAAGGATTTCATCCAGGTAATTGCATCAAAATTTCCTCCCTCCTCCTCTACTCTTTAGGTATGCTGCTATAGGCCTAGGCTGCTGGGGGAAGGACTGAGCTTCTCTCTCTCTCTCTCTCTCTCTCTCTCTCTCTCTCTCTCTCTCTCTCGCTCTCTGTCTCTCCCTGTCACCCTCTTTCCCTCTTTCTCTCTAACTCCCTCCTTGCATGCGCTGATAAAAACCATCCTTCTTAAAAAAAAAAACAAAACAAAACAAAACAGTTTCACCCAGTTCTAAGCATTTATACTGCATTTACTAACCATGTTCTGCCAAAGTCTCTGTCTCTCCCAGTTCCTCTCCTCTCTCTCCCTGTCCTCATCCTGCAGGTGGTGACTCATCTCCATCCCATGTTCCTGCAACACCTGCTGGTCCCATATAGCATGAATTCTGTATTACAGCTCAACTCCAACAACATGTTCCTGCCTACACCCCCCCCCCCTCCAATGCCTGCCTGTCTGTCTCTCTCTCTCTCTCTCTCAACCCAACCGGTCGAGGCAGATGGCCGCCCCCCCTGAGCCTGGTTCTGCTCGAGGTTTCTGCCTCTTAAAGGAAGTTTTTCCTTGCCACTGTTGCCAAGTGCTTGCTCATCGGGGGATCTGTTGGGTCTCTTTAAATAAATTTATAAAGAGTTTGGTCTAGACCTGCTCTATATGTAAAGTGCCTTGATGTAACTTTGTTATGATTTGGCGCTATACAAATAAATCTGATTTGATTTGATTTGATTTGATCCTGCACTTACTCGAATTAGGGATTTAGTTAAAGCTGCCAAATTGAAACCTGGTCAAATTGATGCACTATTAAACAGTAATAAACACAGACACCATCACTCAGATTACTATCAGATGTGAGACAGACCCCAAATCATTCTTTAAACACACTGGCGATGGTTACAGACATTGTAGAAATCACAGAGTACCTGTCTCAGATGTGTCCACATTTAGCCTCAATCACCCCCTGTTCTGTCACAGGATCCCTACAGCTGAAATTGAGGCTGTGAAAGACTTTTTTACTAACATTCTGAGGCTTGAACATAGTGGCCTTGTACATCTCTAACAGCCAAACAAGGCGACTGGTATAGCAGCTCTGATGGCGGCTCCTCCCCCAAATTATAATTTCAGGCAGGCAGGAGGGATTGCAGCCATTTTCTCCCAAAGTTAGTGTGTAATGACTTTGACCTGGGAGAATTTACGTCATTTGAATATCTTGCTCTTGAGCTCAAAGCGGAATTACCAGTGCTCTCATCATTACATTATAGCGACAGAGATATCCATCGGTATTTCTTGTGCAGAGTTGGCAGGGCTGATCTCACTTGGTGGCACAAGATATGATGGATTAATCCTGAGTGGAGACCTGAATATTCATATTAGTAATGAGCACAACTCCAAAGATGTGGAGCTTGGGAGTTTTTCTGGGTGGCTTTGAACTCACACAACATCAAATTAAAGCCAGATGTCTCCATGTTTCAGTATCAGAATGACCCATTTCTGCCCAGCAATGTTTAATGGTAAAGGAATCTTATATAAAATCTTATATAAAAGCAGGTCATTTCAGTGGATATATATATATATATATATAAATAACCCTTGACGGAAAAATGGAAGTAAATTTGAGCCATACTGTTGTGACTGCATCCAAAAATATTCATCCACCTTAGATGCTACTGCTGGGAACAAACAAACAAAAAGGAGGAAAACAAAACTCATGGTAGACTGTAATAGACTTGATTACAGATTGAACCCAGTTTTGCTAAATATAATAATAAAACATTACAGCGAGCATATGATGTTTAAGGGATGGAGCTTTTGTCAATTTTGCCTAAATCAGTGAAACCCTGAGTTCTCAGGGGTCAACTGATTTGATGCCTTTAAGGGAAAACCAAAAACCTATCTCTTTAATTTAGCTTTCATGAAACAGACTTTTTCTCACTTATCCACTGCTGAACTTTAAAATGTCAGTGTTGTCGATAGTTGGCAAACACTGAAGACCAAAGGCCTGAAACTGGTTTCCCAAAGCATTCCTTATCTACATTTGTAAATGCTATATATTTAAGACATATGCTTGGCCTTCAGAATGAAATCACGGTTGACAGTCTAGAAGTGAAAATTTTTTTAAGCATCAGCATAAATTGTTTCACCATATAGCAACCTAACCTTCCAGGAAAGAACAGATCCAGTGCAAGCCGCTGGAGTGGCGACTACTGAACTCTATCTAGGATACATAAAACAAATGCATCTCCCACTTTGACGCTGCTTGGAAGAAGTATTAGTCTAAACTTATTGTTGACACGGCTCAGTGGCTGCAGGACTCAAGAGCTTGACTCAGGTAGATAGCAAGAGAACCAGGTTTATTGGTACTGAGGCAAAAAATAAGCAAGGCTTAGAAAAGAAGGCTTGAACAGACATGACAGCTGGGACGCTTGACAAACTGACAAGACGAATAGGCAAAGACCAACACCAAGCACAAGACTTAAATACACAAGGGAAGGACGACACAGGTGGAAACAATGCAATCAGCACATGGGAGAACACGAGTGTCAGGCCGGGACTCAAACAGGACTCAGGAGCAGAGGTTTTGTCAGTCACAGACTTTATTCTTGGTAGCAATGACCTCAGAACCGAGTGAATAAAGGAAACCAGGCTATGAAACCTTAACTGTAGCAGGGAGTCACGAGGGAAAAAGGGGAACAACACAAAACTCTCCGTAGGGAGGAAAACCTGACTAAACAAAAGAAAACTCACTCGCGCTATTAAGCGGAGGATCAAGGTAACTCTATAAAAATGTATAAAAACTCAAAATCACTCTCGAGGAGGAAAAACACAAAAGCTATGAACATTAATCTAAATAACAGATTGTACAAACAAAAAAAATCGCTCATATAGAGGAAAAACAAAAGGCTATAGTTGAAAACGAGCTAACTCAGATATATAAATTTACAAACAAAAATTCACTCCGTAGAGGATCAAAGGCTTACGCAAGGAGACGAGGACTGTGGCTTGGACGTACGCTGGTGTGAGACATGAAATGACGACACACTGGCACAAGACAAGGGAAAGACAGGCTATTTGAACTGTGGGGAGAAAATGGGGAACAGGTGGAGACAATCGGTAATCAGAAGGACACACCGGAGACATGAGGAAGGGCAAGTGTTCTGAAACGAGAGGAGAGTTAGGCATTTCAAAATAAAACAGGAAATGACGAGACAGTGAGCCCAGACAAGACAACCTCACCACGGTGTGACAGAACCCCCCTCTCTAGGACCGGCTACCAGACGGTCCAGGCTGTTCAGGGTGATCCCAGTGAAAGTCCGTGATTAGGTCTTGGTCTATGATAAACCGCGAAGGGACCCATTGTCTCTCCTCAGGGCCGTACCCCTGCCAGTCCACTAGATACTGTCTGCCCCGGCCCCTCTTGCGGACGGCCAACAGCCGCTTGACCTTATAGACCGGGCCCCCATCAATCACCTCAGGAGGAGGAGGGGGTGGGAGGGGCGGGACCAGGGAACTCTCCTTGGCAGGTTTGACCTGGCTGACATGGAATGTGGGGTGGATCCGGAGGGAGCGAGGTAAGCGCAGATGGACTGCAGCTGGGCTGATGACCTTGGTGATGGGGAAAGGCCCCACAAAGCGTGGGGCCAATTTCTTAGAAGGAACCCGAAGGTGTAGGTTCTTGGCAGATAGCCATACTCTCTGACCTGGACGGTAAGCCGGTGCGGGTCGTCGCTTGCGGTCCGCCGCTTTCTTGGTGCGATCCCCCTGGCGGATCAACACCTGTCGAGCCGCTGCCCAGATGCGTCGGCAGCGGCGGATCAGGGCGTGGGCAGAGGGGACCGTTATTTCAGGTTCCTGGGCCGAAAAAACGGGTGGGTCATACCCGTAAACGCACTTAAAGGGGGAGAATCCGGTGGCTGAGGTGGGGAGGGAGTTGTGGGCATATTCGACCCAGACCAGGTGGTTGCTCCATGTCGAGGGGTTCTGGGACACTAGGCAAAGGAGGCCGGTTTCCAGCTGCTGGTTGAGGCGTTCGGTCTGGCCGATGGCCTCCGGATGATAGCCTGAGGTCAGGCTGGCTTTGGCCCCGATGAGTCGGCAGAATTCCTTCCAGAATCGCGACACGAACTGGGGCCCCCGGTCTGAAACAATGTCCTTAGGAAAACCATGAACCTGGCCATCTTGGAAAATCTATCCACCACCGTAAGGACAGTGGTGTTACCTTGTGAGACCGGGAGCCCTGTGACGAAGTCCATCAAGATGTCCGACGAAGGTCGGGAAGGGATGGGCAAGGGTTGCAGTAGTCCCATTTGTGACCTGGAGGACGCCTTATTCCTGGCACAGACCGGGCACGCCTCGATGTACTCCCGAACCTCCGATTCCATGGCAGGCCACCAGAACCTCCGGGAGATGACGAACATCGTCCGCCGGACTCCCGGATGACAGGAAAGCAGCGAGGAGTGGGCCCAATGAATCACCTGTGGGCGTAGGTTGACCGGGACAAACAATCGATTTTCGGGACACCCACTAGGTGACGGAGCCTCACCATTAGCTTGCTTAACCTCATTTTCTATCTGCCAAGTTACCGCTCCAACCACACAGGTCAGTGGCAGGATAGGCTCGGGTTCCTTGGCAACCGGCTCAGGGTCGTAGAGACGTGACAAGGCGTCCGGTTTTATGTTCTGGGACCCTGGCCTGTAAGAGATGGAGAAAGAGAAGCGGTTAAAGAAGAGCGCCCACCTGGCCTGACGGGAATTCAGTCTCTTGGCCTTGCGTATATATTCCAAGTTCTTGTGGTCCGTCCAGACGATGAATGGCTGTTCGGCTCCCTCCAACCAGTGTCTCCACTCCTCCAGGGCCACCTTGACCGCTAGCAGCTCTCGGTTGCCAACGTCATAATTGCGCTCTGCTTTAGATAACCTTCGGGATAGGAAGGCGCATGGGTGCATTTTCCCATCCAGCTCGGACCGTTGGGAGAGGACAGCCCCAATTCCCTCATTGGAGGCATCCACCTCTACAGTGAACTGTCGTCTGGGATCCGGCATTGTGAGAATGGGAGCTGTGGTGAAGCGGGACTTCAGGGTTTGGAAGGCCGTCTCTGCCTCTGGAGACCAGGAGAACCGTACTTTGGATGAGGTTAGTGCGTGCAGAGGGGCCGCTATGGCGCTGAAGCCTCTGATGAACCGCCTGTAAAAGTTAGCAAAGCCGAGGAACTGCTGAACCTTCTTGCGGCTATCAGGTGTGGGCCAGACAGCGCTAACTTTAGCCGGGTCCATCTGTACTCTCCCAGGGGCTACGATGAAGCCCAGGAAGGAGATGGTGTTGGCATGGAACTCGCTTTTTTCAGCCTTAACATATAACTTATGGTTTAATAATCGATGAAGAACTGCGGTCACATGCTTTTGGTGGAGTCTATGTCTGGAGAGTAGATAAGGATGTCATCTAAATATACATATACAAATTGGTCGAGGAAGTCCCTGAGCACGTTGTTGATCATGGTCTGAAACACTGCCGGTGCGTTAGTGAGTCCGAAGGGCATGACTAGGTATTCATAGTGGCCACTTGGAGTGTTGAACCCCGTCTTCCATTCATCCCACTCCCTGATTCTCACAAGGTGATAGGCATTTCGGAGGTCTAATTTGGTGAATATTTTGGCCTGCTGGATCTGGTCGAAAACGGAAGACATGAGAGGTAATGGGTAACGGTTTTTTATTGTTATGTCATTCAGGGGGCTGTAATCAATGCATGGCCTAAGAGAACCATCCTTTTTCGCTACAAAGAAGAATCCGGCTCCAGCAGCTGACGAAGAGGGGCGGATCAGCCCCGCCTTCAGTGAAGACTCAATGTATTCTTTCATGGCTGCCTTTTCCGGCCCGGAGACCGAGTAAAGGCGGCCCTTGGGGATGCTGGAGCCGGGGATTAGGTCGATGGCACAGTCATAGGGTCTATGAGGAGGCAGCGACAAGGCCTTGGCTTTGCTGAACACTTCCCTCAGGTGGTGATAACAGGAGGGGACGGAAGTAAGGTCTATTTCTGAGTCTGTAGTGACATGGAGAGAAACATGGTTAATATTTGACAAGGCCGTTTCCGGATTCTGGACACATCCAGTGTGCTCCACACATCCCCCTCCCCACCCTATGACCCTTCCGGTCTTCCAGTCAATGTGGGGGTTATGGGTACACAACCAGGGGTAACCCAGGATCAGTTTCTGTGATGGGGAGTGGCAGAGAAAAAACTGCATGTGTTCCTGATGTCTGTGGATGTTTAGCGTAATGGTTTCACTGACATGGGTTATAGTGAATAGTTCCTTGCTGTTAAGGGCACGAGCTCTAATGGGCTTAGCCAACGCCTCGGAATTGAGCCCTAATTTGGTCGCCAACCCCCAGTCCATCAGGCTCTCATCCGCCCCTGAGTCTATGAGTACTTTAAGGGGTCGTGTGACTGTCGTGGTGCAGAACCGTCGCCGCTGTGAGGACGCGTGAAACACGGCCCTGAACTGCGGGCGAACTCACCCGTTTGGTCCCTTTGGCGGGGCATGCAGCAATAAGGTGGCTGGGCTCCCCGCAATAGAAGCACCGGCCCTCCTGCTGTCGTCGCTGCCGTTCCTCGGGCGTCAGGCGTGCTCTCCCAAGTTCCATGGGTTCGGATTCTCCCGCCGGTCTTTCCGAGGCAGAACCCGGGGCCGCCGGGACATCCGGTCTTGGGAAACGGCGGAACCTCCCCAACGACGGCGTCGGTCCTCGATGTTGGCGGAGCTCCCTCATCCGGTTGTCCGTCCGGATGGCTAGGGCGATGAGTGAATCCAGATCCCCGGGTAGGTCCACCGGAGCCAGCCGTTCCCGTATGGGTGTAGATAGTCCCTTGAGGAATACATTGTATAATGCCGCGGAATTCCATCCACTCTCTGCCGCTAAGGTGCGGAAGTGGATGGCGTAGTCACTGACCGACCCATCGGCCTATGTCAGCCCGACTAGTTCTCTGGCCTTTTCCCGGTCTGTGGTGACTGGGTCAAACGTTCTCTGGAGAGCCGCTTGAAAATCTCGGAGTGAGTAACAAAGTGGGGAATCACGACCCCATTCCGCCGTGGCCCATGCCCTTGCTCTCCCGGTCAGATGGGACACCATAAAAGCAATCTTTGCTCGGTCAGTGGAAAAGGCATGGGGAGAATGCTCGAAGTGAATAGAGCAGTCTATCAAAAACGCCTTGCAAAGTCCGGGCTCCCCCGAGAATTGTTCTGGAGGTGCCAGTCTGAGGCCGACCCCAGCAACGGGCGCAGCCTGAACGGCAACCGCGTTCGAAGCCGATGGTTCACTGGGTGGTGCGGCGGCTTGCCGCGGATGTCCGGCCAGGGCCTGCACCTGGGTTGACAGTTGGTCCAGCCGTGCAAACAGCGCCCCCTGGAACGCCTCCTGGTGGGTCAGTCGCGCTTCCTGTGACCGTAGTGTGGCCATCAGCTGGGCCGCCTCTGCTGAGTCCATACTGGCCAGTGTGTACTGTCAGGCCGGGACTCAAACAGGACTCAGGAGCAGAGGTTTTGTCAGTCACAGACTTTATTCTTGGTAGCAATGACCTCAGAACCGAGTGAATAAAGGAAACCAGGCTATGAAACCTTAACTGTAGCAGGGAGTCACGAGGGAAAAAGGGGAACAACAAAAAACTCTCCGTAGGGAGGAAAACCTGACTAAACAAAAGAAAACTCACTCGCGCTATTAAGCGGAGGATCAAGGTAACTCTATAAAAATGTATAAAAACTCAAAATCACTCTCGAGGAGGAAAAACACAAAAGCTATGAACATTAATCTAAATAACAGATTGTACAAACAAAAAATCGCTCATATAGAGGAAAAACAAAAGGCTATAGTTGAAAACGAGCTAACTCAGATATATAAATTTACAAACAAAAATTCACTCCGTAGAGGATCAAAGGCTTACGCAAGGAGACGAGGACTGTGGCTTGGACGTACGCTGGTGTGAGACATGAAATGACGACACACTGGCACAAGACAAGGGAAAGACAGGCTATTTGAACTGTGGGGAGAAAATGGGGAACAGGTGGAGACAATCGGTAATCAGAAGGACACACCGGAGACATGAGGAAGGGCAAGTGTTCTGAAACGAGAGGAGAGTTAGGCATTTCAAAATAAAACAGGAAATGACGAGACAGTGAGCCCAGACAAGACAACCTCACCACGGTGTGACAACGAGGGCAGGAAGTCAAGACACTTGAAATGAGAGGAGAGGGTAAGTACCTCAAAATAAAACATGAAGACAAACATACAAGAAAAGACTAAAACATGACTCATCCAAGACAAGGCATAACAGTGCCCGCCATCCAGGGGTGGCTCCTGACAGCCCAGGGAACTCAGGGTGGAGCCGATGGAAATCCCTAGTAGGATCAAGGTCGATGATGTTGCTGGCAGACACCCAAGAACGTTCTTCGGGGCCGTACCCCTCCCAATCCACCAGGTATTGACAGCCCCAACCTCTCCGTCTCATAGCCAACAACCATTTGACAATGTAGACCTCATCACCATCAACGAGCCGAGGAGGGGGAGGGGGTTTGGAGGAGGGAACCTGGTCACTCTGTCACTCATGGGGTGTATGCAGAGAGGCTCGGGCAGGCAGAGACAAACAGAAGCTGGATTGATGACCCTGGTGATGGGAAAGGGGCCGATGAAGCGGGGGGCAAGTTTACGGGATTCAACTCTGAGAGGCAGATCCTGTGCAGACAACCACACCCTCTGCCCTGGCAGGTAAGTCGGTGCCATCTTCCGTCAACAATCCACCTGGGATTAATCTCTCTATCTCCCTTTCAACCCAATCGGTCGAGGCAGATGCCCCCCCTCCGAGCCTCATTCTTTTTCCTTGTCATTGTCACCAAATGCTTGCTCATCGGGGGGATCTGTTGGGTCTCTTCAAATAATTTTATAAAGAGTTTGGTCTAGACCTGCTGTATGAAAAGTGCCTTCATGTAACTTTGTTATGATTTGGCGCTATACAAATAAATCCATATCCGACGACACTGTCTCACCATTGCCTGGGCAGCTGGAACACTAACCTTAGCCTCCAGGTCTGGGAACAGAGGGGGCCCATAGATGCACTGAAAGGGTGACATTGTCACAGAGACAACCACTTGATTTCTCTGTCTCTCTCTCTCCTGTCTTTGCAGTTCCTTACTCACCCACCTGCCTGATTTTCACCTTCATGCCCCGTACCTGGGTTACTCCACCCATCTTCCCACCCGAGGCCCATTCCCTCATCAGCACCCGATACTTATACCAGTCCACATTCACTCGCTCTTTGCAAGATAGTCTAGTGTGTTTTTCCTGCCTAGCATTCCAGCATTCTTCACCTACCTACCTGCCTGTCTGATCCGTGAACCCTGCCTGTCTACCCAGTTAAAAGATTCTGCCTGTTCCCTTGGAGTATTCTGCCTGGTCTGCCTACCTGCCTGGTTTCTTGACTCATGCCTGTCTCTCCGGTTGAAGCCTCTGTCTAGCCCTCAGGATTCTGTCTGCCTGGTTGCTGACCCCTGCCTGTTTGATTCTGATTAAAGCTTGTCGGACTTACTACTGTCACTGTGTTCATGCTTTTGGGTTCCTCTGTTCTGAGTCCTGATAGACATACCAGTGGATGAGCAGATTGAAGTGTTGTGAGCATATTCAGCCCAGATAAGGTGCTTACTCAAGGTGTTTGGGTTGTGAGATGGCAAGCACCACAATGTGGTCTCCAGTTCCTGGTTTACATGCTCTGTCTGGCCGTTGGACTCTGGGTGATAGCCAGAAGACAGGTGCACTGTCACCCCTAGTAGAGCACAAAAGGCTTTCCAAAACTGAGATAGACTGGGGGCCACAGTCTGACACAATGTCCTTGGGGAAGCCATGGATACGAAACACATGGGACAGCATGACATCAGCTGTTTCTTTGGCAGTGAAATAAAGTGAGACATCTTGGAAAATCTATCCACCACTGTGAGGATAGCATTGTTACCTTCTGATTCAGGGAGAACCGTGATGAAATCCAGTGAAATGTCAGACCATGGATGAGACGGAACAGGAAGGGGATGCAGGAGGCCAGATGGAGGCGAGTGGGTGAGCTTGAGCTTGCAGCAACATAGTCCCGGATATCTTTCTCCAGAACCTCTTCCTCAATCCCCCAAGTGACAGCATCAACCATACAGGAAGAGGGAAGGACGGTAGAGGGGACCTTCGGAGACATGTCTGGTGAGTACATCCTTGACAGAGCATCGGGTTTCCCATTCCTTCAACCCGGACGATTAGACAAAAATCTAAACGGTTGAAAAACAAGGCCCACCTGGCTTGACGAGAGTTTAAGCGCTTAGCTGTCTGGATATACTCCAGGTTTTTATGGTCAGTCCACACAATGAAGGGTTGCTGAGCTCCCTCCAGCCAGTGTCTCCACTCCTCCAGGGCAGCCTTGATGGCCAGCAGCTCGCTGTTGCCTATATCATAATTTCTTTCAGACGGAGAGAGTTTGCAAGAAAGATAGGCACAGGGATGCAGTTTGTTATCAGAAGCACTGTACTGGGAGAGCACTGCCCCCACTCCGACATCAGAGGCATCCACCTATGATCTGTCTCTTAGGATCTGGCAAAGTAAGTATGGGGGCTGTGGTGAAACATACCTTCTCCCTTTCAAAGGCTCAGTGAGTCTCCAACGTCCAGACAAACTTGACCTTAGATGAGGTAAGTGCATGGAGTGGGGCCGTGACTGAGCTGTAATTTCAGATAAGCCTCTGGTAGAAATTGGAAATGTCCAGGAACTGTTGAAGCTGCTTAAGACCTGGAGGTACGGGCCACTCCAGGACAGCCTTCACCTTCTCCGCATCCATCTGCAACTGATTCTTAGCAATGATAAACCCCAGGAATGAAACAGATGACCGGTGGAACTCACATTTTTCAGCTTTTACGTAGAGGTTGTGTTGTAGTAGCCATTGCAAAACCCACTGAACCTGCTGCTTACGGGTCTCTAGGTCAGGGCGGAAACAAAAAAAAAATAAAAAAATAAAATAAATAAAACAAAAACACAAATGTCATCAAGATATACGAAAACAAATTGGTTAAGCTTGTCCCCAAGTACCTTGTTAACAAGATTCTGGAAGACAGCAGGTGCATTGGTCAGCCCAAAAGGCATAACTAAATATTCATAGTGACCAGTGGGTGTGTTGAATGCTGTCTTCCACTCATCCCCCTCCCTTATTCTCACCAGATGGTAGGCAGTTTGGTGAACACCGATGCACCCTGCAGAGGAAATTAAAGGGAGAGGGTACCTATTTTTTACTGTAATGTTGTTGAGCCCACGGTAGTCGATGCAGGGATGCAGGGACTTGTCTTTCTTCCCCACAAAGAAGAATCCAGCACCTGCAGGAGAGGAAGACGGCCTGATGATACCTGCTTTTAGAGAAGAATCAATATACTCTTTCATGGCTTGGCATTCTGGCAAAGAGTAGAGGCGACCCTAGGGGGCCAGGGGGTACCCCTAGGGGGTACCAGGTAAGAGGTCAATGGGGCAGTGAGGTGGCAGTGAGGTTGCCTTAGCCTTACTGAAGGCCTCCTTTAAATCGTGGTAGCAGTGAGGGACCTTGGATAAATCAGGATAATCTGAATCAGGGGTGAGTGTTGTCGAGGGAGTAACAGACAGCAGGTCACTTGACCTAGGAGCCAAACAGGAAGTTGAACAGTCTGAAATCACGAGGTTGACTGGCTGAGTTACATAAGTCACTTTAAACAATAGTCTTCCGTCAAGAGCCTTTGCCTCAAACGGTGGATTTAATAGAGACATGCAGAGTCTTAATTTATGAGCTAACCCCCAATCCAAAAAGTTTTCATCGGCCCCAGAGCCAATAAGCACTTTCACACTCACCGCTTGGGCAGGGAAAGAAATCATGGCAGGGGTTTTAACACGTTGATGGGTGGAGGAAATCATGCGGCTCACCAGCTTCCTCCCAATCACTGATGAGCCAGGCCTTTTACTGGACACTGCCAGGAGCGGTGACCAACTAGGCCAGAGTAAAAGCATCATCCCTCCACCAGGCGTCGCTGTCTTGCTGTGTGAGCTTGGTGCGCCCCGCCTGCATTGGCTCCTCCAAATCAGCAGGGGGCAAGGGAGCAACAGGTGGAGTGGGCGACCTCACAGGTGGAAAGCGGGCCAGAGTGGGGCTCCTCTGGCAGGGCGCCTCCCTCTTTCTTTTTCTCTTTCTCTGAGACGGTTGTCAATCTTAATACATAGGGCAATGAAGGAATCAATATCAGGCTAACTGATCCTTGATTTGATCCGAGAGTCCATGAACAAAAGCATCAAAAAGGGAGAAGGCATTCCAACCGCTATTGGTGGCAAGTGTGCGAAACTCAAAAACATAATCAGCGACCTTTGCCCTACCCTGCCGCAAATCAAAATGTGCCTTAGCTGTTTCCCTGCCAGAGGGACGCTTCTCAAAAATCTTACAAAGGTGTCTATGAAAAGCTGCAATGAAGAGCACACTGGGGAACTGTGATGTCACTCTGCAGTGGCCCAGGCCTCAGCTCTACCTGACAGATGAGAAACTATATAAACAATCTAAGCCCACTCAGTGGGGAACTGTGGGGCTTGTAGTTCAAAGTGTAACCCACATTGCACTAAAAAGGCTCTGCAGCCACCTAAATCTCCTATGAAGCACTCGGGTTGAGATAAGTGGAGCGAGGACTGAGGCTGGGGCTGGAGCTGGATCTGGGGCTTGGGATAGAGCCGTGGCTTGAGCTGCGGCAGCAGGGGCAGACAGATCTGGAGCCGGGTAGCAAGATACCAGTTGTTTGAGCTGTTCGGTGAGGAGCGTGACTTGATTCCCCATGGACGACTGGAAATTTTCTCGGAGAGCGGCCAGGTCACGGAGGCGCAGAGCGATGCTGTTCAACTTCTCATCATGATGAGAATGTCTCCGGGACTGAGAGCAGAGAGCAGAGTGCACAGAATCGGAGTCGGCTGTGTCCATTTTGGGCCTGTTCGTGCTGACACGGCTCAGTGGCTGCAGGACTCAAGAGCTCAACTCAGGTAGGTAGCAACAGAACCAGGTTTATTGATATTGAGGCAAAAAATAAGCAAGGCTTAGATGAGAAGACTTGAATAGACTTGACGGCTAGGACGCATGACGACCTGACAAGAGGAAAAGGCAAAGACCAGCACCAAGCACAAGACTTAAATACACAAGGGAAGGACAATTGTTACTTATTGCATATTGTCCGTCCACAGGAAGATTAAACTTGGAGTGCACAAGGTCCTTTCCTTAATCACTATTAATCAGGTGCACGGGATAGCGCTTGAGCAGAGAATGTGTAGTTATTCAAGTTCTGAAAATTCAGATTCTACAAGATCTACATGACATGTTTTTAAAATACATGGCTATGAAAACGTCTGAGTTTTTACCAATTTTTTTCTCTTTGGAAAAAAAAAAAAAAAACTTCCCTAGCCTGCAGAATATCATCTTCAAGCATACAAGCTTGTATGCCCTATCTGCAGAACCATTTCAAAGAACAGCAACCTGCCACAAAAATGCCCCCAGAACCAAAAAAAACGAATATAAGTATAACCATATTTCTCTTGTCAGCTATGTGTTCTCTGTCAATATGTAGATTAAATGTTTTGCTTTTCTAGGATTTCACCATTAGTTATATTCATCAGATCTGTGAAATAGCGAGACCTTTTCTGGGGCTGTTAGCATTTTGAAGAAAGTGCCGATTATGCAATGTGTTTACGCTCAGGGGGGCTTCTCCCTGGATTGGATCCTCTCTAGTTTTCATAAGCTTGGAGGCAGTTGTTGGAATGTGAGAATGGTGAACAGTGAATACTCCTCACTCAGCAATGGCCATGAGCTTTCCTCGAGAAGCCAAGCTTATATTTCCATTTTGTTTCAGATTTATTGTGAGCGTGCTGAAGAGCAATCGTTTTTCCAGTATGGAAATGGTTTCGAATCAGAGGCCCAAAACTAATCTTGTCAGAGGCTTAATTAGAGTTTATTTATAAATATGTGTTTAAGAAACGGATCTTTGATTACACTCCCTCTCTGAAGGGGAGCAGTTGATGATTTTCATAGATTAAATATGTGGTGTTTATTCAGTGGAATAAAGACAACTCCAATGCTTTTGAAGTTGTAATATTGGCTCCCTTTGAATTTGCAGGTTTTTCAGCCACTGGTTCTACTTTGACATAGAAAAAGCAATGGGTTTCCAGGTAAATTTTGATGAATTAGCTTTGACTCCAATTCCATACTCTACCATACACCTGAGTTTCTAGACTGTACTTGCCATTTGCAATTAAAAAAATCACATACTTGAATTATTCCCTTTTTAATGACTCTGTTATGCTGTGGGGTTAGCTGATTGAAGCAAAAAACCTATTCAAAAATAATTTCATCTTGAGAAAGCTGTTTCTCCTTGACAGTTTGAGCTGAAGACATGCTGTTTTTGTTTCCTTAAACTTAAGAATTTTTGTCTTAAAACAAGCCCTGATATGTCAATCTATTTTTTTTTTCTCTCGTGAACAAATTCAGGTCAGATCCAGATCAGTCTGACACGCAGACTGGAGCAATAGTGCTTTACGTCTGTGCATTTATCCATTGATTTTCCTCCTCTATCTTTCCTGGTGATGTCTGGAGTTACATCTCTACATCGCACTCCTATTGGCTCAAGCAAGTGATATCACAACCCACCAGTGCCTCACGACTGAGCCTAGCTGTCATTAAATGGGATAAATCCTGAATTTTTCTGATTTCAGAGAGAAGAGAAGGTAGAGTTTATTGTAGTGACAGAATAAAGTCAGAGAGATATGTGAAATGAGTTATTTATAGCACTGTAGGCTTTAGAGCAGATTTTTTAGCATTATTGCTGATGAGTCATTATCAGATCATGATAGAAACTTCTGTAACAACACAAACACACATGTAACTGTTCTTCTCTTGGTTATAAAGGTCTAAGGTGTTTTTATCTATAAAATAAGCACACAACGTAAAGTCAGTTTTGAGATTCTTAAAAAGACTATAATGCGCATCTCCTAGGGTTAAAAGTAACTCATAAGTAGCTCCATGCCTATTCTGAAATGAAGGGAGGGAAGCATGGAGCACACTCAAACTCCATCACTGTTTCTTATGCATCCTTTTGCAAGTAAACATAATAATATAGTTTCCAAAAGACACACATTATACACAATTAAACCTATATATATATGTATAAACACATATATATATATATATATATATATATACAGAACTCCGTTGTATATTTATAACGCAACTTTTCCCTTTTTTCTCATGAGTCTGTGTGTAAGTGGCCATGACTAACTAAGGGAAACATGTACTTCAAATCCCCTGGTCTACTCACAGCCTACACAACTAGGAAAAAAAAGAAAAAAGTGCTGGGGGATTTGCTGCAGTTCCCTGAGCCCATTTTGTGGTTGGAGAGCTGTCACTGTTTCTTCATAGCATTACAGTATTAATTAGGCCACCTTTAGACTTGTATTTACTTCACCTTTCATGTTTTAATGGTGGGAGGATTTATGCTGTTGGCTTGTCATGAGCTTGTCATGAGAGATGTAGGCAGGAAGCACATTTGTACAATTTCTAATAATTAAAAATTACATTTGGACAATTCACCATGCAGTGTATGTGTCAGCAACTTAAATATAATACATTTCTTCTATCAAGCTCTATTAGGCTGCAGAAAGACTCTAAGTGTCGGAAAACAATTGCCGTCTTACACATTTACCTATTTTCATTTCAAATGGCAGCTTAAAAATGTCTTATCGAGGTGAGACTGTGTGGATGTTTAAGCCTTACAATTGTTAACAACGTAAAAAAAATTATATTTATATGAGTTTTATTTGTTGGACCTGAAAGACACAGGGGTGCCAGCCCTCAAATGGCAACAATACTTCTTGAATACAAAATATTGAGCTTTGACAACCTTATTCTGTCATCATACGCACATTCAGAGCATGAGATTATTCATAATGATGCCCCTTCACCTGCAAAGTCCTTTATTCAGCTTCGCTCTGAGCGTAAGTGCTTCAAGGTCTGCTTCAAGGGCAGATTGGAGCATCTTCATACAAGACTTCGCACATTAGGGCTTTTCCTCCAAAGCTATTAAAGAAGAGAGTGCCCTGCCAATCTGCCAACCTGCAGAGGTTTTTTTCTTGTGAGGATAAAACAGAGATTTCAAATCAAGTCATCCCAACAAATCAATCACATAACCTCTTTGTAACCTTGAATACATTCTATTATAGAGTGCTGTTTTGTGCTTTGGCCTTTGTGTTTGTCTGGTCATGAAAAGGATGTTGTCCTTTTTGTATAGCTGTTAATGTTTGGTTTTGCTCCCCTAACCTGCCCAAATGGAAACTAGCCTGTAGCCTGAATCCAGTGCGTCTTTTCCCTCCATTGTGATTAATGCCTTTTGTGCTACATGGTTTCTTGATATAAATAACAACAATAGTTACACACGCTGCCCTGGATAACTGAAAGAAAGGGAAGAAGACTACTTTCATGTGTGTGGCAAATTGGACTGGAATCACGCTGTGTTTGTGTTTTTTCGAAAATCAAAGTCAAAACCCCAGGACCTTAAAATGTCTCCCATCCAAAGACAAAAAGGAAAGAAAAGAAGAGAGAGAGAGAGAGAGAGACATTTTTTTTTTTTTTTTTCAAGTTTGTTGTATTGATTTCCATCCAACAGGTCAAAGCCTCCACAACTGGCTTCACAAGATGCTACAATTGGTTGCAGCAGTGAAGGCAGACGTATGAATAATAAATTCCAGGACTGCCCCATTAAGCCAAACTGACTGACTGAACCTGACTGGGACTCTTTAATGAAACAGAGCTATTGCTCAAGTTATTAATGATATCCACGGCTCTTTCCAACCGTCGACGAGTGAGAATGAGGGAGGTCTGTGCTAGCAGGTCACATTATTGATTCGACACATATGACCCACGTTAGCAGTAGTTTCCCAATATCCTCACGGTTTCTTCATTGAGACTTTTAAACAGCAACTGTCAACACAGCACTGTCTTTGTTTTCAGAAGCTTCCTCCATTTAAGTCCAACAGCATACATTTTTATACATATTTTTGAATAGTTTTTTCAGGCTTTTGAGTTGTTGATAATAAAGTTTTAATTTGTATTTTTTTTTTTTTTTGTTTGCAATTTAACACATCTAACGTGTTCAACGCACATATAGTTATATTGTTTTCCGAGGTCAGATGTCATCCACTAATATGAATAATTTGATTTGGTTTGGATTAAATATTTTGTAAAATCTAATTTTCCTTTCATCAAAACCCCACTTAAACCTGGTGCAGGATTTTGTCAGCAGCACATACAGACTTGCTGGTATTTTTGCTCTATTTTAATATATTTAATACTGCATTTATGTTCCATTTTTTCTATGTTGTATTTCTATTTTCTATGGTTATTTGATTAGTGTGCTGTTTATTGGTAGCAAGTGCAAAAACATTGCTCACTGTTCATTATACCATGTAAAACTGTGCATGTGACAGAAAAAGCTTATCTTATCTTATATGAATGTGAAGGTTACAGTCGATGTTTAGAGTGTTGTTTAGAATTGTGTCTGACTCTTCAGTGATCAAAGGTATTTATCAGCTGCAGTTCCAAATGGGATTGATGAGTGAGTTTGCAAATTGCGAATTTTTGCCTCGCTTATGGTAAAACACAGACACACAGACAAATCACAGTGTAAACAGGCCTGTCCCACTGTCCAGCAAGATTCTGCTGCATCTAGTAACTTGCCCTGCAGCTGGAGATGGTGCTTGGCACATTTATCTATTTAGCTGAGGAAATGTAACTCCTTTAAAGTTGTGTCACAGATTCCGGTGACATACATTTACTTTTTATATTTAAAGATAAGAATAATTATTGCTTTACCATCGAATCTAAGAATAAGATATCTCAACATGCTGCCTTTTGATGACATTACTGTAACTGGGCTTAAGGTTTGAGCACTGGTGCAGAAATACACAAATAATATAATAGAAATATTAATGCTCACAAAGTGCAGTGAATCTGCTCAGGCCTGTGTGGCATACAGAGCAGATATAACCCCTCCGCACTAAAGAGGATTTTAATGTGTAATTCTACATCGAGGATCCTCAACCTCCCCTCAGTGGGAAATACTGACATATCTCAATGCGCATAAAACGTGAGTTAGCATTACCATAAACTTCCAGTGATGCACAATGAAAACATACATCATTGCTTCCTTTTTGACATGCAGTTTCAATGATCCGCTGTCTTTGGCCTCTCTCTGTAGGAGGAACCTGTATACCAGTATAAATTATCCATGGCTGTGACAATGGTTATACACTTAATGGGGCAGAAGATCTAGTGAGAGTGATTAAAAATATATTTAGAATATTTTTTTGTTTTGAAACATAAATAATTCCCTGTGGGCAGCGCGGCAGTGTAGTAGTGGTTAGTGCTGTTTCCCCACTATAAGATGGTTCGATTCCTGGCCTCGGGTCTTTCTGTTTGGAGTGTGCATGTTCTCCCTGTGCCTGCATGGGTTTCCTCCGGGTACTCTGGTTTCCTCCCCCCGTCCATCAAACCTCTGAAAGAGGAACCAAATAATTCTCTAAAAAATGGAGACAAAAGAGAAAAAGTCTATCATAAAACAGACAACAAAACAGGCAACTGCTGTCACTTCTTTTTTAAGTGACTGACCATTTCCTACTATACTTCATCCACTGTTACAGGATCTTTGGGTTACGTTTATTGACTAAAATTGCAAGAGAATTTGTCTGTCAGTTGTTTTCATAATTCAGACAGGTTTTGTCATTGAGTATTTAAGCGGGCTCTTCATCCTCCTGTGCACATGACCTCTTCAGTCCAATGAGCACCCACTCCATCTCCTGTAAAAACTGCTCAGTGACCGTGAATGTAAGAGCAGTCCTCAACAGTTTCCTGCAAACCTTCAAAATTTAGAGTGTCCCCAACTCTTTCTTTCGTCAAATGGGCTTTTAAAAAATGTATTTTCCACTGGAGCATCACGGCAGCCTAGTGGTCAGTGCTGTCTCCCCACAATAAGAAGGTTGCGGGTTTGGTGCATGTTCTCCCCTTGCTTGCCTGGGTTTTCTCCAGGTACGCCAATCCAAAGACATGCATGTTTAGGTTGGTTGTTGACTCTAAATTGGCTGTAGGTCTGAGTGTCTCTGTGTATTGGCCCTGTGATGGACTGGATGGAAGATGAATTTTCCATAGGTTTTCAAGTGTTATAAAGATTTTTTTCAAAGAAAAATTAAACTCTGGAATTCACATAGGACTAAATTTTCCATGTCAAATATTATATTTAGTTTATTTTAATTTCTTATTATGTTGCCAGAGCAATTTTGTTACGAATCACTTTATAATCTTTCCTAACCTGCTCTGAGGCGAAAAAGGACAATGCCGTATCTCTCCTGCCCAGACCTCGGCATTTGTCAGTGTCCACTGAAGTAGCAGTCATGCATGGCAGGATGAAACTCAAAGTGACCTCATTCCCGTGCTGAAAAGGGTGGCCCCTCTGTCTTGACACGATAAAAAGTCTGCGAGGTGTCACCCTGGTCAGTTCTAAGATGACAGAATCTAATTCTCAGCCCATCAGTCATGAAGGGAACAGCAGAGAGCCGGTGCAGCTGGCCCTGCTGAAGGTAGCACAATTAGCTGCAGCAGTTTGATTTCCCCTCTTGTCTTTGTTCTCATGGCTTTTCCACACCGTGGCAGTCGACTTCCAATGTGGGTCAGGGTTCATCTGTGTGAATGTCTGCCAATGGGTTGTGAGGGTCTCCAGGGGACAGGACATTTCTCTGACACATCCACAGATATGTTCTTTACTGCATAACGCATTGGAAAAGACCTTATCACATTGGTCACTTTATGTGTCACACAATGTTAGCTGTAGCAGTCGTGTTGCAAGCTATTTGTGATGTTGCTGCATCTCAATTGGAAAATGTATATTGCATGAAATACGTTTCTCCCTGTGGCAGTGCAGAAATACCTTCGAAAGTGTCATTTAAACAGTAGAGATGCTAATTTGATTGGTATTTGAGTCTATTATGAACCTGTTTATACACCTGCTAACATCTAGACAATGAAAAATCCACTTAAATTCAAAACATGCAAAAAATTAAAAAGTGATCATCCCAACCACTGTGCATTGTCTTCAGACTGTAGTTCGTTATACTATGAATATGAACATAAATACTAAGTGGTTTGTTCTATGATCAAAGGCTCAAGAGTAGCAAAGAGCGCTGTTATCACTGTGAGTCTCTTCCAACACAAAAAAAACAGAGTCCAGCAGATCCTGTTAATCTCTGTTAGTCTTTGTGAAACCAGACCATTCCATGCCAAAGGCCCCATGATCAGATGTCATCCTGCATATGGTGTAACGTTCTACATATGCACGTTTATAGCAGCTGTAAATCAGGTCTTTTTAATTCATAATCAACTGAGTGATGAGGAGCAAAAGTCCTCAGGGTTCGTCAATCCTGCTGTCCCATAAATGAACAATTCATTGTTAGCTTAATGTTGGCACTGCTCTGCTTAATTAAAACAAACATGGTGAATGGAGGAGTTGAAAATGTCTTTTCATTTGCTTAACAGGTGGAGTGATGAATGACCCCTCCAAAGTTTTAATTACACTCAGGCTACAACTGTAAGTTGTCAGGTCAAAAATTGCAGTCTTTCCATGTGTGTGTGAGTAAATGCTACACAGTGAGTAGGAGAAGTGAAACTGTTTTGGCTGCTCCTCCATATTTCAGGATTAGAGTTAGGCTCATATACACAACATGTTCATATATACACAAACAACACTTTAATCAACATACTACCAGCTTAGAGCAAGGACTACGAAATGCACTATGCCAAAGAGTGTGCAAGGATGTGTGTGTGTGTGGGTGTTTGTGCCAGAAAGGAGAAGTTGTAGTGAGAACATTAGGTTGATTGTTCTGGGGCTGCGAAAAAAAAATCAGTTTTGATATGCTTATCACACATTGTTCAGCAAACACTGTATTACTACAACTGTTACTATTTAGCAACAAATTCCAGAAGGTTGCGAAACTCCCATGAATGGCAACTTGTTGTTTTGCTCACCTATATTGTTTACTTCCCTGTGTTTGCTTCTCATAATTATTAACATCCATTTTAAGTTTGACTCTTTGGGCCAAATCACAGGTTTTGAATTGTTTTGGTTAATTGAAGCTATTTCTGTAGGCAAAGTATCCTCGGGGATTCAGTTTGTCGAATCAAGTGGCTGTTTTATTTTTCCAAAATAAAAACATTTTTGCAAAACAGTGAACAAACAGTATATTTCTCTGAATTGGTTGGTTATTTTCATTCTCTTTTAATCTTTCAAAACTGGTATTGGCATGAACAAGGACATTACCTCTGAAGTGTTCTGTTGTTCATTAATGTTCAAAAATGTTCAGCTATCAAAGCACGACACATCAAAATGGCCACTAGCTGAAAAATAGAAAAGAAAAGAGAAATGTCTTCCCAACTATATGGTTTAAAGAAACACAAAACACTCATTTGAAATTAATTTCACGGCAAAGCTGATTTAGTGTTGCATCAATGGCCTAAGTTTTCACAGAGAAATCACTTACTTTCTCTTATTAACGTGGCATACACAAAACCCTTAGCCCTGCAACTCTCCTTTGTTTCCAGTGCTGTGAAAATATTGAGAACAGAAGAAGATGGGTTTTATAATAAAGATAAATGTGCATTCTCGCTTGCAATTAGATGCAGTTGGTGTGGCACAAACAAGCCTCTTGAGATCTGTCTCAGCTGGTATTAAGGCCTTCAAATGAATACAGATCAGAGGTTGAAACAGATCTGACAGGTGTCTCAAGAAGCAGCTGGTGCCAGTTTTTGCCTGTTGCCGCGTGTACACCCATAAGTTACATGATTACTGGGCGATTAGGATTAATATGTCAGTATTGTATGAACTCCCGTAATGCAAATTGTGAAGTATTATGAATTCTTAATATCATAATGACTGCTTGTTCATGGAGTGATCATGCAAAAACCAAATGTTTTCTAGCATTGCTATGAAACGAAACATACAAGACTCCTGATGATGCCCTGAAGGTGAAAATAGAATCAGGCCCTTCAGTTACTGGGCACACATGTAGAAATCAATAAGTAAGGAGATAACAAACCTCTAAAGGGTATATTTAGCCACATGCACCATGACATCTGTTGTGCTAACAGTCAGAGAGAGACTTGCTACCCGCAATCTCTGTTGTTCAACTTCAAATGGAATCAGTTACTTGACATTGCTTTCTGGTGTACAAAGAGGTATGAGGCAACAGACCATACCACATTGTTTCCCTCTCCTTCACTAAAGACAACTATGCAGTAAGAATTTGAAAGTTTAAAAAAAGAAAAGAAGTCCAATCTTACTCCCCACCTTACAAGAGACAATGGTATGCAAAACGCAAATTTAAATAATTGATTCTGGATCTTTTATGCACAAAGCAGAGATCTGGCTATTTAATCTAACTGTAACTAAAACATGCATCAGCAAAAATAATTTAGCTTTAGTATTCAGCACAAACTACCCAAAGCAGCAACAAACACATGAGAAACGGGCAGTGTAGTGGTTAGCCATGTCACCCCACAATAAGAAGGTCACGGGTTTGGTTCCTGGCCTTTCTGTGTGAAGTTTACATGTTCTCCCCATTCCTGTGTGGGATTTATCCAAAGGCATGCATGTTTTGGTTAATTGGTGACTCTGTAGGTGTGAGTGTGAGTAGTTGTTTGTCCCTGTCTGTTGGCTCCAGCACCCCCGCGACCCACAAATGGATAAGTGGTTGAAGATGAATGAAAGAGTTTGGTCTGCTTTCATACTGCTTCAATGCCAGCTGCATACTGCTTCAAGTTGTTTTGACATTGTACAAAAATGAATAACAGGAAGTGGCTCCTTCTGAGCTAAAAACCAACAAGAATGTCTATGAGGAGACAGTAAAATGAGAAAAATGCTGATAGCTCTTATGACTTCAGGATGTGATCCTTATTATTCATTGCAGAATGTGGTTCCTGGTGGAATGGCTCTGACTCATAACCAAGACAGAAATTATTACCATGTGGCATAAAATGCAGATAAATTGCAACAGAGAGAAAAGTGGCAGCACACAGTTATCAGTTATGATCAGCTCAACAGAGAATTTGCATCAGAGCTTTTAGTATCTGGTATCTGAGACAACTAAATGTCAGCCTGCCTTCACCACCATCCAGTGTCATCAGGATTATTTTACTTAAAAAAATGATCTTGGAATTGAGAAAGAATTGCATCCTAACATTCTGTTTGTCATCAAGTATATTTGGCATTGTCACAATCACCAAAAACAGGGTGAAATGTCAATGACTGCACGACTTGTTTTGGCTTCATAATGGTTGATGCCTCCTTTTATAGAGCTCCATTGGCTTTCATCTGAAGACCAAACTATAAAACCCTGTACATTTGTTTCAAATTAAAATAAATTCAGAACTAAATAAACATTCCCTCATCTTGCATAATGTCTCAGTGACGAGTCAGAGATGATCATGTGCATTGATGTCTCACTTTCAGCTCAATAATTAGATGGTAATCTAGTACTATTTGGGCTGCTCTTGTCTAATTAAGAGGCTATATTGACTCCTGTCAGTCTACATGTTTTCCATCAACAATATTTGTTTATACTCATCCATATTAAAAGGAATCATATGCATGTCACTGAGCCCGATCCCTCAAGATCAATATTTTATGTAGAATTATGAATTCCAATTTTGAACTGCCCACTAGCCCAACACATTTGTGTTGTTCAGAAAGCTGAACAATATCATATTATTTAATTTCACTAGATTATTATAATGTTGCTCTCATTATGCACTGTGCAACTTTATGCTGCGCTGCATGTAATGAGATCCATAAAATGTGTTTATATAGAGTTACTAAAAATTGTAATGAGGACTTTCCAAACTAAACATGTAGAGAAGGTTTCAATAGTACAGAACTCACAGTAATTTTTTCATTTATCTATTTTGTTTTTTACGATGTATGCTGAAGAGTAATTAATGACTAAAACACCTATGTTTAGCCTAGAGTTAGATCAAGAAATATAACAGTGAATGTTTGTGGTTTAGGATATATCTGAAAAGGCTAGGATCAGCTGCAGGTCTTTGACCCGCCAAGGTGCCAAGGTGGCAGCATCCTCCTCCTGTGCATAAATTTTACATGCAAAACATCTCCAGCCACCTCTTCAACCTCTGAATCCGCCTCGTCCATCCTGCAACCTTGTCCTTGATAGATGACCTTGATAGATGGCACTGTCACAGAACTGCGTAGTACAGATTTGATTTGTAGGAATACTGGTTTGTTATGCAGATGTAATACATAGGACTAAATACAAAACAACTTTTTACTATATCTTAACTATAAACATGTACAATACTACCAAGGGAATGAATGAATTATTATGATCAGTAGTAAATTAGTAATGAATTACCTCCTGCTTTATTCCTTTTTCTTTTTTGTTTACCCTCATCCAAATGTGGGATTGTAATCAAATGCAAGCCTTTTATTGTGACCTCTGTTCTATCAGTTGAACATCTGCCCCTTTGGGTCCACCTATTACAAAGAACCTGAACTTTGATATGTAGCTTTTCCAGTTATTTAAAATATATTTGATTATATTGTGTTGTATATTTACTGTAAGATAATTGTAAGGTTAAATTCTAATGGCAAAAAACAACGAACAAAAAGGAAAACACTATGGTCATTGAAAAAAAAATATATTTCTTACTGTGATGCCAAACAGGTCAATGACTGAATGAAAAAACTTTTATGATGCACAACAATTTTTCTGGTCATATCCTGGAGTGAAGATAACTAAGTCCCCCTCTAAATCCTTCATTGGACATCTAACTATATATTGATCTGTCAGGATTAGGTTTCACAGAAAATTTCAAATACAGCATTCAAAATGAGGCACTGCAATGAATCTTGCTAGAGCAGATATGTTTGATACCAAATGTTCATGGTCAGCTTTCAACAAGCAACTTTGCAGTCATAAAATTGCCAAACGAACCCCTCCTTCAACCTTGAAACATCATTGAGTTTAATTGATTACAATCACGAGCCAACAGAGGAGTGGGAGTATTCTGGCAGGGCCACATTACTGCAATCAAGCAGCCATGCAGCTGGTCACATAGCTCCTACACTTTAACTGCTGACTGAGCAGTATTGCAACATGCAGTTAAGTGGCAGCCATGTCTCTTGTTTTAGATCATTTTTCCTGCTTTGTGAGATGCTCTGTTGGAACCAAATCTGTACCCTCAATTGATTGGTGCAGCATAAGGATATTCAGTTGAATCTTTGTAGTACAGTGAATATTAAAAAGGTTGATATGTGTACAGCTGCAGATGATACAACAACTCCACACGGTCTTTGTGTGGAGTTGTGACATTTCAAGCTTTAAAAACGTATTAATTAATCTTAGAAAGGGCGCTGCAATAATTTCCCTCTGGGAGACTGAAAGTTTAAGATTCATGAAGTTGCATAATTGCTGGATTATTAAACAGTTTTGAGACATTCAAAAAGAGCAATGCAAACAAGATGGAGACACATCAGAGACACTTTTCACTGTTAAATTTATTGAATATAGTGATAAGCTCATGAGTTGGGACATTGTAAGTAAATTGATTGTTAGTTGGTCACCCTCATTATTTACAGATAATGATTCAAAATGTTGTTTACCAAGCATATCCAAAAATTGCAAATATGAGCTCAGTACATGAGAAGTAAACAAAGCTTGGTTGGAATGGTGAAAGGGATTTTTAATTTGACACGAACTTAAGCATGTCTTTAGTTCACAGCACATCTTCTTTGAAATCGTAATATAATACCCAAACTCATATATATATAATTGTTAATCAATTAATCCAAATTTTCACAACATATAATGGATTTTTCCACTTTTCATAAACCTCAATCCTTCTGTGTTCAGATTCATTCCGATGATCTGACCTGGACCGCCCTGCATTCTGTATTGAAATGTCTAAATCCAACTTCTCTGTAGGTGTCGTTCACCCCTTTCTCTAACTATGAATATCAACCAGCCTTAACCAACAGGACAGTGGATTACAAACAAAAGCACATCAAAGCGATGCATTAATCCACATCATTGCCCTGACTAATGTATGCAAACCGGATGTGCATGGCCAGAGGGAGAAAGAGCGAAGGCTCTAATTTATTCCTGTCACGTGCTGAATGAGCAAGGCTTTTGATTTTTACAGCAAACAATCTCTTGATGTGTCACTTCTGAATTAAATTACATTTTTGGATGAAAGGAGGAACAGCTTTTCTGTGACGAAATATAGTAGCTGCTTAAAACTGTAATCATAAGAATTAAAGAATTTTTGAATGTGCACATGTAATCTGCCTCTGCAGCAGTGAGGGGCCCAGAGCGTCCCTGTGCTGCTTGAAAACTGCCTGGTTACTTAACAGCCTCAGTCAACTATAAAACGGAAAAAAGAAAAAAAAAAGCACCAAAAAGCATGATACTAGTGTTTGATGTATTAGGGGTAAAAAAAAACAAAACAAAAACAAAATCATATGGACATGCAGGATCTAGTTTATTTTAGTTACATTGCACACACACATTGTAGTACTAAAGGAGCCGTTTGTAGAGTTTTCTATTGATGCATTGAGAACAGTTTATTGGAATTGACATGAGCAAGCTTGTTTGCCTCAAAGAATGTTTCAATTGTTACAACACCTGTCCTTTGGCCCTGCATTGATAATACACATCTGGACATTT
This sequence comes from Echeneis naucrates, assembly GCF_900963305.1. Taxonomy (NCBI): domain Eukaryota; kingdom Metazoa; phylum Chordata; class Actinopteri; order Carangiformes; family Echeneidae; genus Echeneis; species Echeneis naucrates. The sequence continues at coordinate 19,606,884 of NC_042526.1, read as the reverse complement.
AAATGTCCATTTTATAGTCATGGTATCTTGTATGTTACTGGCTCAATTGCAAAAAGTTACAGTTTGCTTTAACATCAAGACGTCAAACCTGTGCATTGCTGCTTATTCTAAATTTAACATTACAGTATCAACAGTAACTTACTAAGAAAAGTTGTGACATCACCATCAACACTTGTTCATCTGGCCACCCAGAGCTGCCTACAGAGGTGGACTTTTGTCTTTATCGTGAATTTTCTTTAAGTCAAGTTAGCAAACTAGCCAATAAGCTGTGGCCTGTATCTACTCAATGTAGTCTTCAATCTGCACTGAGGCAGTGCTGCTCAATTATAATACACCCTCTGCATTATAATTGTTAGGTCCCTTTAAGGGAATACTTGAAATGATATTTTAATAAAAGAAAGACATCAGACTTGTTGTCTGAAGCAAGGCCCATAAAATTAATGGCTCAACTAGTTTGGGATGAAATGGAAGGCAAAGATGCATCATTTTGAGCACAGTTGCACAAGGTCTATTTTGATCCACGAGCATGGCAGCGTTTTTACAGTAATGTAGCTCTCCACAGGTGTTACCCAGAAATGGTATATCCTGAGGCCAGCAGGTGCAGCTGCCTGTGTGGAGCATGGAGGTCAGAAATCACACAGGGATTCTTTTTGAAAAAGGACATTGCTCCTCCGGGTCTACAAAATGGCCATCAGGAAAACTCTATTGGGGAACTGGGATGTGTCCCAATTATATGCCATACCCACTGTGACTGTGGCAGGGAACTGTTTTCATGTTGTCACCAGGAGAAATATCTGTGCCTCCCCAGTCACTTGCAGGTTTGAGGCTGTGGCTAATGAGGCTTAGCCTCTATGTAGGCCAGGTCAGTCTCAGCTCAGCACTGGTCATTTCAGGGGCCTATACATCCAGAATCAGACCATAATTAAGCCTTATTCTGGAAATCAAACCTCGCCTGATTATGTGCCACATAGAATTGGAGAAATCTGGGTAAATAACACCTATCGCCTCTTTATTTGCAGTATTGTGTCTCCAGTGCAATGTTCTGTGCCAGTGCTGATGTCCTTTGACATGAGAACTTCCAGTGAAATCTCTTTGCAAATCTCATTAGTAGCTCACAGCCAAAGATGCTCGCTATCTGCTGTGCTAGGATAATTTTTATAAATCAAACAAAATAGGAGGACATTTAGGATTCTCAGCTGCCGCTTGTGTGTCCTACTTAGTTTTTCTTGTGGAAAAAAAAGAGGGAAGACTCTGTGAAGAATTTTCACATAATCCAGAGTACATTCATCAATAAACAATCCGTGTTCATAACAGTTTCATTTCACAATTATAGAGAACATGTTTTGAACTAACTGAGGATTACACTTCTCAAAGTGATAATTGCCTCTTTCTGACTGTGTGTATGTGTGTGTGTCAGTGTGTACTGTAGATGGAAATACATTAAAATAGGTGTTTGAGAGGGGAAGTGACTTCATGGGTGAAGTATGCGGTCACCAACCTGCTAAAATTTCATCAGCTCAAAGGCTGCTGACTCAGGTCAGTTATTCATTGAAAGTATTTGAGCAAATTGGATGACACTCGTGTTGTGAATCTGAAGCGAGGAGGAGGCTTTGTAAATAGTTAATGAGGTAATCTCATTGCATGCGTTTTAGATACAATAAAGCATTCAAAGTAACTTGACTAGCAGTTCTGGCAAAGCATAAATAGTTATTTTTAGATTTTTTTAATGGAAACATATTGTTATTATTTATTGTAACATATTTCATTACAGGATGAATTGGTGTTAAAAACCTCACATTTAGTCTTTGAGGTTTTTCAGTGTCAGGGTTACAGAAAGGTATGGCCCATCTTTGGGGTATCTGAAATTTAATCACAAAATTCTTTCAAGAATGTACTGTATGTGGGAACTAGAACACGATAGTATAATAGAATTGAAACACCCGCTTTTACCCATGCTGTATATTTGGCTTGATGACATATATGATACAGTAAGTTGTGTAGTAGCTTAGGCAGAGAGAGGCTTCAGATTTCAGTGGAGAGCTGTTTCACTTTCACTGAAAGCTTGGCTGTCACATCACTGAATCCCAGTTCCATTTGAAGCTTCAGTTCATCCTGTGTTGTTTTCTGTTCTTGACAAAATGGTTAATTTTTTTCCCCTCCTTTTGTAGGTTGGTGTGAAAAGCATGTCTTAATATATTATGCATATTGAATCCAGCTCCAGCAGCAGATGTGGAGTCATTCAGTTCTTTTTTATTTATTTATTTATTTATTTACTGTCATAAAAGTTGAATGCAATTATAAGGAATTTAGACTGATTCCGATCAAATTTAGATCCTCTTTGAACAGCTGAATATTTCCTTTGTACATTTTTGACACATGGTGAAGACAAGCAATGGGCTATACCTATAAAAAAGCTTTACAGATGTCTGATTAAAACTTTTTTTATATAACCTTTGTGAAATAATTGGCAAAGAATGTTTGTTTTTACAGAAATCTTATAATGGGTGATCCCTGTATTGTTATTCTTGGTGGATTAATCCCAATGAAGCCCCCATTGCGAAGTCTATTTAAAATAGAGAGAGAGGGAGGAGTGACAATGACTAAACTAAACTAAACTAAGCTAAAAAGAGGTCAGTTGATTTGTTAGTTTTAATATGGTTTATTCATTAATTAATTATGGTTTTAAATTGTAAAAGATTCATTATCCTTCATTGTAAAAACAAATAAATAAAAAATGTGTAGCAGATAACATCATTACAGTAGGTTGTCCTTAAATGTAGTGGAAATGGGCACAGCTCATTAGATAAGTTGTACAGAATAGTTTTACACCCTACACAGATGTTAATGCCAAGTCTCGACAGATCTATGATGAACTGAAGATATTCTGATATTGAACGGACTGAAGAGTGCATGGATTCACTCAACCCATCCTTCTCCTCCTTTCTCTCTCTCACAAACACACACCACAGACATGTTTCTTTACTACTGCAACCGTAGTCCAGAATGAAACAAGCTGCAGCTAAATTCGAACATTCTCTCCTCTCCCCCAGAGGCGGAAAACAGAGACAATGTCAAAAAGTCTCTTATACTATGTGTTTCCTAGAAATACATGACACAGCATGCTCTTGGTTGAGAACAGACCCTCCTATTTGCAGGGTGTGATAGATTCTCACCAATAGTCAGTCATCAGCAAGCACTTTAATGTACAAGGCTAATTGCAGGTAGTAAAACAGAGGAAACACATTACTTATCACGGAGGGTGCCCAAAGGGAGAAAACTACCTCACAAAAAACTAATGAACCATGAGTAAACAGTGCTTTTCCAACCCCCAACTTGCCAACACTGCATCTGATACTGCAGAAAAGTTCTCAGGATCAAATTCTGCCAGTCTTTTAATTCTAACATAAGCAGTGTTTATTCGTCTTTCTGCCGTTTAATTGGTGAACTGTTGAGTGCTATCGCTAATGTGAGATATTCACATTAAAAAGCTGTCAGTAGTAAATAAAATTAATGCTATTTTAGATATATGGACAAACTCAAAGAAGTGGCCCTTTGAATCGAAACGTTTTGAATATGTCCTTCAAACACAATAAAAACTATATTAGGTTTTTTTACCCAAAAGAGGGTAGAACTGAACTTAAAACATATTTGGACCTTTGGAAGTTTTCTGAAGTGCATCAAATGAAAGTCTGATATTTACTCTCTTGGTTCTCTTCTGCCTGCGTGCACAGGTTTGCATTTGGGCAGTGTGGACATGTCATGCAATATTTTGATGGGGACAGAATTGCACATTTGGAGCAAAGTTAGATTGACCGATATCGGCTATCTGACTTTAAGACAACCAATTTTAGCATGCTAGTGTTTGACTGGCTGAAAGGTTATTTCCTCCCTCTGTTCTGCTGGCTGAACTGTGCAGTACACGTTACTTCATTTTGTGTACTCTAGACAGCACTCCACTGGCTGACTGCAACCCCAAAAAATTTGTTAAGATTCATCTTTAATTATTGAACCATCATAAATAATATACATTAAAATATAGCATTTGTCTTTGCAAAAATGAAATATCCACATTGACCAAAAAGTAAACATCCATATTGACGAGCCCCCTTGATCACCATGAAATGGTTCAGTTCTGCCTGAGCACTCTTATGGCCTCACCAAACAAAGCTAACCCCTGAAGACCGAAATATGACAAGGACACCAAGACCTCTCGTTTAACAAAACCCATTAGTTTAAATAGTACAAGGTTTTTTTTCTTTTTCTCAGACAGTGAGATTAAGGAGATGTATCTAAACCTTGACATGTTTCAACTGTACCTTCAGTCTTCTGAAGAAGCGTCATCTGACATGCATCATAATATGTTTCTATCAGCTGGTGTTTCAACCATTAGTTTTAATTTTATTTTTTTCTAGTTTAACACATCAACCATACTAAAAGGGTAAATACAACAAACAATAAGGAGATGGAGATCCCAGCTCAAAAGAACAAAATATGGGAAGTTATTGGACCAGCTGCAACCAGCTCTTCCCCCTTACCTATAAAAAGAACCATGTACTCAACCTAATCAAAACCAAACCCGAAAACTGGACTACCGGTAATCTCCACCCTAAACTAAAATAACACAACCCAGCACTCTAAATCACGTTGAGAAGAAAACCAAAAGAAAGAAGGGGAAAGATTCCCCAGAAGCTGCTGCTGCTGTCAGGTATCTCCTACACCACCCCTCAGCTCCACCTTTCCTCTCCTGGAGTAATTGTTTCCAGCAGGGCCCAACCTATATGGATTTTTTGGGGCTGATGCCGATACCGATTATTAGGGGGGAAAAAAATCCGATAACCAATTAATCTGGGGGGTGGGGGTAATATTTCTTATTTTATTAGCAGCACAACAACATCCAAACTCTCCATTCAAATCCTCCTGCTCTCATGCTCCCCCACCCATTCTCATTAGGCTTGTGTATGTGTTTGGTCAATTATGTCACACCTCCTTGTAGCTTGGCTGTGACAGCCAGAGAGGTGCTTTAAAGACGGCCTCCATGGGCACAACAAATGTGCAACTGGGAGGGGGTTGGTCATATTCACACACATTTTTTATCCTTAACAAATGTAAAAAAGGAAAATAAATCTTAGGAGATGGATCCAATCAGTTGACATTCAGGACTCATAAGTCACATATTGATGTATATTACTGGGGTAGCCAGATGCGTAGTTTCCCAATGTTGGGGAGTGCGCGTCCCCTCCAAAGAGCACATGGTCATGCCCATGCCCAAACCCCAACCTTAACAACAGCTGCTGGCACTATTGCTGGCATCATTTTATTTATTCTACCCTTGCTGCTTCCCCACCGCAGCTATACAGATAGCGAACACATCCACTGCAGACACATAATTTTTTGTATTTTATTCACAGGCCTACAGATGGACACAGTAAAAACTGTAAATCACAATTAGACTTCTTAGATTTCTCATCAAAGAGGAATAAGAACAATACAGAGTCAAAATCAACTGAAGAAGCTAATAAGCTTAGCTAAAGTCAACTACAGATGCTTATTAGATATTAGCATATGTGTTACCACCCTATGCTAGCGCCATGAAGCGAACATAAATAATATAACATTCAACACAAGTTATATGCACTGCACAAATGAACAAACTTACGAGCTGTGCTCATAGAAGACGTCAAGGGCCTCAAATCTACAACAATAATGTGAAAAAAATGGCAGGAGAAATGTAAAAAATTTATCGAACTTTCACTTTCGGTTACTTGTTTGTTTACTTCCTGTACTTCCCCTTCAAAATAAAAGCATGTACAAAATAACCAAAAACTTAGCTGTTCAACAAACTAAAAGGCTCTGAAACACTGCAAGAGCCAGAACACTCCCCACCTGACATCGGTAGATGCCATAACTCAATTTATCTGGTATCAAACAGAAGAAAAACCATATCTGTAATCGCTCTCAGGTATGACTTACAAACACCATCCTTCACAACCTTGACATCTGCCTTCCTGACCCATCCATCACTGCTGGGGCAAGTCTTTACCACAACCCTTAACTGGCCGGTCTCATCAAGATAGGGGCAAAGCTTCACAAGAGGGCTGCCTCTGGGGAGGTCTTTGTTATTCTCGAGTAGCTTCAGCTCCTCTGGAAATGCATTGTGCTGGACAGTCTGCGATGGCAAGTTCATCACACATGTGCCAACCTTTACAGGTCTTACTCTCCCGCTGGGTGAAAACACAAGCAATGTGGACTAGTCTTGCAACTGCTCTGGTAAGTAATTTCCAGTTTGAGAAGAAGTCCAGGTTTTTTGTGTTCAAGCAGGTACATGACATTAGAGACGATGTGAGCAAAGGTGGTACCTCTGCATCAATCTCTGGATTGACCATGGTAAAAGAGACAGGGTCAGGTAGGTTGTATTGAGCAAGTCTGAGCGGAAAGGAAGTCCCTTCAGCCATGTGCTAGAGGACAAATCCGCAGCTGAGAGAGATCTTGATCCGTGATTCACTGTATTCTAATCTGAAGGTACGTAGCTACATTGTTCTGGACAAGATACTTGTCGGATTTTCTGCACCCTGTTGCTTACATACACGTGGAAGCTCCTGGTCTCATTGTGTATGTGACCGAGGACAACTTTACTTTCAGAGATGAACCGTGTGCTGTTGAACTGAATGCCCACCTCGTCTCTTATCATCCTTGCAATATCAACAGCAAGGACTGCAGCGCACAGCTAGAGCCTTGGGATGCTTGGTTTGGGTTTTGGAGCAAGCCTGGCCTTCCCAAACAAAAATGCAACCTCCACCTCACTATTAGTGGTCTTCAAGTAAGTCACCGCAGCTATGGCTGGTGTAGAGGCGTCACAAAAGATGAAAACCTCCTTCTGCTGTGCATCGGCAAGAGAGATGGTTGTGTATGGTCTTGGGATTTTAATGAGCTCCAAGTGCTTTAAAGAGACCCTCCATTTCTGCCATACTCTGAGCTGTAACTCTGGGAGTGGTTCGTCCCACGCACAGGTCTCTTTGGTTAGTTCTCTAAGCAGAGCCCTGCCTGGTTATTAACTGACACTGCAAACCCGAGGGGATCGAAGAGACTGTTGATTGTTGACAAGACTCCTCTCCTAAAGGGGTGGAAACTCATTACTGAAGTCCAAATCCTTCAACCCAACTGCAAGGTCTTCCCCCGGGAAAGCCATCATGACTTCTGAGCAGTTGGAGGCAATCTTATGCAATCTCAAATTGGAGGCAGCGAGTAGCTCTTGTGTCTCCTTCAGCAATATGATAGCCTTGGTTGCAGTGGAGACAGATTTAAGGCCATCGTCGACATAGAAGTGCCTTTCGACAAATTGTCTGGCTTCCTCGTCCTGTTGAGCATTGGACTGGTGTGCTACCTTCCGAAGGCCAAAGATTGCAACCGCTGGTGAGGGGCTGTTGCCAAACATGTTTACTCGCATCCTGCACTTGTCTTCGTCTGGGTTATTGTTGTGATGCCACAGGAAAAAAAATAAATTCCTGTGGTCCTCATGTACCAGGAAGCAGTTAAATATCTGCTCTATGTCTGGCGTCACTGCCACGGTCCTGTGAGAAACACGTCATTCAAAGTGTTTCACGCCAGAGTCGAATACCACCCTTATGTTGCCTGGCTTCTGAGGATGATATACGCTGAAGAACGGAAGGTACCAACATTCTTCACCCGCTCTCAAGGATGGAGCTACCTCTGCATGACCCCTATCGAACAACTTCTGCATGAATTCTGTGAAATGTTCCTTCAATTCAGGACGTTCCTTTAACGTGCAGCACAATGAGTATAGCCATGAGACAGCCAGTTCCCTGTTGTTAGGAAGGCGGCACCTCAGTGAGCGGAAGGGCAGAAGAGCTACCCATTAGAATCATCCTGGTAGAACCCCTTTTCCATGATCTGCAGGAGGGCTCTGTCCTCCAGAGAGGGTGGTAATGTCTTGTCATTCTCACTGTGGCAAAAGACAGCTTTTCCAATTGCGTTGATCTGTGCTGGACCATGCGTGTCACATGGCTGACTCTGTGACTGGAACTGTTCCTTCACTCTGAAGCTGTTATGACAAGGTGAAAAGAGGCTTGGACGGCCATTCACCAAGACATTGGTTCTGAAAACCTATACTGACGTAGGTTTGTGTGCTCCCCCAAAACAAACTCACCCACGATGATCCATCCCAGAGCTAGTCTCTGTGTGAAGGTCACAGGTCCATTACACTGGTCTTGCAATTTGTTTACTTGGATTATGTCTTGTCCAAGTAGCAAGAGGTGGGATCTTGTCTGCTAGATGTTTGAGGTGCGCGTGACTACGAGCAACATTAGGCGTGGGAATTTCGTACCGGTTATCAGGGATGGCGTTGCACTCTATCAGAGTGGGTTGGCGTAGGCTGGACTGACTATTAAATGACTCTATGATGGCCCTACGGCCTGAGGTTTCAGACATCCCAGTACGTGTCCCAGTGAGTGTGTAAGTTACGTCTTTTGAAACACTGAAGGTGTCGAAGAATGTCGATTTCGCCAAGGATTCGTTGCTTTGGTCATCCATGATTGCATATGCTTAGATTTTCTTGTTGGGCTTTTGGACACACAGTAACCAAGGATATCTTAGAGCAGGACCGACCCCCATTATGACTGTCACACACCTGAGTGCACGTAGATGTAACTTCCTCTGTACCATTGTCTGTTTCATTCTGCCCGTCGTGGTCTAAGATTGGGCTAGCATTACCTGCTAACCATGGCCCTGGGCCTGCATGAAGTGCTGCAATATGCTTATCGCTGCCACATTCAGAACACTTAAATTTGCATCGCAGTTTTTAGCCTGGTGACTTCATATATCACAACATTTATAGCAAATTTTGAGTTCTTTGTGTCAGGATCCAGTTCACTTCTGCTCTGTGTCCATGTTTTTCCTTTCCTCCCAGGGCTGGGTGGGGCCTTCCGGTACCAACTGCATTCTCCCTCCGCACACCTGCTGCTTATCAACTTGATTCCCTGCTCTTCACACCTACAGCAGCTATAAGCTGGCCTCACCCTCCACTCATCACCAGTTCGTTGTTTCACCCACACATGGTAACGCTCTCGGCCTCTAACTCTAGTGATTGCTACTAAAAGCAAGAATCTTTTGATTCCAGCTCGGACCAGCACTTTTTCCATGACTCACCTGTCTTTGTGTTTCCCTCCTCCAGCTCTGCCTTAGCCTGCCCTCAGCCTTGCCTCACCCAGCCCAGCCATCTTCAGCAAACTGTTCCTGCCTAGCCTCGGTCCTCTTTTTTGAGTTTTCTTTGTTTGAATAAAACATCATTGCCCAGATCTGCATTGTGCGTTCAATCTCAGTTCTGTTCAGCTTTTTTTTTGACTCCTGACACTTTGAAGAACGATTTACATTCGTCTAAGGGTTTTGCCCTGAAGGCCCTGCACCATCTAAGTGGATGGGGTATGGATAGGGCACTGCTTGACAGGATCTTGGGTAGAGGTATTTTCACCAACTTCTGTCTTGTGGACTGCCAGGGGAAACCTAGGCTTCACGTACCTTGCAAAATGATGATCCTCTTTGGGCTGAGCAGATGTAGAAGCCATGACCACTGGTTTAAAACTTGGATCGTTTCTGGTGGAAAGCTGACATGATGCCTCTGTTTATATCTAGTCCTCTCTGACAACCATTTTTCTTGCAGGTTGAATGGAAGTTTGTCCACAATTGGAGCAAGACCACGTGCAGTGTAGACATAAGAGCCGCCGTCCTCCTTGGCTGCCTTAATCTCCAATAGCATATCCCCAAACTCTCTGAGTTTTTGTGGCTCTTTGTTGGTGATTTTTGGAAAACATTCAAGTGTTTCAAAGAGAGCCTCTTCTATAGCTTCAGGTGAGCCGAAGCACTCATCCTGTCTTTCCTACACTCTGCTCAAACCCAGTGTCAGGCTGTTGATATGCACTGAATGAAGGCGTTTGGCTTGCTTGGATGATCCCACGCCCAGCCACCGGGTCAGTAGATCCAGTTCTTCACTAGCCTTTAAACCCAGCCCCTCTGTGGCATTTATGAATTAGGCTCTCCATGCCCTGTAATCTTCCAGTCTGTCTGTGAACTTGGTTAGGCCCTCAGCAACCAAGTCTCTCCAGGTCAAGTATCTAGCAAGATCTGCGACAGCAAAGTCCCTAATAGCTGGTGAGGCGGTGCTCACCTGCTTTGAGGCAATGCACTCTCAGCATCGAAGGAATGGTGTGGTTGAGCTGATGAGAAACCTGAACCGTTTACTAGGCGTTGAGAGTCGATGACATAACCATCTGGTATTGGTGGATTGGGTTTATGTTGAGGCAAAGAATGCAGGTTGTGACTGCAAAGTGGTGATGGTGTAGGGTTATCATCAGGAGGAGCAGACATTTGTGACTGAATACGGTGAGGCAGGTCCTCTCCTTCTGCATAAATAATACGTTTTCTAAACAATATAACATTCCCCACAAGTCATATGCACTGCACAAATGAACGAACTTACGAGCTGTGCTTATAAGACGTCAAAGACCTCAAATCTACAACAATAACATGAAAAATGGCAGGGGAAATGGCGAAAATGTATCAAACTTTCACTTCGGTCACTCGTTTGTTTACTTCCTGTCTAACCCCCCCCTTCAAAATAAAAGCATGTACAAAATAACCAAAACGTCAGAAATTGACAAAATTAGCTGTTCAACAAATTAAAAGGCTCTGAAACACTGTAAGAGCCAGAACAAAATCCTTCAAACATAAAGAAACACAGAAATAACAAAAATTATACTTCTGCAGTTAACACAGTAATATTTCCAACACAAAAGCAACTATATAACCAACCAGGAAATACTAAGGAAATACTATTTAGGATATTATTTAATTTGTCTCATAAACAGGTAAGCAGCACTGGGTGGAGCTAGTTTTAGATGTGAAAAGGGAAATTTCAACACTGCTACAACAAGAGAGTCATAGTTTTTGTGTCTGTTTTTCTGATAAAACCATTTGAGGGGAAGCTCTATCTTAATAAACTATTCAGGAGGCAACATTTAAAAGTCTTCATTTAAAAGTTTTAGAGGGCTTGTGACCTTCAGATGAAAGCTACACCGTTGAAGTTTAGGGAAATATTTAGCCCTTAAGTTATGAAACGGTACTAGTCTTTAATAGTGTATCTTGTTTGTGCCAGTTATTGGTGAAGTACTTGAACTCTGAAATGTGGAAATTCTGTTTGGTCTCGACCTGCTCTATATGTAAAGAGCCTTGATGTAACTTTGGCATGATTTGGCGCTAAACAAACAAACCGCATTTGATTTGAATTTGATGTTAAGATCTTTTTTCTCTCATCAGCAAAATGTCAATGTCCGTGTAATACTAAACTTATTACTCAAGGTTTTTCTCCCCTTTGCTGAACAAACCCTTAAATCTAGACAGTCATATAGTTCATTTGCCCTGAGCCTCAGCTACAACACATACCACACAGAACAATCTGGGCTTGTCTACTTGACCCTCTGGATAGTTTTACAGCAAAACCAACCAAGTACAAGTGACAGAGGTTACATCTTCATCATCCTTACTGGTTCATTGGGTTCACTGACCTTGTGTAATTCAAATATACATCATAGTTCCCATGTTAACCCGGAGCAACATGGGTGAAAAGAACGCCGTTAAGCTCAGCTGTCAGAAAACCCAGCACTGTGTAAAGCAGAGCGGGCTCAGAACCAGGTTAGGGAAGAAGAATGAGATCCAGGGGAGAAAAGTGCTGCTGATCAGCACTGCAGAATGAGCTGGAAATTTGGTGGGAACAACTTTAATAGATATTATGCCCTAGAAGCAGCATTCTCCACTAATACATCTTAATAAGTGGGAAAATAGAAGTAATCTTTGCATTGAGCTTGAATTGATTCACAAAATTGCCAAAACCTGGTTTTTCATTTCAAAACATTTCAAAACATTCAGTGTTTGAGGTCCCCCGAGTGGCTGAAGTAGCGAGGTGCATGACATTGAGGTTCAGTCCTATCTGGAGTGGTCTGGGTTTCAATCCCACCCAGATCCCCTTTGCTCTCCCCTCGCCTGTTCATCCCTACATACATTTCCCCTTCCCCTTCCCATTATCTCTTTCTCAGTCCCTTTCACAATAAAGCCAAACAAATAACTAAAGCAGCTTCAGCAACAGTAAAAATCCAGCCAACTATCTCAGCAAGTTGCGATGTAAAGGGAGGAGAGGCGTCGGCTAAGCACAGAAAATGTTTTCGGAAGAGCTTATTTTGCATATATTGTAAAGCTGACCTCTTTTTTACCTCTTACATTCATGGACTTGAATAACATCACCCTGCATCACTTACCTGGTCTGAAGTTTCCAGGGGATTTCATGGCTAAACCTCTTACACTGAATGAAGTGGACCTCAGGTAAACACAACATTTTACACCTTTGGCTCTTTCACTCTCTATCAGCATCATACAGTTTGTTTCTCCCTCTGATTTTTCTCTGCTGAAGGTGACAACCTCACACTCTCTGTACAATCTCTTTTGATTAGGGCTATAGACACATGTCAGGGAAAAATAAACAGTGTTGACACCAGCAGGTAACAGGAACTGTATGACCAGCACCACTCCTGCTGTGCTTCAGTATTGACAACAGCCCTTCGCTGTAATTATCACTGTAAATAGTCTGACATCAATTATTAAAGCATAAAGAAAGTAGCTTTCATTTTTGCCATCCAGCGTTTCCCTAAAGCAGAAATTTAGGTCCAAGCCCACTTCCAGAGGAACAGTAGTCAGATTGGAGGTAGTTCAAAGTGGAGGAGGCAGGTGTCTTGCTACTAAGGGGTAATGTGCACTAGGCCAACCCAAAGCCAAGTGTCGCCACAGACACCAATCCCACATGTTGAGCTAGTTCAGTGCTAAGCTCTTCTGTGTTTTCAGTCCTTGTGCTTTTGCCAAAGCTGCTGGCTGCAGCCTAACCCACCCCTCCCCACTTCTTTTTACCACCTTTCTGAGCATTTTTTTCTAAATTGCTGCCTTAATTAAGTAATGAAACCGAGAAAACACTCTCCACTCAATCATTTGTTATGTTACATACACAAAGGGATTTACGTATTTATTTATTTGGTCTTATCAGTAAAAAAAAAAAAAAAAAAGAAAAACCTGCTGACAAGCTTGCTACATTGCATCAGTCATGGTGCGTGCGTATGTGTCAGCACATTTGCAAAACCCATGTTATGTAATATTTTTAAATGTCATCTCCAAAAACACACTGTTTGGGTAACCAGCACATACCCTGTGTCAGTCTTTTCTGCCATTTATTATGTTCATACTCCCATCTTTCTGAGATGTGGAGTGTTTCTTGGACACTTCGTGTCATTGGAAATAATTCCAGGGGCACTAACAACATATGCCTCTGTCTGCCAGCCTATAATTTAAATGTTTATAAATTATAAACATTAATCAGACACACAACGGCCATTATGTCATAATGTTTTACGACTTCTCATACAGACAGGAAGCAATATAATGGAGCAGCTGTAAGACATGACAAGTTATCATTACTTTTGACTGTTGTAATAATGCTTTGCAGATACAGTAGTCAGATCAAATGTGTCCAGAGAGAGTAAGAGTTAAGATGACATGACATTTAAAAACCATCATCATTGCCCAAAAGATAACAGTAGGAGAGGGGGCGGATGAAAAAGTGTGGGATGAATTTTGGAGAAGTTAAACTCAAACTGCAACCTTTTCAAATTGTCGGCCATCTTTCAAGTTCAGCAAGCTGCGCTTTCCCACTAGTTCAACACCAAACAAATACAGCAATCAGCCCTCGCAGTATGACCAACTCCAACTGAAAAAACTCCAGCCCTTCATGGAAACAGTATTCCCTAATGTCAGTGGTCTCATTCAGCATGAAAGCTTCCAATGACGTAGAAGGATCTGCTGCTCAGTTCTTGGTCCAGATACCATAGAGGAGTAGAGGAGTCCAGACCTTGCTGGGTAAGGACTGTTTTGGTGGTAAAAGGTGGACCAACACTTTATTAAGCAGGTTGACTGTGCAGTCTATTGCAGAAGAGACTGAAGAGATCATGAGAAACACCTCATCATAATTGATCCATTGCAGTCATGAAGTCCCTGGAATCAGGCCTGAGTAATTAGAAAATAATCAGTACTGTGTGTATTCAGATTGAGACACCTGAATGTGCAGCAGTGTGCCTTGTGATAACCACCCACAGAGCTGTGGCCAGCCTCCAATTGCATTTTCAAGTCAAAGGCTTCAGATCAATGACTGTCTGCAGCCTTTTACTGTGTCCTCCTTCACCTAGATATACACCAAGGAGGTTGATAACAGTGAGATAGAATCAGTCAGGGTCAAGGATGTCCCCACGCTGCCATTTCTATCAGTCGTGCAGCGCCATAATGAAACATGCATACGGAAAGTTCATTAGTCTGCGCAAGCTCACTGCTGAACATGCACACTGACCAGTTCATGTCATTTTGGAACTGCAAGCCATTATTCATTCATTTAGCAGTATTATGCTCACTGGCTTTGTTTACTCTTAAACGATGGATTCACACTGACATGGGCCAGTATTTTATACGTCTGAGAAAGAAACATTTGCCATAAAAATTAAATATAATTCATCTAATCTCCTACAAAACAAATTCTGTATCACAACAACCTGGGAGATTCATTGTGCTGTTAAAAATAGGTAAATTGAAGACTCGTTAACAGTAAAATTTCTAGTCAGAAATGCAGCAGTCATCTATATAAAAAGTGGGCATAAACTAATTTTGGCCGTGAGATATGTAAAATGAACTAATGCACATCACTGCACTAAACTTTAGTTGAGGAAGAACAGCTGTGATTGTTATGGGTTCATTAAAAATTTATAAAGGAGCATCAAGTCACAAGATGTTAATTGCAGCCACTGAACCCAATGCTGTCATCTCAGCAGTCTCCCTGGAGAGCAGCGTAAAAGTACCTCTTTGAATCACTCTGACATCTTGGACGACCCCTGATATTTCAGACCCTGTCATATGTTTTCAGGTTTTCACATCATAAGGAAACAGCAAGAAATTATAGTGGCTTATTACCCATGCACTTTAAACAAATTAGATAATGTGTAAAACAAAGATATGCAATAAATATAATAGGCTATGAGCTGCACTCTGCACCTGTGGTTCTCTGCAGAGAGTATTTATAGACAATACAGAATAAATCCTCATCTTATCTCGAACGCTCAAAACGTAATGAGCATGAAATTGGAGAGTTCAACAAAAAATTAAGTGGTGAAAGGAAATCTGACAGCAGATCAAAGTGTATGCAGAGAAATGCGAGGTAAGAAGTAATATCTCAGGAAACAGTTAAAAGCTGTGTTCCTTCCAAGTAAAACTGCCAGGTTTTTATATATATAAAATTATTTATTCTGGCAAGGCCAGATACAGGAAGTAGACATCACTACAAATACATATGAGTGGGAAGTGATATAAAGGGAACAGAGGTCTCAATTTTGTTTTCAATGATCAATATTTTTGTTGTTTCCTTGCATCACTTTAGTGTGATATACCTGCTTCTCTGTACTCACTTTGCTTCGATGAGATATAAACCTGTAATGGCCCTTCTCATTGTTTGCCTTAATGTACAAGATAATTTTTTCACCAGTATTTATAACATAACAACAATGCGATAACAAAATCTCTTCTCAACACCCTAACACACATATCAACTGAAAACTTTCAAGAAGCAAACTTTACTCAATAACCAGAGTGTTCGGAAAGTCTTTGTTTTGTAACTTCTGGATTCGGTTTCTGAACCTGGTGAACTTGGTTTCCTACAAATCTTCTTTTCAGTGAAATTAGTTGAATATTTTGTGTTGAAGTTAATATTGGAGAAGCAACGGCAAAATTTGGTTGAATCTGAAAAAAAAAATATATATATTAGTTAGATTAGAAGAGAATGGAAGAAAAAATTTAGAGCACTGGATGTACTACATTGTTTTAGCCACCTGTACGGCTTAAGCTGTAAAAAAAAAAAAATAATGCACCTCAAAAAACAAAATTAACACATAAAACAGTAGAAGAAAGAATAAAACAGTTAAACTACAGTGATGATCCATTATGAGGTAGAAAAATGGGTCATCTATTCTCTTTGTTGTTTTCTGTGGATGTAGACAAACTATGAAATTGCTGAAGTATCACAGTCAGGGCACATGAGAGAAGGCTGAGGTACATTCAATGACCACAGGGAGAGAGATGTTTGAGTCAGGCACAAAGAATAGCAGTAGTCATCTAAACCAGACAAAGTAAGAATGAAGCACTTTGTTAGGAACACTGTTACTATGTGGCCTGGATTCCAAAAGACTTTGGAAGTATTTCTTTGTGAGTCTGCTCCCTCATGACAAAATTGCAACAAAGCTGAGCTGCAAATTCATGCTGCCAGTCTCCTGTCCTACCACATCCGTCAGTGAGGAAGGCCAATGAAGTTCTCTGAACTCACTGAACACAGATTTAGCTAAACGGCACTTTACACTATAAAGCTGGAAGAAGCTGCATCCACTAATGGATGGATTACAACATGTCAAGCAGGCAGCACTGCCTGCGCGGTATGACTGATTGATATCAAGGGGCCCAAAGTGCATCAAAAAATTCAACCTGGACTTTTAATGTATGGCAGGTTGCATCCTTGTGTTTATATTGTCAGTGGTAAATACTGACCTTGCCACCTTACCATCTGAAATCTAGATCTGTCAGACTAGTCTAATATTGTCAATGTTCATCTGTCCATTTTCAGCAAAATTGTGTCCACAGCTGCCTCTTTTAGGCTGACAGCAGTCGAACCTAAGAGGTCTTCTGATGCTTAAATTCATCATCAGCAAGTTCTTAGACGTCATGCAGAGTGTTTAGCGTTAGGTCTTTCATACCAACAGGGTTTCTCCACAGAACTGGTCTTGACTGGATACACCAACAATGGCACCACATGTGAAGTCAGAGATCCCATTTAGTTCTCTCATCTCTCTGATCTTTCATGTGAACAATGCTTTGCAAGGCTGCATCATGACTGACAGATTTGAACAAACATATTTCACATGAGTCCCTAATACAGGGGTTGGCAAATTTAATATATCTTGTGTTAAAATGGCACAAAAAAGTAAGTAACAACCTTTTTGAATTTTCATTAATGGTGCTTTCATTATGTTGACAACATTAATGCATTTGCATCACGTAAGAGATTTACTGTCATTAAGCCGAGTGACAGTTTTGAGACACATTGGGTATTATATCTTGACAGCAGTCTGAGAGCTGTGTAACATTTTAATATGGAAGTGTATTGAAAGCAGAAGACAGCCAGTGACTGTCAGCATGGTAGCAGAGATTTGCAGGTGATGTTGATTAATTACCTCCTGAAACGAAGAAAGCAGTATTGCAGAACAGTCACTGTTCGGTTGCAGCACTAAGAGGCATCTTCAAAACTGCCGAAGCCTTCAGCTGAGATGAGCACAAACGGCTCCACTAAAACTGAAGGGGAAATGGAAATGGGACATTTTTATCTGAGACAGAGGAGGAGGAAGATTCATCGATTAAAATGTGTATTTTATAGCTGGTGTGCAAAGGCAGAAAGATTTTTTTTTTTTTTTTTTGAGAATCTGCTCATTTCTGCTTCCACAAAAATGAAATTTCAAATTACAGACATTAAGGCTTTATGTGTAATTGTGCTTTTTCTGAATGGTTACATGTGCATATAGGCATACTGTAATTTTCTTTTTGTGTGTTAACAACATTTTCCCTTGTTTAGTTCCAACTGCTCTCTGCTCCGGAGGTAAGAAGTGCTAATGAGGGTGCGCCAGGCCTCCTCCCCACCTGATAACAAATACCAGTCTGTAAAAGCCCATCAATACCGAGATAGTGGTTGAGCACAGATTGCCTGGCAATTATACCCTCTGGATGTCTCTGAATCCCAGCCGCCCCCCACTTCTAAATTCCCCAGCCCCCCCACTCCAAACTGAGCTGCCCATCTTCTGGTTCCATCAGTTGGAGCAGTAAAGCCACTGAGAGCCTTAGTATGGGGTTGGACCAATTAGAGGAAGAAGTACACAGCACAGATCAGCCAAGCAGAGTAGTGCCAGGCATTGTTTTTCAGCTTTCACACAAAAGCTTACTGGCACGTCAACTAAGAGAGAAAAGACCAGCGTCTACTCACAGCTTGTTGGGAAGATTGTTTTTTCTTGTTCTATTGAACCTGGATAACAAGGAACCAAAATGATAGGCTGCTTTTTTCTTGTTCCCTTTTGCATTGATTCAGGACTGCAGATCTTTTCAGGAGGTCAATACATCGATCAACTTTCTGAGCAGGCCATCTGCTGTGTTGGGAGCGATAGAAAAGTTGCAGAAATGGTGCAAAAATGAAACCTTATGTCGAAACACCTCCTGGTTGTCACTGCTAGCGTCAGGCAAATGTAGTGAAATGACCTCAGCGGAGCCATTATAGACCCTTTACTGGGACAATTTCTCTCAGATACCAAGGTAAGAAATACTTTCCTCCTCCTCCACCCTGTTGGGGCACTTGCAGGTGGCAAAGTGGCAGAGCTGTTGTCATGGCAACCGCTGTTATTTCAACCATCCCTGGCAGTTTCTGACAGATGTGCTTCCGGGCAATTGGAATCAAGAGGATTGACCCTTTTCTTGCTTGTTTTCTTTCAGAAAGTTCTGATTTCGATAGGTTGAGAAAAGAAAAGAAAAGAAAATGGCAGAGCGAAAGATGGCCAGCAAAAGAGAGCAAATGTGATCAGTAACCTCCTTTCTGCAACTCCCTCTGTGTAATCAACGTGACGTTGCAGGTGGAAAGCTATGGGAACTTTCTTTGCCAACAGGCCCCAGGGCAAGCTGTAGGGGTCCCTGGCTGACAGAAGCCCCAGCTCAAGGACTTGTGATGTTCTCTCTCAGTCCATATCAGTCTCTCACAGTCCGCAGCATGAACCCAACTCCTCCACCATGCCCTGGATTACTTCCAATAAACGGCATTTCTAGTCAGCGCTGTCGGGCCTGGAAAAGAATATCACTTCAGTCGTAGAAAATGCGGCTGGGCTGTTCTTTCTCCTTCGCTTGCTTGAATTTTTGAGTTGACATGGTTATTCCTGCTGTGACTCTCATGACCCAGAACCTCAAATGTTTCCTTGCCCAGTTTAAACCACCTTAAACCAATCAGCTTTTCAATATTTCTCTTTTATCATGTGAGCGATTTCAATTGTACTTTTTCTCTTTCTTTCTCTGTTATATCCCATACTCTCCATTTGTTCTTTGACTCTTGTGTATTGGTTCAAGACTCTTCTCTGTATGTGTAGCCTGTTTCGTGTGACAGGTACCATTAAGGCTATACAATCTATGCTGGATAAAAGGAGCGCTCCATTAATATTCAATAACTGTCAGTAATATTGGTTAAGGGTTAGAGCTCAGGTCCAGGTCCAAATAGGATAAACCAAAGAGAAAAAATACTTTTTTTCCTCTTTTTTCAGGTCAGAAGGTAAATTTAAATTTAATATTGCTATATTTTGGATATTTGCCGAAACTTTAATGCCAATCAAAAGTGCATGTATGTAAATCTGTTTAGTAATAATATTGAAAACGGCCTCACAATTAATTATATTGTCTTGTAACTCAATCTTTTCTTCCAAACTAATTTAGAGACTAACACAAGAAAGGGTTAAAAAAAATGGACCAGACTCAGTGATTACCTTCCTAGCAACAAACTTTCCCCCTGCTCTATGTGCCCTACAAATAATATCCAACTAGGCCAGTGAGCGGTGATAAATATCATGTCTTTGGGGTCATCAGGTGGGAACCTCCTTTCGTCTGTGTTTTGTCTAGTTAGGCCCACAACACCTCCAGGAGGCTAGACCGTGAACACTGGCGTCCCAGAGTCACCCCCTAATGTCAGCCATAACCACTCCTCACACAAAGACAACTATCTCAAACAGTACCACTGTCAACTACTCTAACCTCTCACCAACTGCACCAGTGAAAGCGGGGTATGGATACAGACCCTGGTTCGGGTAGGGGGCATGAAAGTACAGAGGGTGCAGGAGGTGGAGGCAATACAAGCTACACTAGCAGATTCAGCAACTAAACTCACCTGAACAGCCCTATACTCAAAAAAACCCAACACACCAACACAGGCCAACTCACCTGGGCTAACCGCATGGTGTCGAAGAGGCTCAAACAGGCCACACCCTCCACTTAAATACACTAGTATAATGTAGTAGAAAGAGTTAATTTTCTTCAAATAAATAATTTATTTATTAAAGACCCCCAAACCCAAAACTTTATTTTTTCAAATTATTAACATGTCTATGTAGTGTTTGGGTTCTGCTCCAAGACATTTCAGCTGCTAGTCTTTTAGATTTGACAATGCAATTTCAAAATCAGATCATCTTTTACCAAAGGATCATACCATGCCTGAGAAATGGCTGCAATTTATTTGGAATGATAATGTCCTCAAAAACATTCCAGCTAAAACGCTGGTCTGCAGCAAGCATTTTGAGGACAGCTGCTTTTTGAACCTGGCGCAAAAACGGATGGGTTTCGTCATGAAGCTCATCTTGACGCATGATGCTGTTCTGAGCATTTCCTGGGGTTGCGACAGCGGTTGAGAGCTGATGCAGCGCACCGAGCCACCCAGGCAGCAGTGGTGGGTGGGCGCAAGTCTGGTGCATTATGCATACTCACAAATATTCATAAAACCTGGATTTTTCAATGAGGGAGAAATAGTGGATGTGTTTTTAGCTTCTTTGAGAGCTTTTTTAAACAATTTTGTGGGAAAGCAATTTCAATCAAAAAATAGTCATAGCAGAGCATTTTTACACATTTTAAATTTTTGGGTCAGGGGGTCTTTAACTTAAGATCCTTCAGAAAACACTGGCCCTGCACACACAATGCTCTGCAACAAGAACTCGGTTGGATTGAATATAAGCTCTAATGCAGAAACAAGAGCATGCGATAGAAGCCAGCATTTGTTGAACACATCTCTAACAAATCCAAGATCAATGGTTCAGACCAACCAGGGCCAAACACACAGACAATGAAAGCCCATTGATATTTCAAGGCAGTTAAGATAAAAGCACAAATAGGCACACAGCAGCCAGGATTATGTTTTGAACAAGATAATACGGAACATAATTGTTTGCAAAAGTAATTTTCCAGCAAAAAGGTAAATGCACCTTGATATCATTTCACAAAATGAAAACAAATTGACGACTCTGGTGTGGAAAGAAGAGGGGTCACATGTTCAATACACGTGGTGACTTACAGATTGCTGCTCAGTGCAGGTTTGAATGCTGCATCTGAGTTGAGGTACCAAAGAAGCTATTTGTTGGACTTGGAGAATATCTCTATACACACTTTTTTGTGCTTTTTTGAATCTATTATTGTTTGACCTATTGAATTTGTTGATACTGCTTGCTGACGTCAACATTGTAACGTATAGGGTGCAGTTGCTGCTGCAGTGCTAATACATATTAGATGCAGAATACAGTAGATGTCTGATGTCGAGTATATATTGGCTTTAAGAGTCACCCATTACACTCGCCTCATTTTATCAGTATCGGCTGGGATAACCTGAAAATGTATCTGCCAGTATGTTCCATATTTGAAGCGAAGCCAAATAATCTGAGGTTAGATGTTCTCAGTTCTGTTTCCTTCACGGTCGTAATTTCCAAGCTTAATTCCACATAGGGACTTCTGTTCACATGATGGCACCAATAAAGAATATAGTAAGCAGGAAATATACCAGACCAATTCCCTTTCTTACCCCTATAGCCTCATTACCCAAACTGGAAACCGGAGTACCCGGAGGAAACCCACGCAGACATGGGGAGAACATGCAAACTCCTCACAGAAACCCAAGCCGGTAACCTTCACTGGGGTGACAGCGCTAACCACTACGCCAGCTGATTTTTCTTGCCTTTGAGTTTTTGTTTTTTGTTTTTATTGCTTTAACGGTTACAGCTGATGTACGTGCCAGAACCCCTGCCAGTGTCTGTATCTGTGTCAAAATATTCTTTTTGATGTCTCTGCACCAGAGACAAAGCAGCACCGGCCAAAGCACCCCCCCACCCCACCTTGTCTCAGGGGACTGCTGTCATGGTTGTTGATCTGTATCTCACCACACAGGTGCCTGATTATAGCGCAAAGTAAGACAGAGGCTTGCTCCATCCTCCCACAGACAGATTTGGAGAATCTTAAATACATCAGTGCACCGTGACCTCAACAGTATCATCAGCATGATTGTTTATTGCATCTTATTACACTTTTATGCAGCTTCCCAACTCACTCACACTCACCTCTTCACTTGGGGTACCAATTAATTATGCACGACACTGTTGTAAAAGCATTTGAGCGTAATATAGGTTTATTGTTGTGGTTGAATCCTAACATGACATGTTTATGATAATAGATAGAAGTTATCATAAACATACTGTGGCTGATGTCTAATTGTCCTGATGAACCTGTAGAGCGATGTTATAACACCAACCCCAACCAACAACTCCGATCTCATTTCACTCACAGACATAAAAATACTATGATTGGTTTGACTGGTGCGACTGGTAATTGACTGGTGAAAATCCATTTTGAAAACATCACTTAGCTGCAGTAAATGCTTAGAAACAGACGAGCAGAGATGATGCAAGGAATTATTTCTCAATGAACGGCCTCTTAAAACAAATATAAATGATACTCTGTGCCTGCACGGCTATAGCCATCATAAAGATGAAGAAAAAGCTAATGTAATGCATACATTACATATTATACTTATTTCAAACTGGAGTTGATATGATGCCTATCAGCTGCTTTAAAATTATATCAGCTACAATGTCCCTGCTACACTGCTTTTAATTTATCAATCAGTTGGCCAAGAATATCAATTATTGCAGGGGCAGCTGAGGTAAGCAAGCATCTGAAAAGTTTGAGTACCTGGGTCACAGAGTAGAGGTTGACCAATGTTGTATAGATTGTAAAGTGATGGGAGACAAATATGTGAATGTGGGTTATGTAAATACATTGACTTGGTAGAAGGGTAAAAACAAAAGAAAAGCTAAACCATACTGAATATAGATGGAAGAAGTTCTTTAAAAATGTGTTTTGGTGATCCTATTCATGTTCTAGACTGACCAACAAGTGCAGCACACTGTAGCGAATCATAGATTCATCTGATCTCATCAGCCAGTCCTCCTTATTCTGCTGTTAGCTTTGATATATTCTGTCTTTGTAGGTCTACAGCAGCATGCTACTAATCAGCAAAATGTCTGACACTGAAAATGCCTGTTTCTCCAAAAGTGTGTTTGGTCTTGTAGCCTTGGCACTTCCTTTTGCACATGCTCAATGAAAAAAACAGAAGCTTAGATCAGATGGAATTAGGAAAGACAGCCCTTTCTCCATGCGAGCAGCATACCGTTTAATGACTAGACTGCTGTCCGTCACTGTTAGAATTGTCATGATTTTCCTGAGTGCTCCCGTAAATCGTTGTTTTAATTATTCCACTATTTGGCCAATTTTTTGAGACCGTTGCACATTCAGTGCAAAACTTTAGAGGCCAAACGATGTGATGATGCACACATCAAAAGTGTGATGCAAAGCCACAAGTTCACTGCTAAATTAGTGTTGGAGGAGCTCTTTTCCTTGTGCTCAATTATTCAGATGCTTATGTCTCAGACGTTGGGAGACCGTTTTAGCTTTGGATCAGATAAGCCTTATGAATGTTAACCGAACCAAGTGCAGAACTGATTATTGCTCTGTCTCGCCTCCCTCCTTAGTTTCTTTCTTCCATTTGATTTTTGCTGCCTGTGCAAGTCGTATTTTCAACTCTAGAAGTAGCTGGAATAATTAATGTTCATTTAGATGTCTCCTTATTAAGTCATAACAAAATAATAATGAACTCATCCCTTAGCTCAGCACAGACGATTAACCCATCCTAAGCTATTTAAGTGGCCTTATGCTTTTTGCAGGAAGCTGCCTCATCACCATCAACACAAAAGGTTTTACGAGGTCGGTTCCAACATCCTGTCCGTGTTATATATGTGTTATGGTGTTATATAATTGGAAAAAAGAAATATCAACAATAAAAAAGATAAGGGGGGGGACACTCTGAGCAAACACACTAGTCAGTAAAGTCACCAGCATTTCCTCACACTAGGACAGCCACAGGTGGAAACTGAGGTATTGAGTGGCTAGAAAGTGACTCAGTTTGACTGAAACACTCAAGTAACAACGAAGTCGAAATTAAATGCGACTTGCATAAAGTATTATCATAATAGTGACTGACACATGTGGATGTTTGATAGGTCCCTATACAACAACAGTTTAAACACCTTGTTTCCTGATATGTATCTCTGGCCTGACTCCAAAAGCACACTACAATAGCCCACTCTATAAAGCCAAACTGAACAACACTAGGTAGCAGGAAGGCTGAGTGTGACTGCTGTGACTACTGGTGTGCCAGAGTTTGTCAATGATGTATCATGTGCAGATCAAGCCAGTGGCTTTGGGGTATATTCCTTTCTTAAACAAGGCAACAGTCTTAAGGGGATGGATACAGCCCTGATTATTGGTTTCTTTTCAGCAGCAGTGGCATCTTAATACTGGCTACTGACCAAGGCAACACTATTAACCTACACATGTAGGTAGGAACAAATGTTTTATTCCTGCTGGAACCAACTCCAGTTCTAAATACAACAATTTCTCACCAGCGATGTTTCCCTTTGTGACAAACACAGAAATCTTCACTGCAATATCCACAGGCCCAGCGCATTTACACGAACTTGACAGTAAATCCACAGTTCTGGTGAAAGAATGTATATTTTTAATCTTTTTTTCTACTTTCATACTTTCCTAGTTTTAATATCTAGAAACCTTTAGTACAGAAGGAAAATGTCTAAAATTGAAATTTAGACTTTTGTCAGTCTTGACATTTATCAGCACTCAAAAACACCCATCACCCACCCAACACACTCTAATCAAGTATGAAGTTGTAACAGCAAGTAAATTATTGCAGGCTTGCAAATAATGCATATATGCTGCTAAATGGTTGTGGTGTAGTTTGGTGCATGGTACCATAGTTCCTGCATTGATCATGCAAAGCAAGTTTTTGAAGCAAACCCTAGTCATTCTCCTTTGATTTAATAATCATGTGAGTCTCAGTTAGAATCAGAATCAGGATAAACTTAATTTATCCCTGAAAGGTAATTTGGTTTCCCCAGTCCACAAAGCTCATACAATACTCACAATCATCCAATCATGCAAAAAGGAGAGTTAGATGACTTGGTACATAGTAAACATAGTGAAGTGCAAGGTTAAAAATAAATGAGTAAGTAGAATAAAACAGAAACTCCGTAGACTCTGTAGCTCTGCAATTATACAGGAAATGTGCAATGAAAACAAAGCAGCAAGCTAAAATATGATCTGAACCACCAACTTGTCTGATAGACCTGATACCTTCCAAGCTATTAAAATTGTTTTTCGACTAATTAACAAGTTTATTTTTGATCTGATCAGTGTTAGTTTATTTCTTGGTCATGTACCACAGCATTTCAAGATTGTTGTTATTAACCCTCCTGTTGTGTTCTGGTCAAATCTGACCGATTTACAACTTAAAACACTCATAAATATTGTGAACCCATCTCTTTCCCAAGCTTATGTGCCTATACCCCACGTGAACCGCACCTTCCAGACTAATCAATGTATCATCGTCACACAGACCCCATATATATAGCATAATGTTTGCCTTGCACAATGAGTAGACCACTGACCAAGCAGTTCTCTGTCAAAGAGGTTCTGGTCCAGCTTTTTGGACATGATCAAGAGGGCACTGAAACTGAACCAGAGATAGAGGAGGATGTCTCAGAAGTGGAAGACAACCTAGATTTTGATCCAGACTTTGAGGAGACTGACCAGTCAACAGATGGAGAGGGAGAGGCACCTGAAGAACAGGCACCTGAGGAGACATTCCAGTCCAAGAGTGGACACTTGCTCTTGTCTTCATCCCCCCAGGACAGAGGAAGTTGAGCAAGAGTGGAAAACATAATAAAGATGACGCCAGGGCCAACACGGTATGCGACATCTTGTGTGGATGACATCAAGTCCAGCTTCCAACTGTTTTTACCAGAGTCCATTGAGGGAATTATACTCCAGATGACAAACCTGGAGGGGATGCGTGTGTTTGGGGACACCTGGAGACAACTTCTTCACATCATACGCTCTTTGTCAGGAGCTGCTGAAAAGAAAGCTCACCATGGTAGGGACAGTGAGGAAGAACAAGCCTGAACTCCCCCCTGCACTGGTATCGACCAGAGGAAGAGAGGCACTCTCATCAAAATTTGCTTTCACTGTCACACACACTCTTGTGTCATATGTTCCCAAGAAGAATAGAAATGTCATCCTGATGAGCTTGCTACACAAAGACGTTGCTGTCAGCACCACAGAGGACAGGAAGCCCCTTATGATCCAGGACTACAACAAGAACAAAGGAGGCATTTCCTGCCTTGAAAGGTAATGTAAAATTTCATCCATCATGCATTTTATTTTATTTTTATTTATGTGAATCATAGCATTTTGTATACGACAGATTCAATATTGTTCCCAATCTCTTATTTATTGTTCCTTTTATTGCAGCTTACTGGTACATACACCTGCAAGCGAATGACAGCCAGCTGGCCTGTGGCACTGTTCCACAACTTCCTTCATGTGTCTGCTTTCAATGTATATATTGCGTGGACAGCCATCGACCCAACCTTAAATCAGGGGAAAAGTTTCAAGAGGAGACTTTTCCTAGCAGAGCTGGGGAAAGCTTTGGTGACTCCTCATATTCAAAGGCGCTAGCACATTCCCCGCACACCAGCCTCCGCCAGTCTGGTTGGGAGTGTGCAAGCCACTGCCCTGGCTGCTCTACCCCAACAAGGACAAGAAAAGGAAGCGCTGTGAGCTCTGTGCCCCTAGAGACAACAAAACAAGCCTGAAATGCCACTCATGTGCATGAATTCACATGTACACACACACACGACTTCATGTTGAGTTTGGTCTTTGGTTTTCCATTTAGTTTTTACATTACATGTTCATTTTGTAATACATTTTCAGTGCCTATTTGTATTTTTACTGCAGCTATTTTATGTCTAATTCTATAAATTCATGTTAAACACTACTTTGAGACATTGTTCACAGCTAAAGAATTTTGAATAAAAAATTGGTGGTGAAAAATGTTTTTTCTTCTAATTTAAGAGCAGTTAAAACAGACCGGTCAATTTTGACCAGGAACACTAAGGTAAGGGACGGGAGGTGAGCACGTCCGGAGGGTTAAACCTCTCCTCAAAAGACCTAATCTTGACCCTGATGTGTTGGCTACTTACAGACCCATATCTAACCTCCCTTTGTTTCCAAAATCTTTGAAAAAGCAGTTGCAAGCCAATTAACGAACATCTGTATAGGAATGGCTTGTTTGAAGAGTTTCAGTTAGGTTTTAGAGTTTATCATAGCACAGAAACAGAAGTGGTAAAGGTGACCATTTTGTTGGATTCTAATACTTTGAGACAACTGATTGGCCTCCAAACTTTGTCCTGTTAGATCTTAGTGCTGCTTTTGACACCACTGACCACAATATTCTCTTAAAAAGGCTGAAACATTAAATTGGGATCAAAGGAGCCACGCTAAGCTGATTCGCATCATACTTATCAGACAGATAGCATGCACATTGGTTAATCATGGAGTTCCACATGGTTCTGTCCTTGAACCAATCACTTTCACGCTATATAGGCTTCCCTTAGGAAATATTATCCAAAAGCTAGTCCATGCATTTGTTACCTTTAGATGAGACTACTGTAATTCAAGGCTATCAGGATGTCCCAACAATTCTCTGAAAAGGCTTCAGCTGATAGCAGTAGGAAATACAAAAAGACATCATCCCCCAAGTCCTTGCTCTTGGATGGATCTGTTGGGTCTCTTTAACAACTCCATAAAGAGTTTGGTCCAGTTGGACCTGCTCTATGTGTAAAGTGCCTTCAGGTAACTTTGTTATGATCTGCTGGTATATAAATAAATTTGATTTTAAAAGCAGCTAAGAGCTAATTTTACTGACTTACTGTTGTATATTATAGCACACTGTACTGAATGATAGGAATCTCACCACTGCAGTGTAGTCAACTATATTTCCATCTCACTGCATGATTGATGGAGAAATGTAGATTTATGTATCCCATAACTCATTGGCACATGTTTATCCTAAACTTGATGCTCACATTCAGCAATGCCAGATTCCTAGCTCTCTGCTCATCTCATATTACCGAATTCCATGCTTGGCAGACTCACCTCACCCTAATATAAATTTCCTGTTTTTCTTTCTGTATTTTGGCTTGAAATAATTGCTTTCCACTGCCAACCCTTCTTTCCTCTCTTAGACCAGGCATCCATGTGACAGCCTATTCTCCCATTGGCTTGCACGTGGCCGTGATAAATTAGCTTAATGCCATGCAAATATTAATCACATTGTCACCACAGCTGAGCAGGGAAGCAGTTTAGTACTGCAGCCGCCACGCAGCCTCATTTATCAAACCCCAGAGCTCTCCCCTAATGCTAACGCTCCTGCTCTCTGTTTCCAAAACACAAGCTGTTCCCACCGAGTTTTCCACTGCCAGCACTGCCTTCGATCTTCTCTTGAATGACAAAGCCTGATTAGGTGTTAGTATGTCGTTTAGAGTTGCTCTGTATGAGAAAAAAAAATCTCTATGTTATTCATCTATAAATTTATGGTGACTATAGGGGTATAAGCGATAAAACACATTTAAAGGCAAGTAGAGTGAGAGAAGATTCAAGATTCAATTGTTTTTAGGTGGTTTGAACGCTGGCAGAAAGCTTTGACAAATAATGCCTCTAATGTTCAGCAAATTTGCACTTCAAATCCTTTCGTCACATGGCTCTTGAATTTGACCTATCCAAATGAACACTATGAAACAGATTGAGATTTTTGTCACAGCAGCTGCCAGAAGACTCACATTAAGTATTCCTCACCAGTCCTGAGAGCCAGTGGGTCATGCAACTATGCAGTATTTATTTTTGTTATATAGGCCCCAGCTCACCTCACAGAGCCGGTGAAAGGTAATGCCAACTTGTAAAATATGCTCAGATATTCATAAAGTCACCACTAATGAATGCTAAAGTGTTGGTGTGATGAGAATGATAATGATAAATCAAGCCAGTGGCTCAACTTGAAGATGAGCAAATAGTGTTTATGCCTGAGTGTAGGACAGATATTTAAATGCAGACCTTAGCAAATCAAAAGGCACCTCAAGCCTCAACCTCAGTTAAGTGCCCTTTTGAGTTTGGAGTAGAGAGAGTGGGCTGCAGCCCGCCTCTATTAAAAAAAAAAAAGAAAAAAAAAGAAAAGGAAAACATTTAAATCCTTGCCTCCTCATGTGGGAAAGCAGTGGCCTGGGATGGGGCTGTAATTCACTTGAGGGATGTTCTAGATAAAAATAGTTTAAATGTAAAGGGCAGTCTTGTCTGATGTTTCCTTGTGCTGCTTTTGCTGAATACAAATACTATATGATGCAAAATATCTGATAACATTTTAGACAGCTTGTAGTTGCACCACTTATTTTCCATGCTGGAGCCACGAACTGCATATAAAAATGGACGTCGACTCCAGGATTAAAGCACCTCAAAACTGATTTGTATCTATTGACCATCAGGAGTTGACTCTACTGGCTGTAAACATCAATTTACATTACAATCTACAGGAAAATGGCAGATTAGAGATGGAAAATGTTACTTACCTTAACATCACTAATTAATATTATAATATATATTTATATTTTTTTTACCCCAGTACATTTTGTTACCGAGTTTATTGTCCTAGTCTCTATTTTCGTTCCGTCTTCAAAATAAGAGGAGGTTAATACTTTTAATTATGGTCCAAAAACAAGATGGGGTCAGCCAAATTACAGACTGGAAGCTTTTAAACAGCATTTCACTTCATCTTGGACATCTTGGATAGTTGCCATCAGTGTTGAACACTAACAAAAGACTGTAATCTGCTAAAAGAATGTACGGGGTATTTAATTAACTTCAACAGTATATCTGAACTGTATTTTACTGGCTGTGCTGTTTCCTTCATCGGTTGGAAAGGTTATGTTAATGCATCACCCAGTTATGTTTTTATAGTCGGAGGATGTGTGAAGACTTATGCACTTCTGCAGTCACAGGTGTTGACATTAAAGTAGCTGCTGACAGTCACCTAACACCTCCAAAATGTTGGGAGCTCTTTTGTTAGACCTAAACATCCTATTTTCTTGTTAAATACATTTGTTTGGAAACTTCAAACTGCGTAATAAAAATTATTACCTCCTCATTTTTTTTTTTTTTTTCAGAGAAAGACTCACTGGTCAAGTTCTTCTGTAATAGTTTGCAATGAGAAAGCATCGATCCTGCTCGAGTAAATATCCTCTTTTGTAAACACAGACCCTAAAATGACAATGCAGCTGAATTAAAACCTCTTTTGGGCTGTTTCAACAAACCCTTGTGAGTTTAGAGGTTTAGAGGTAGGAACTGGTGACACCAAGCAATTTGACTGTGTTGACATGTCTTCCTGTTTCTGTCTTTGTCTCTGGCTTTCTGTAATTATTATGGCGACACTCTGGACACAATGTTTTGGCAGCATGCATGTGGCAACACGCTGTTGGATGTTTATTTAGCTGGCAAGTTATTTTGGATTCACTAACCACAATGTGTGTAGATTATCCCCACCCTTTATCATTGTAATCATTGGGAACACCTCTGACCTGCTGTTATCACACAGAGTTGCTTCAAAGATTTCATTGTGAGACTAAATGAATAGAGGAAGTGCACTAGTCTGGTTTCAGTTCTTATCAAATGCATTAATGTTCATTATCATGATACCATACACTGACTTTGTACTAAAGCATTCATTGGCAATGTTCACAATGCATTGTAGGCCAAGGATTGAACCTATAGCTCCTTTCTCCCTGAGCTCGACTGAATTTCTCTGAATTTTGCTTCATTGGAGGAAATCACTGTTCTAGAACATGGACTTATTCAGAGGCACTATAGGGAGTGTTTTACCCATTAGTGGGCAGCACACTGACCTTCAGACAGTCCATCCATTACCCTTTTGTTTCTTGGATTCTTTCCTCTGGAGTGGAAGTGTGTGCCATAATAAGCAGAGCTGTCCAGTTTGTATTCATCCTCCAGACAGACCGAAATAGTGGTCAGATGCAAACTCAATGAGGGAGTAAACTGGCAAAGTGCGAAGAGACATCAGAGTCAAGTGTGAGGATGTTAAATACAGGGAGCATTCTTGTCCAACTTAGTTTCTCAAACATGTTAAAAAATGAGTCTGCATTAACAGTCAGTATTAATTAAATAAAAGTACACAGAACAAACTGCTGACTTAAACACAGAATCTCAGAGTCTGTGTGTTGTGTGCTAATTTAAATCTAGAACTTGCATTTGCTGTGGATGCAACACATATTTACACCTTTACTGTGTTTTGTTGTGTGCGTCTGTGATTCAGTCACTGACTGTTCATGTTCCTTCCTTTGAGCTGTGGAAACAGTTTGGCGCGTGCGTCTAATAAATTAGAGTCCCAGTGACCTGAAGCAGTTACATGACAGGGAACACATTTTGACATTTTGGCTTTGTGTTTGCATTCCAATATTTGACGAATAACACAAGGAAGGCGAAGGGAGCGAATTTTGAAAAACTACCTGCATTAGCAAATGAAAAGGAAGACTTTTTTAATTTAATTTTTTTGTTTGTTTGTTTTTTAGCCAATGATCCCACAATTTTACTGGCACCTAAATTTTTAAACAAAAATTCAGCACTTATTTTTAAGATTATTTGTAAAATGCAGGGCAGCCATGTTTATTCATTCATTCATCTTCTACCACTTATCCATTTCTGGTTTATGGGGCATGCTGGAGCCAATCCCAGCTCTCAGTGGGTGAGGGTGGGGGCACCCTGGACAGATCACCGGTCCATCATAGGGCCAACACACAGAGACAGAGACCAGCAACCACTCACACTCACACTCAGACCTACGGACAATTTAGAGTCACCAGTTAGCCCAAAATGTGATGTGTCTGGACAGTGGGAGGAAACCAGAGTACTTGGAGGAAACCCACGCAGGCATGGAAAGAACTTGCAAACTTGGCACAGAAAGACCACAGGCTTGGAACCGATCCTGCAAACTTCTTATTGTTGGATGACTGCACTAACCACTATGTTGTCGTACCTCCCACAATTATGTTTCATTCACTTTTTAATTTTTATGTCTTCAGGATAGTGGTACAGTGTCAACTCACAATAAGAAGGCACTCCACCTTCCTACCACCTTTAGGTCAATAGCTGACTCTAAAAATAATTTGGCTGTGAGCACGATGGTTGCACTGGATGTTTCTCAGCTCTGATAGACTGGAACCTTTTGCAGAGTGTAAGCAGGCCGAATGACAAATGGATGCCACCTTTTCTGCATTTAACCCTTTAACACCTAAGATTCAAATTGTACACCTGGACATTTTGCTTATTGTTATATCCCCAAAGTAGTACAGGGGGAGGGGGACCAACAAAGTGATTAATGAGGTAGGAGTATAACGGGAGCAAGAGCGGTTGTCAGGCCACCGCCCAGACAGCATTACACAAGCATTGCACTAATCACTGTTTGCTCCATGGTTTTGCCAACATGAGCTGATTGTGACTGAAAGCTGCCCTGTTAACAGGTTTACATGTTTTGTGTCTATGAATGTTGTGTAATAGATGTTGTGGCTAAACCTTGGATTCCTAAAAATTACATAAAACATCCTGAAGTAGAATTTCATTTGATTTGTCTATTGTGGTAATAACTCCGGCCCTGTATTCAAAGTAAAAAATAAATAAATAAATAATAAAACTAAATAAATAATTAAAATAAGAAATAATGAGTAAATTGCTGTTTATACCACAGAATGAGGACGTAAAGACTTCTAGGAGCAAGTTTAGATATCAACAGCTTCTATGTAGTTATTTGAGAATAACAACACTAAAAGGAAAATAAAAAGCCACTTAGGGAGCACAGACATCAGCCAAGGCCAAAGTCAAACAGCATACATGGAAAAAACTAAATTAATAAAAGTAAATTATCCTGCTCTGCTTAAGAATGTAATGCTGTCTTCCCTGGACTGTGTCGCATCCATCCACTTTGTGTACTTTTTGTATAATCGTGCTAACAAACAAACAGACTACAGTGGAAAGCAACCACTTAGAAAAGAAAGAAATGCATCACACAACCTGTTAAATGTCGCATAGTCACCAAAATACCATAGATTTATAGACTGATCATCCCCAACAGATGTCCTTTCTTTAGTAGATCAACTACTACTACTAAACTACTACAACTAAACAACTACTATGAGGACATTTGATCACAAGTGTTCCCTCTTCGTTCAGATCCTTTCAGTCAGTGTAATTATATATATTTACACTAAATGGAATAGTGACAACATCCTTTTCAACAACTCTCATTTCATAATTACTTATTCCATTATTAATAAATTTTCATGAATGTTTAACTAGTTTAAGAGTCAAAGTCAGGTGGTGTCAGACCTGCTCCATTCAAGCCTTTCTTCTTATGCTTATGTTCTATACACGCTGGTTGGATATATTGCATTTATGGACAAACCAATGCATGGGTGCTCTGTAGGATTACCTTTTCCAGCATTTTTTACATTAGATAAGTTTTAGGTGTTCATTGTACATTGTGCTTACTGTTTGATTGTGATGATTTACACGGGGGTTTGCTCTTGAATGTTCAGTTCTGCTGTACATCGTCTTATTCCTCATATGCTGACATTTCTTGACGAGGGCTTCGAGCTCAAACCCATTTGTCAGTTGCTACATTTTGTTGCAATTAATTTGGTGTATTTAAATGTATTTGAATCTCAAAGCATCACTTATGACTTGCCCTCATTTTCAATTATGTCAAGCATTTGATGGAATAATGTGTGCTTATGTGTATCTTCTTGAGTGTGTGTGTCTTATTAATGTACATATGAGTACCATTTATCAAGGCAGCACACTAAATTTCGTTGTGTTGCTTACACCACCAATGAATCTCAGGGAGGAGTGACAAACGGAGTTTTGTCCGACAGTGCTTCCTGCAACATCATCAAGGTTCAAGGTTACTTTATTGTCATTTACATGCTTACACATAAAACGAAATTTGTACTCAGGACCAGCAGCATACAACACAAGTCCTATATATCAACAGTAGCCCTACACTTGGTAAAGATACTCAATAGATAGTGAGGTGCAGTAGATTACAGAGCAGCATGTAACCATCAACACACCAACGGATGTTTAATTTCTCACCTGTCCTGCATAGGTTCAAGGGCAACATATGCTCTTATAGAAGACAAGTCTTTATTCAGTCTCAACCTTTCATAACATTGTATCAGAATGATCTGGATTCAAACCTGGGGCAAACGAATACTCTTATTACAGATGACATGTAAAAGCAAAGCCATATGTTGTCAATCCCTCTTGGGTGACAAGAATATCATCAGAAAATATAATACCCCCCCCCCCCCCCCCCCCCCTCCCCCCCACTCCACCCCAAATTGACCAACTGTAAGATAGGTACAGGTATTAAATGAAATTACCCTGAAGATAAGTAACTTATTCTATGGACATTTGTTTTTGCACTGCTCACAGAGAAGATAATTACTTGTGCCTATTGTCCAACTTGTGCTGATTAATCGCTGCTCTCATCCCAGCATGGCAAATCTTGATAGGTTTCTTTCTCGCAACAGGTAGGAACATACATGCTGATGTACACAATAAACAAACATGAAAAGATGTGGCATCCCACGTCTGCCGGTCCCGGATCCATCTGTGGGGTGAGATTCCTTAATTGGTTTGGAGCTGGGGAGATAAATGGCTTAGATTAGGCTCCCTTCTCACCACTTCACCTCTCCCTAGTGTTTCACCCTCACTCTCCCCACCTCTATTATTGAACTTTCCACGGGCAAATTGAGTCAGGCCCTCTTAATTAGATTGTTTCTCACTGCATTTCTAATATGTGACTAATTAGAGGAAGACAAAAAGAAGGGGAGATTATCCAGCCTTGCTGCAGATGGGATTCTGAGGATTTTGTAAAGAGACAGTCAGCTGGTCAGTCAGCAGTTACTTAATTCAGATTTGCACGGAGGAATAGTGTCTGTCAGGCTCAGCTCCTCTACATGGACAGGCATGTTTCATTCTTTATGAGAAAAAAAATCCCCAGAAGGGTTTTCCCATTTAATTTAGACAGAGGAGATAATGACATCACGTCACATAGAAGTAGGCTAATCTAAGACATTTGCTCTCTGGTGTTCCTTCAGGTCCATAGCGTAGGGGCCCTTAAAGCAGTCTGGGGGAAATGTTTATGCACAATTAGATTTCAAAAAGGATAAAAAGGATACAATAAAAAGCCAAGATTTTGCCATTTTTGTTGTAGAATATCCTTTGAACTTTCCGCAGAGCAGAGTAAACACCTCACGGATAGAGTAGTCACATCCAAACCTGGAGGGGCCCAAAACAAATGACAAAAAGAAAAACAAAACCAAACAAAAACAGCAACAACAACAACAACAACAACAACAACCAAAAAGAAAAACGGTATCTGGAAAGATTCTTTTTCTGTTTCTAGTCCAGTAAGAAAAATAAACATTTCAATATTTTAGCAGTCGTGATGTAAAATTCATGCAAGTTTTAAAACTAAATATTTATTCATTGCCATACTCAGGGGGAGCATAGCAGGATAGTGGTTAGCACTAGGCAACACATTGTGGGACAACAGCATGGAATTTTCATGGGTTGGGTTTCCTCCCACAGTCCAAATATACCATGTTTGGGTTAATTGGTGACTCTAAATTGTCCGTGGGTCTTAGTGTGAGTGTGAGTGGTTGTTGGTCTCTGTCTCTCTCTGTGTGTTGGCCCTGTGATGGACTGGTGACCTGTCCAGGGTGTACCCCGCCCTCGCCCAGTGCGAACTGGGATTGACTCCAGCACCCCGCAACCCAAAAACAGAAAAATGGTTGAAGAGGAATGAATATATGATGCAATACGCAGATAAATGATGCTTGGATTTTAAATTGTTAACATTGTGCTGGTGGTTTTACCAAATGTAAAATGTTGATATTGTTCATAAAGTCATTATTTAAATAATGAACTAAGGAGTCAAATTGTTGGATTTGTCGGTTTTTACCATCACTGAACGCTGTGACAATAAAAAGTCGGAGAAGCTAGAGCGGGGGCCTTGACTAAGTACACGGTGTTAAAGGGTGATGGCCAAGATACTGTAGTATGGGAGGTGTGTTAGAGGGGCTGGTATTAGATGTGTATATATGAATATGAGCGAATGGTTGAATGCAGTGTCCATTGCAAAGTGTTTTAAGTGGTCAGTAAGACTAAAAAAGTGCTTCATACGTGTAGCCCATCTATCCCATATCCAATGTGATAGATTTGCTACCCTTCAAATGTAGTAATTGTTATATTCTCCTGAAATGTGCTCATTATTATTGTAACCCTTCCATGAAATGCATTTTTTTTTCCTGACATTTTATTCAATTGTTTATAGACCAAAGTACAGCAAAATACATAATTGCCAACATAAAATGAATTAAATGTTTGAGGATAAACAATTATTTAGTAATAGATAGTTACAATAGATAGCAACAGCAGAGAGCCTCTTCACACGAATCATTTAAGTGGAGTCAGTTAAGTGCTGTGTGTCATTCCCATGTTGAAACATAAAGTCAAAAAGCTCCTTAACCAACCAATTAGTATCCCTCTCTAAGCTCATCAAGGCCAGTTACTTATGGAGGCTGGAGTGAAAATACACAGATACACAGGGGGCCCCCGCCAAAACACCCCATATCACAGCCCCGGTGCACTTAGCACCCTAATGATGGCGCACAGTGATGGGGTGAAGACAGGTCAGACAAGGTGAGTGCTCATTAAGCTCTGTCGTTTTGGCTGGACCGTCATCCTGCTGATTCAGAAGTCCACCTGAAATAATCAGCACCATCAGAGCTCTACGCTTGTAAGGCTATAAGGGCTTCAGAAACGGGGGGAAGGAATCAATACTGCACTGGCCACACATGCAAATGATTTTTACAACTTTTGGTGTACCTGTGTCAAACCGACAGTAAATTCTGTCATCCTTTTTTGAGAAGGTCTCTATGGTCATAAAATATAAACCAGACAGTCCTTCCTCTGGTTTTATTTTCCACACTAGAGGCTTGCTATTGGCCAGATGTGCTAATCACATTGATTTTTGCTGTGGAGTAGTGAGCTGTATATAACTCTCAAAGAACATATAGCATAACAGTAAAATATTGACCGCATATGCTCCTGCAAGGTTGGATGGCGCTTGAGTCCTCATTATGCTGGAAAAAAATTTTCTCATAGAGATTCATAGGGTCCAAATTAGAACTACATTAACAAGGAGGGGGGTTCTGGAATTGAATAATAGCGACCGAGTATTTATTTATTTATTTTTTTTTTTTCATAAGCCAAAGGTAACAAGGCTGCCTCTGTTTGTTTGTCTTTTAAAAACACAGAAAACTCTAACCAGATGTTATTCCTGTAAATGAGCATGTTTTTGATATCTTAAACCAGGGAGGCAGCGGCATATCACGTTTGACAGATTTGTTCATCAAATCAGCAGATGATTACTTGATTACAATGAACTGTAGAGATTTCCCCAAAAACATATCATGGTGATGTGAAAGGTGACAGTTGTCTAAAGCACAAGATAAGACATGTTGACTTTTTAAACGTTAAATCGAATCAGGACATAAATGTGATCTCTATGATCACAGAGTTGCCAGTTAATGCACATTTGTACATTGGCTTACTCTGTTATGATTGGCAGCTATAAACTACACCAGCTGCATCTGTAACACCTGTCAGGTTTAATTGTACACATGTAGGATTCATGTTCACGGGCAGGAGCTCATTGGATATAGGAGTAGTGGTTGCACTGTGTGCACTCTACTCAGTTAACATGGGTGCCAAAATGAAAGGCAAAGCGTCCGGCAGATGCTCACGTGATGTGCCCGGCATGCTCCTGGCCTTGTGTGCTTTAAGTAAAAGGCTGGGATGGAAGGGAAAGTCATCAAGTGCTTCATTCCCCAAAAACACAGTTTAGCTCACTGAACGTTATTGAAATGACTTGTCAAGTCTTACTCAGGCACTTTAAACTATTGTCTTTGGGGTTGTTTTGTGCTGTTAGCATATTGTACCATATGTTCAGGGTGTTTTGGTCATCTGACAGTCTTGTGCTCTACCCTGTGTTCTCTCTGTCAGCTCATGCTGACACCCTCATATTGCTGCTTTACTAAAAGAAAGCATTTTGTGTGGTAGCAGAGGACAGATGTTGCCCAGTGGGAGGCTGACAGTTTGCAGTATCCAGAGTCAGCACAATTTCGCCGGTGCTGAGTCTGTGATCTGTATGTTTTCCCAGGGTTAGAGGTAGATGCCTCCACATTGCTTCCATCTTTTAGGCCAGTGGAAATAGAAAAACACATTGTAGACCAGAAATGTTTGTCTTCGTCTGCTTTCCGAAAGAAACAAAACAGCTTGTGTTTCCAAATATAGGGGTGATTCCGATGAT
Organism: Echeneis naucrates; assembly: GCF_900963305.1. NCBI lineage: Eukaryota > Metazoa > Chordata > Actinopteri > Carangiformes > Echeneidae > Echeneis > Echeneis naucrates. Next base: position 19,568,237 of record NC_042526.1, on the reverse strand, counting down.
TGAAATTGCACCATTCATCGCTATTCACAGGCAAATTATGGTGAGCTGTACCTATTAGATTGTCTTGTATTTGTTGCCTGGTTCAAAGGTTAGAAAGAAGCTAGGCAGCATATCTTTTTCTTCGGCTCCATGCTCACCACTCACACTTTTTTCTTTATTTTGTATTTTTTTGAATACTTTAACCTTTCTTTCAAGTAGCTTCAAAATACATCTTCTGTTTTAGTATTTTAGTGTTGTTTTATTTTATCTTCATTGTTATATCTTTGTCTTTGCCCTCCAGAACTTTTGAGATCCATGGTAGTGTTCCCAATTATTTTTTTTTACTTTTGGTAAATGAATGTTGTCTGCTCTTCCTCTTTGTGTGTGTGTGTGTGTGCTTATTTCTATTGTTTGAATTTTCTAGTAGTGTTACATTGCGTCAAGGCCATATGAGTAAGTCAGATTTATTGATAGTAAGAGTCTTCTTCACCCCAAACTTTGGGTGTGCTGTGCACCTGCAATCAGTAACATGTCACTGTTCCCCTGGGGCACCAGCATTTAAGTTCCCTGTGATGATGAAAAAGTATTTCAATAATATCTTAAATGCCACCACAGAATCCCAAGACAAAAGAGAAATGCAACGACAAAGAAATTAGCTTTTACTCCTAAACAAATGAGGGAGCAAGAAAAGTAATACAGAATTTTAAATGAGCTGCCCTTGTTATTTTTTCTGATGCCCACTTAATGAAACTCATCACTTGCTTTTGAAGTTCCAGAGGTCAGGTTCATGTAAAGCAAGATTGAGATTGTAGCCAGATATAATTGTGCCTTCTCTGTCCTGGGCCCTCAAGGCATCTCTCGGCCCCTGGGAGAATGCCAGCCAGAGACTTCATTCTGAGTAGACATAAAAACATTTTAATAGATATAATGTATTAGTGGGGGGCTTTTTATGCCATTATTTCACTTGGTAATTGGCAGAGAGGCAGACAGGAAGAGGGCGAGAGAGAGGGGAATGACCTGCAGCATAGGGCCTGGGCTGTAATTGAACCCAAGTTAAAGTTGCATGTCCACAAACCACTGAGCCATGCTGCCAAAAAGAGACTTTTCAGTGATAGTTTTTGAACTTGAGAATGCCCCAACTATAGTATAAAGCATCGACAGACGCTTCACGTGATACGTTACCGAGACACGTTAACCCTAAAATTAAACCCACAAGCTAGCAAAATTATTAAAAAAGCACAGTTTCTTTGTTAAGGGGAAAAGGCCCAGTGAGGAGACAGAAGAAGAACCTGCGACTTCCACAAAAAAGAAAGCTGCATTTAGGTTTGGGGTTAGGGGGCAGAGAGGATGTTACTCATGTTATGTTGGCACGATGTTACAAGGACGCTGCTAATCAAGTTCCATACGAGTGCACAGTGGATTCACGTTTATTATGAAATTTTGAAAATAGCACAGTTTTTATACTGATCGTATCATTTTATTTTGTTGCATTTATCCGCCACACCTTAAATGCCGGTCCGTGGAAATCTTGTCTGACATTAAACTGATCCGTGGCGCAAAAAAGGTTGGGGACCGTGGTATAAAAAATAACAAGCTGACAGCAGTTCCACTGAACTTTAACTCATGAAATCTGACTTTTTGTTGCTGCTCATTGGCCAAATGACTGCAGGTATAACCCTCCAGTGCGGCTCTCCTGACGTCCATCTTTCAAATTCAAAGATTCCAGATGCGGAGCTTATCAATGTCCCTTTTGCACAGCTACGCGAGTGTGCCAGCACACAGGACGGTGCAGGAGAAAAATCAGTACTGCACTACTCACTGAAAGGATATTACTCTATTTATTTCTATGACATTGGTGTAATAAGCACAAATTTAATCAAATGTAGAATTACCCTGTCAACAAATGATACCAACATGCTTTGCCATGCAGAGATCCATTTTTCCTCAGTAGCATTCCATGAAGACATATAATTAATCTGTGTGCATAATTTCAGAGTGTATGATGAATAAGTTCAAAACCAAAAATGACAGCAGCAGATGATAAAATACAGACATGTTGCATGTTAGGATTTTTCTGCAGTTTTGAGAACTTGAAGGGACATCAATCGTGACGTTGATTAGTTAAAGGCAAATCACTCCGTGGATGCAGTCAACACCTGTTTTTCTTTTGAGATGAAAGGAATCATGACCACGTTTTCATGAGATTCTTCTTTGTTTCAAAAAGTCATTATTGTATAATTTAAAAAAACTACTTGAAGTAGGAATCAAATTTATTTCCAGGGATTATGTTGCAGGAAAACACACACACACACACACACACACACACACAATAAATGAATTTGTAGAAAGCAAAGGGCGGCTGTTGAAGTTGTAGTTAACATTAACTCTGGGACTAGCCACAGGGACCACAATCCACACTTTGGAAAATATGCATTAGGCGACACAGAATAACATACAACACTGCAGTCTTGCATTCAATATCCATTGAAAATGCTCCACCACTTCCTCTATCAGTAGATCTTTCGGAAATGCATTATGCATCGGACGTCTACAAATGGAGTGCATGGTCTACAGTAGACACTGTGAAGTAAACTCTGTTAATTTCATGGCTTATTTACTTACACACTCTTTCCCTGGCTGGGGCTTTGAACTCTTTTTTTTTTTTTTTATGTGTCTCACAAAACTAGGACACTCCCCGTGGATACAGACTTCAAATGGGAAAGCCAGTAATGGGGACTTCTTGATCGTTTGCTGCATCCAGGTTTAGCAGAAAGTGATAAGATGGACTTTCAAAGAATTAATTACAAAGGATATAATTAGGTTTATGGACAACACACATTACTAAATGTCACATTTCCTGCTTTACTGTGACATAATGGCTTTTTTATTACATTTCTCACATATCAGTTAATGAAAGACAGACAAATATAAAATATGTATGTAACCTGTTTCACATTTCATTAATAAGTCACGTCATCACCAATGAAACATAAGAAATAAGCTGTCCACAGCCTCACATTTCTTGTCATTCTGAGGAAGCTTAGAAAGTAAGGTGTTTGAACTTAAGGCCTTATTCCAATGAGTGTTTGTTTAGTATCACTAAAACAATTTGTGATGCTTTATGCTGTTTGTGTAACTCAAATGCTATATAGATAATAACATTTCCATTTTCTGCTCACTCCGTTGCTTGGCCTGCTCTTTGCCTCAGTAAGAATCATTTGTTCCTGATTAATGGCATCAAGTATTTGTGAGACTCAAAGTACCATACACCAGACGGAAAATGCTCTTTCCATCCAATTCGAGTACAAAGCCTTGTTTGGCATTTTCTTGGCTTAAGATGACAGACCCCTTACGTGCCCTTGGTTGATTTATTGGAGAAAATAATACACTATGTTGGGACTCTGTAAATAGGGTGTGAACTTGGACGTGGAATATATGCATTGTAACGACTTTGTGGCCCGGGGAAACACGGTGATCCACTAGGTGTAAAATACCCTCTGAGCTTTTAGTTACTCTGGAGATATATTTTAAACGGGCTACAATCTAAATTCTGGGACACTTACTTTCACCTTTGTCTCCAGGCTTCTCCAACATTTTAGACCCCTGGTCTAAATGAGCCAAATTTTCATTTTGTGTGTTCCAGGTCAAACTGAAACCATTATATTGCTCAGTGTGTGGAAGCCATTCTTACGATTTATGTACATAAAATATGACACGGTTTGGTAAACATACGCTGCCCAGGTATGTGACCCATTTTAATGACAGCATTCGATTTAAATAGTTTGACTTGACTTGCTTAGCTACAGAGTTTCAGGCCTGTTTCAGCATAAATACGAGCCAAATCCTCCTTTGGCTCATTGTAATGGGGAATGAGGTGACTTTGCGATGAGAGCAGGCTGAAAAAAAAGGTCATTATGCAAGAAAAATTAAGAAAGGGAAATTTAATTTTTCCTTATTTTACAGATAAGGACACTGTAAACCTTAATTACAAAATAAAACTGAATTATGCTCATTAACATGAGCAGGCTCTTTATCCCCCCCTCCCGAAAAAAATAAAACATAAAAAATAAATAAATAAATATATATATATATATATATATATATATATATATATACATATATCTAAAAAGCAGCTCTACTGCTCTAAGTATCTTAATGTCCCCTGTCTCTCTCTGTTTATTCTGTCACTAAAATAAATTCAGACCAGCAACAGAAAAATATGGCATTGTTCATTTGCTTTGACTATACAAGCAGCTGACAGCTTGGCCTGAGTGAGATACTCATGGGATGTGACATCACCAACTGGAGCCAATAGGAGTCTCTGATGTAGAGATGTGACTGTAAAATGTAAACGTCACTGTCACAGATGGAGGATGGGATGCATCTACAAACACACAGCAGCAATGTATCTGTGAAAAGGTAGACCAATCCGTAACTCAATGTCAGAATCAGAATCAATTGGCTTGTTCATTTTCAGGTAGATGAGGCGAGACCTGACAGCGACTCAAAGGTTATCTTGAACAATTAAACCTGAGAAAAACCACTGGTTCAAAGTCTGTAAAAGCGTGGCAACAGTTGACCCTGTCTGTCTCTCATCATCCACCATCACAGATGATAGTGAGTCAACTCTGTCAACATTTTTATGTCTGCCCTAAAATTGTTGAACTATACAGCTCTGCAGCTCCCACTTCCTACAACCCGACCCACACATTTCTGACCTGGAGTAAACACTGGAATGTCATTTAAAACACCAAAATTAATCCTCTTGATGTTAACTTATAAACAACAATTCTTTAATGGTATTTTCACTGTGAGGTCATTAACACTGAACCATCTAAATTAATTGATTCTGTTAATAATCATGGGCTCAGTCAATGGTTTAACCAAATATATATAGTATTTCTATATTTTACATTGTAAGAAGGATAATAGTTATATTTCTGTGCTTGTTAATACAGTGCCTGCTTAGCAAATGTGAACATTCCATAGGTAGACAGGTATTGACTAAAGAGGATAAATTTAGTTGGCAGAACACAAATACAGTTTTCAACTAAATTAGAAAAGGAATGCAGACAAAAGAGGCATGCATGCACCATCCAACATGACACCTGTGTGTTGCAACAATTTATTAAATTTAATAGCGTCAAGCTGCAGGGAGGAGTTTTGAGAAAACCGGCTGTGTATTTTTAGTTGTGTGCTGTAGTTGTGCAGAGGTGGTGCTTTTATGTCCCGAACCAAGGACCACTCACTCTGGAGATGCTCACAGTATGTGGGGCACGGCTCCCGATGGAGGCTGCAGAGTACCCAGCGACCCTGACTGCTGTTCTGCTGTCAGGTCTGCAGCTCTACCTTTCGGGTCCATCTGGGGAGTTTTAATGTACTGACACTCAACTGCAACTGGCCTAATGCGTCACACGTCACTAATGCTTTGCTCCTCTTTTTCCTTACCATGCTATTCTTTCTGTTTACAGCCAGATGCATATTAGCCCGCATTCATATCAGCTTTCTTTGATTAAGTACCACCACATGTTCTTTTGCTATTATCTGCAATGCTTTGCTCAAATTAAAGACATCAGGAGTCTTTGGGCAGGCTTCACTTTTAGAGGGGTATAAAATAATTGGCTCCTTGTGTCGAAAGGAGGAAGTATTTTAAAGATGAGGTCAGCCTCCAACATCTCTTTGTATTCCAGTAACCTGTAACTAATTAGAAAACATCAGACATTTTTTTCACAACAGACAATAGAGCTTGTTCTTCTGGCTCTTCAGCAGGAGCTGTGAAGGAGTAATACCACACATCACAATGCAAACCATCAAATTAATGTTAATTCCTTGGCTAGATAAGGCTTCACAGAGCCTGCAGTTTAAATTTCTTGTGGGGCCATGTTCAAGGTCATTGAAAATTAATATGCTAGTAGTGAGAAGAAACTTTGTCACAAAGCCGATACATTTTTCTCTGACATCAGAAAGAAATGGCCTGAGTAAAACAGTAAGTTGGTCCCATTTGGAAAGATTAAATCTCAGTAAATAACTGATCTGAGACATTAACATTGACCATGAATATCTGTTGGACTTGGAATACTGAAAGGACCTGCGCAAACATTGACAATTGCAGATTGGTCTACATTCAAGTGCAGAAATCCCTAATATGAACTCCAACCATGCTGAAAGTTATTTTTATGGCCAAAGGAGGACTAAGGAAAATGGATATTATTTTGGACAGTCTCTGGCACCAGCATATATATAAGTGCTAGTCTCCTACTAAGTATGAATGTACACAGGCAGTCGTTCCATCTGGCAGTACACAACCAGACAGACTGTCCCAGTCACTGCCCTGTCCCTCTCTCTCCATGCTGCAATTCAAAGACATGCACAGGGCAACGACTCGCTTCTTATCCAGCACTCCCACCCCGGTTTCAGCACCGTCCTCTGTCCCCTGGGTTCTTTGATACAGAAGTCTCATAGACGGCATATGTGAGTCTGATTAGCATATGGCTGTGGGTTACTGCATTCCAGACCCCACAGCAGGCCATGATTGGAAAGGCTGCAGGGAGGAGCGTAATTGATTCAGAGCACTCAATCCCTAGTGGTGAGGACAGAGCACCCAGAAATAGTTTGTACATTTAATGGATCTGAACTTGCAATTAGCATAATAACAGTTAAAAGCATAATGCATAAACAAGAAATTAATAATAGAGATACATTTACCAGTCATAATAAACAAACGTACAAAAGTTAATTACAATTAATTAAGTTTAATATTGCAAGTGGGCATTCATTCCTGCAGTGCAATCAAAGCCAAACACAACTTGTGTTGAGATGCAGGCAGAGCGTGTCTACAGGGCTGAATGATTATTCATTTTCTTCAGAAAAAAAAAAAAATACAGCAATAAAAAAAAAATGTAATTGATGTTCAAATGCTACTGGCAGCACTTAAGGTGGGATGTTTTCTTGTGTGTTACTCAATAAGTTCTTCTGGTTGAATCAAACACAACACCATAAATCTCAATTTGTTTAACTTTTGTTTAGCTTTTGCATTGCACACCTTTTAGATGCACTTACCTATGTTAATTTTAGATGGATCCTGGCTGGTTTGTTCTGATGTCCTCCAGCTGCACTAGCTACACCTGCGGGTAAATGTCAATATGAAATAGCTTCATTATTAAACATGGAAGAGAGCAAATGTCTACACAGTATTTGTACTTGTTCATCGATGCGATGTCCGGGCGATGTTCATCTCCACATTCATAAATCCATAATTTACTGAGTCGCTTATTTGGTTTTGATATGCTTTGATGAAAGATTTGATGAAGGGCCTCATCTCTTACTTAGCACAAAGCAGTGCAAAGGCCAACACAAAAGGTGTTTGCTGATTTCAGGCAAATTGCACAACGGACCAACAAAAACCTGGTCTCAGGTGGACAGAAGGATGGATAATCAGGAGAGAATTATGCGCCTAAATAGGGAAGTGCACAAGGCACATACACTTTGTCACTGATGCACAAGCAGAGTGTGATCTTTGCCCCTCATGGTGCACAAGGCACTGACCTGACTGACTGCAGCAAACACATTCAGCAGCTATGTCAGACTGGTCAGCTGAAATATGTCATCAATTTGCCACATACAGAATCTAATTGTGTGTGAAACACTTATACATTATCGTAACAATCCACAAAGATACAAGCATGGCTATGAAAGAGAGTGGGAGGTGGCTCTCTGCCTGGTTCATTTTATGAATCCAGAGCATCACACTGAAATCTGTTTTTGGTCCCTATAAGTCTTATTTTGTCTTTCACACCTTTTATTTTCTCTTCTCTTCTCAGAGTCAGTTCAGAAAACAGAAATAGAAAGACAGAAAAACAGAAAGCTAAAGTCCCAGAGGTCCAGAACACTCCCGTGACTGATTAAGAGACGATGTGCAACCAAAGGCCAAAATTCCATGACACCGGTTTGTAAGCTGCTGTTTTAAAACCTCTAGTTTGTAATTTTGATGTTGCTGTCTTGTTTTTTGACACCAGAAGAAACCATGTTTGAGAAGGGAAGGTGGAGCTGATGAAGATGGAGTGCCGGATCTGTACTCTGAATGTCTGATTGTCAGGCGAGGCAACCTGCATGGTACAGTCCATCAACACACAGCAGCCATACCCTGCTTTATGGGCTTCCTCTGAATAAGTCTGTAATTTAAAAACATGATCATGTGAGATTGAAGAACACTTGAAATCAAAAAAAAAAAAAAAAAAAAAAAAAAAAAAAAAAAATTCGTTGTAATAAATCGAGCGAGAAGTAGTAGCTCATCAAAAACAAAAACAAAAACATCATCATCAAAAACAAAAACTGAGAGTTCATGCAAAATAAAAACAGCTCAGCAGAAGAACAGTGACCAAAACTGGAGCAGAGAAGAGAAACGCAAGAGAAGAGCAATAATTTTATTTCAACATTTTCTTGCCTAGTTAAAAACATTACTGATGAGCATCAAATCTAATATTTAACTTCTAAAGGCCACAGATTGCATCTCCAGACAGGTTTTGCCAGCACTTATCTTTGTCAAATGTCAAATTCTTGTTAGCAGCATTCTCTAACTTCTCTCATGGTCTTAACTTCTTAATCTTGGGAGAAGAAAGCCCAATCGTTTTGTCAGATGGTGTCCAAATACTTACTGAGTTGAAGGCAAAAAGGTCACAGCAATAGCAGCAGCGCTTCTTTCCTGACACATTCTGTCAGGAGCCCCTTTACATTCAGATGTGGTATTTGAATCCATCTATGTAGTAACAATTACGGTGCCTTACAGTGAGGTAAACTTTTACAACAAATTCAGTAAAAATCTATTATGTCTCCTTCATCTGCTCTGTGCTGTATGTGGCAAAACATGCACAGAAAACGCAGTTGAGGGTCACATAATAAAAAGCCATTTTCTGTTAATGTATGCAAAAGCTGAAAACATCACAATTAATGTCACATTAACATGTCACAATATGACAGACCAATCTCTTTACAGTGAGAGATGGGAATAGAGTGCTGTGCCTTTGGTATCCACCTCAGGTTCTATATCAATCAAGGCAATATTGTGGGTTCACGCGGAAAATAGTTAGCGTCTTCATTGTGTGGATAATGTTACATGCTTATTGTCAGCGAGATATTGCACAAATGTGTTGCATGATGTCTTTTATGGATAAGCTGACATCGTGAAAGCAACATGCCTTTATTTCTCAGAAGGCTTGCAGGGCCAGGTCACGATTGTCGCTCTGAATTAATGACCCTCTCTTCGAGTGAAAACTAGAACAGCAGCATAATTAAAATACAATCTATATTCCTCAAAAGCTCCCTTGTTTTACCAGGTGAGCGAGGGCTTGGCACCTATTGCCCTGGGTAACTTTACGTTGCTTGGGTGGGTTTCATTTTAAATGAGTTGGAATAAAAGGGAATGCATTAGCGCATTAAGACAGGAGCAGTGTGGCTTCAAAGGTGATAGAAAATTTAAAATCAGTATTGAAAGTAAATTTAGCAGTGGAATGTCCTGGTGGTTTCTTCACTGTAACGATCTGTTGTGAACCTGAAACTTTAGAGATTTAGAAAGAGTTTCTTTTTTTTTCCTCTATTTTTTTACAATCAGTTTGTTGTACAGTCTGCCTGTGGTGTCCCGATAGCCCAGGTTTGCCATGCTGATATAATTATTCATTAAAACTTCAGTCAGTCATTTTGCCTTATTGACAGCTCATAAGAGCCCCAACTATTGAAATTCTGCAAAGCACAACACAGAAAAATGTCAATATTCCAATATTGTCAAAAGTCTTAGTAGCAATGTTTGCCTCATCATTTGCCTGTGCGTTCATATATATATATATATCTGCTTGTTTTTCAACTTGTGACTTGTGGATGTTTTGTCCAAAAAATTATTCTCCGTCTTTATGTATTTCATGTCACACATAAATTCAATTCAATTCAATTCAAATTCAATAATTTCAATGCAGCATCATAGGTATGTTTCACCTGAAAATGCTACTAAGTATGTGGACATGCTGACAACCCTGCCAATGAGCTGTACTGTGGGAGGAGGTGAACAACATAATGCCCCAGCAGACTCCAACACACCCCAGGACCTCAAAAGCCAGTAGATGGAGCAAGTCAAGGCCTTTAATTACCTGGACATGGAGGTAAGCAGCCTTCTGTCTTCCTCCCAAAACACTGACAGGCTGGCAGCCCCAAACCCCAGCGCAGCCTGTTAGTGGAGAAATGTATTGCTCCAGCTTATGGTTGTTACAAAGAGCCTTCTGCCCCGATTGTCCGTATGGTCCAGATCAGCACATCCAGAAGGGTCTACACGGTCCGAGCTGAGTCAGCCAGTGATAAGGAAAGGTCTTTTTTAAGGTTGCCTGAGTTGATTATTGATTAGATTATGTTCTAAAAAGCATGGCGAAAGTCTAACTATTTCAGACAATTTTTATTTCATAGCTTTGTATTTTTCATTATATTGTTAATTTAACTCAATATTTTAACAGAGAAGAGTTAATACCTCATAGATAAAGAAAAAAAAAATTCACAATTACTCTCAGACTTTTCAACTGTCATTAGTAATCATCGTTTTGTTCTTTTCTCCTGAAAACTGAGCCCTAAAGCTTCTAACACTCTTACTGTCCGTATTTCTCTGTCTTTATTCTGTTACTACAATAAACTCAGACCAACTTGTCACTCTGAGTTTAGGACAAATACAGTATTGATCCCATTTGATTTGCTTATACAAGAAGCTGACAGCTCAGCCTCTGAATGAGACATTGATGGGCTGTGAGTATCCAATGCAGGGACATGACTCTAGATGGCACTAGCAAAGATGGCAAAGGAAGCGGTCTATAGTCACAAAGAAGTAAAACAGCGATGTGATGGTCAAAGGGTCAGACTAATTCAAATCTGACCTGACATTGTTCTGAAGTGAAGTTAGTGTTACTCTTAACCAGAGTTTGTTAGAAAGCTGATTCTCAAGTTTAAAGTGGCAAAACCTGCACGTTTGTAGCTCAAATCTCTGCAGGACTGCAACACTCTGAATATGAATATAAAGTGAGACGTTTCAGTGAGACTCCTCGGGTTATATTTACCACACCATTTAACATAATTTTATGCATATTGTTGTTTCTGAAATAAAATAAATTTGCATTCACTGGGTGTAAACAGGTCTAAATCTAAACTTTAGTATCTATACGTACACATTTGTTTGCAAAGATTATATAGTGTTTTGGTGATGTTAATTTTAGACCAATGCATGCATAATTTTCCACAGTGTATTCTTTGTCACAGCTGTGGTTACCCTGTACTGTGTCAGTAATTCTCCAGGTGGATGCCTTTGCTCCCCACAGCTTTTGCACACATTCCATCCCTTCAGGAAGCATGTTAGGTCATTAGATGTTGATAGAAGTGTTGCAGAAAAGGCAGCCCCAAACTGCCACTCTCTGTAGAGAACAGCCCCCTGCCCCCACTTTGCTTCCCTCTCCTCATCCACACTCATGCTTTCTGTCTCCTCACCCACCGTCAGCCCTTTCCATCTTATCTCCCTCCTTAATGCCTCACTTCCTCTTCCCACTTATGTCTTTGACTCACTTTGTCCCTTTTTCACCTCTTCTCTCGCACTGTGTCATCATCTTTATGTTTCATTGCTGGATCATGTCCACTAGCAATCTATTTTACCCCTGTGGACCAGAGGTTTTTCTCCCTTGCCACTGATGACCTTGTTGGTGTGGCTTGGTTGTGTTGCCATTCATACCAAGGAACCAGGCAGAGCAGCAAGTAAAACATGAATGATTATATTATTAAGGTATGGTTTTCTTTTTCTTTAGTTTTTTTCTCCGAGTAGTTTCACGAAGAGCGTCCCCAAAGGTAGTGTTTTTGATAATAGTCTAGAACTAACATAATTTGTTATGAATAGAGTAAGTGTTTGATATAAAGAGAGACATTTTCAATTAAGTTATAAGCATTAATAAGCCACCTGAGATTAAAAAGAAAGAGATGGACTTGAAGGCTCATATATGAAGTGAAGGGAAGCACATTAGAGAATTGTGATCGACAAGAAATGGCATGTGAATACATGTTTGATGTCTGATTGATTTATGGAGTTGTGACTGAACACAAATGATCATTTTATGGAATTTACTTGGCAGGGAAACAGGAACATATTGAGGTCAGAGGCTTTCAGCCATTAAGCCACTTGCACAACCACATATCATGTTTCGGGCCACTGGGGTCCTGAGCATATCCCTGCGCGAGCATATCTGACTGAGAGTAAAACTGTGTTTAACACATTTTTATGCAATCTCACGCCAAACTGTTTAGAGTTACCAAACCTCCTTAGTCATAGATGGACAGACACACAATGCAGAAGAGTGTGGGAAAGTTGATTCAACTGTTGGCAAAATTTTAAATATGTAGATGACAAAATAATTTTACCTTAAGGTCCATTTAGTAGCTTTTATCCATTCCACAAAGTCCTCGACATCAGACCAGTTTTTCAGTTGCAAGGGAAATATACATTTTCAATCCCAAGTCTGGTCCTTCATAAAATAAAATGCACCAACTCCTACAGTTTGGAAGCAAATGACTAAAGTCTACCCCAATTTATTTATTTTTTGCCCACATCTGTGACTCATATTTCCACGACTGGTCAGCTGAATGTCAAATGACCGAGTTAGGCTCTTTCAAAATGAATTGTTGGTTTCATAAGTTGTATTACAGGCCAGTTATATCCTGCAATATTGTGAATATAGTGCGTTATTCACTTCTGTTGCGGCAAATAATCTATTTTCATTAAATGTCCAATTATTACTGAAGGAAGCTTGGGAATAACAAATCAGAAGATGTGCATAGAGAGAGAATGTGGGAGGGAGAGAGAAACCATCTGTAACTGCCAAACTGAAGGCACTGGGTGCTTGGAAAAACAACAGGAATGCCAGCAATTATAAATGAGACAAAAGGCTTTTCTTATGATGTTAGCACAGCAGCAAAATGCCTGGAACTAATAAAGGTTTGATGACCACTGAAAGGTGAGAATGAGTTTTTTGCCAGATGGGAGTGAAGAAACTCTAAAAAAAATGTTAAACCTAAAAATCATTTATACATATCAAAGAGCGGGAAAGAAAAAGATGTCTGCTTCTTTCTTCAGTCGTTGCATATCAAGACCCCCCTCCCTTACATTCATGATGAAAGCAATTCCGCGGCTCAATGCAAGTAGAAAAAAAAAGAAAAGAAAAGCAAAGAGCAGAGCTCGTTCACTATTTTCTCAGAGAAGAGACTGCAAGGTGAAGTCTGACAAAACATTGTCACACCATGGTGAAGTTGTCTTGGTTTTATTTTCTCTTGTCATTTCCTATTTTATTTTGAAATTTCTAACTCTCCTCTCATTTCAGAGTACTTGATCTTCCTCATGTATCACCTGTGCGTCTCCCTGATTGTCATTGTCTCCACCTGTTCCCCATTTCCCCTACATCATAAATAGTCTGTCTTCCCCTTATCTTCCGCCAGTGTGTTGTTGTCGTCCATGTCCCATGCCAGTGCGTATATGCTACAGCCCGCGACTCCTTGTGTAAGCCTGTGGTCCTTGATTCAGTGAATTTTTGTTTGTAAATTTCATATCTTAGTTAAGCTTCTTTGAACCATAGCCTTTTGTTTATCAACTGTGAAGAGAGACTTTTTGTTTCTTTCATAGAATAGATTCTTAGACAGATTAATGTTTATAGCTCTTGTTTTCCTTGTTAAGAGTGATCTTTTTTTTTTTTTTCTTTTTTTTGAGTTCTAGTAACGTTTTATAAAATTACCTTTAATTCTCCGCTTAGTAGCGCAAGTGAGTTTCTTTTGTTTTCTTAGTCAGGTTTTTCCTCCCTACTTCATGTTTTTGTGTTTTCCCCTCTTGGTTCCTCTAGTGTAGAGTTTATTTATTTATTTTTTTTTTTTTTTCTCTCCTAGTGATTTAGAACCTAGTGACATCCCTTTTATGTTAATGTTACATCGCCCCGTTTCCTTTTTATCACTTGGTTCTGAGATCATTGCTGCCAAGAATAAAGTCTGTGTCTTGCAAAACCTCTGCATCTGAGTCCTGTCTGAGTCTCGGCCTGACAAAGTTAGCCAGTGAAATGGCTAAAGGATCCCTGGATGTAGTGTACCTGCATCAAAGGTCCACTAAATGATGGTAGGACGCAGATGCCGATCCATCATCATAATGCTAATCAGGCTTGTCCCCACGGCAAGATGCAACGCCAAGCCACATCACCTGAAAAGCCTCATTTGCACCAGCAAGCCATTTAGTCTCAATTCCCCATGAATTATAGCTTGATTTGGGAATTCTCAGTTCTTCAGGCTTTTAGATTATATGAAAACTCACACGGACTGTAGCACAGTTACACGAACAAGGGCAGGAATTTGTCATGTTAAATTTTTCATCATGGTCCGAGGGGGAGACATTGCTGGTAATATTCAGCTAATATCGCTGACATATGCAGGGAGCCAGTGTTCCACATCAGCAGCATGCACACCATTTATCGTTGTTGCACTGTGCACTGCATCTCTTTTGGGTATGCAGTAATTCATACCATGGGTGATTACAGGCAGAAAAATACATCACATGTTTTCAAAAGCGATATTAGAGGGGCTTGTCTAAACGTCCCTGTCCTCCATCTGTCTCCATTGGCCTTTCGATATGCACACTTGAATCTCTTCGTGCCAGGCTCTCTGGCGCCAGCATGCTGTAGATGGCCCTATGGGCAGACAGGCAGAGAGCACTTCACTTCCTCCCACAGATCTGAAGATTCAAGTGGTGGGATGCGCAGTGGGACAGATCATTCAGAAGTAATGTATCACTGGGATATATTCAGCTAGACTCACAGGAAAAACTATTTCACTCAGCTAAGGTGATTCTTATTATTTCTATCTGATGCTATTGCTGCTGTATTTTAGGTAGATTACAGGGGACAAGATGAGAAATTACAGGAAAAATTTACATTTTCATAAATGGAGCAGGGGGTCTCCAAAATGTTCGATGAATAATAAAAAGATATCATATGCAATGACCTTTGCACCCTCCTTGAACACTGTTAGACAGGGAGACGCATGTACAAAATCATCAAGATAGTAAATGAATAAATATGTTTTGGAAGAAAGATGGGACGTCTGCTCAAGCAGAGCTCTTCTTTGCTAAGTCAAATTAAAGTTGATTCGGTTGCTCACAGTGGACAAGCAGCAACCTCTGAGGCTGAGAATTGAAACTAATTCCAAGTGCCAAAAGTGAGTCTATCTCCTTTGACTCCCATGTTAACATTCTCCACTTTACAGCAGAAATAAACATGTGTACAGCCCACCGTAGAAAACATTTTTGGCCTCTGTAGCCAAGTTTTCCCCACTCATGACAACTTTTATTAGTGCCTCTTGTCTTGAGGGATTGAGGGTGAGTCAGCTTGAGTGACAGGTCGGTGATTATATCCTTGCCATAAACCAGCGTGCATGGTGGCAGTCCGTCACCTCACTCCTATCACATCAAATCAGCTTCATTCTTGTTCAATCCAAGTCTAATGTACAACACATATCAGCTTTATTTTGCAAAAATAATTGCTTTGACACCCATAACACAATGGCCATACCACACGGACACCGTGGTTAAGTGTAGTCCTTGACAAAAGTAGTAAAGATAGGTTTCCGAGAAGAATCCGAGAAGAAAACTATTCCATCCTTTTAAATGATCTGTCAGTGATGGTGAATCAAACAGCAGTGTGCAATAATTTCAGGGACTACAGCAGAAGAATTGAGCAGAAGCTTAAGTAGTCTAATATTGTACTCCACTACATTGCAAAGACTGACCCCTCCGATTGTCATTGTACACTTTAACACTCTGCTCCAGGGCATTTCTGCATATGACTCTCCCCGCTTGCTAAATGCCCATGTCTTTGAAACTCTTCACATGGACTTTGTAATGCAGTCTCACCCTGAATGGAATAACCCTGATGACATGAACTGGATTATTTCCTCAGCATCCTGGAACATTAAATACTGAATAATACTCTTGACAATAGAATCTTCTAATTTAGTCAGTTGATTCCCTGCTGGTAGTTTGGAGGAGATATGAAGACAAAACAGTGGACAAATAAACTGGACAACAGCAACCTGGAAATCCAAAAGCGATGACAACTGAGGATTCATCCGGAGCCTTGGGGCAGATCTGATGTTGACCTGCCTCCCCATGGAGTTGGGTTGTGGCTGTGTGGGAGAGAAAGAAAAAATGACAGAATTTTCAGTGAGGCTAAGTGCTAGGGCAATGCTGTTAGTCATCAATAGCAAGTGATAAGACAGCTGGGTGGGGGTCATATTATTTCTTGCAGCAGCCAGTGAATTCTTTAGTGTTTGGTTGTGCGTGCATGTATACAATTTGAACACGCTTTTGCAGTGTGCATTGTTCATCTTGATTTGGTTGCCACAGTTGATTGATTTCCACTGGGGCCAACCATCCTCAAAATGTACTCACTCACAGCATTGTGAGTTCTGTTTGATGAAAACGTCCACTAAATAGAAAATGCTGTTATTAAGGAGCATGCAACACTGGGAATTTTCCAAAGATGGCCATTTTTCTCAATACCTGAATCATGTTGCTGAAAACAAAGGTTTGGCACATGCAAGATTATGTTAAACCTGATTTTGACACCCAGAATATATATTTTCTACACATAGGCAGGTTCAAAGCAGTTTCACATTTACTATCATCAATCCACAAGCACAGGGAGATGAAGCAAAAGCTATTTTAGCCCACGATCCATTTTGAGTTTTTTTTTTTTTTTTTTTTTTTTTTTCACAGCTTTAGCAGTGTCTTTAAATTCTTATTTTGTGAGTATTGCTTGAAAGGGTTAAACCTGTTTTTGACACCCAGAATATATATTTTCTACACATAGGCAGGTTCAAAGCAGTTTCACATTTACAATCATCAATCCACAAGCACAGGGAGATGAAGCAAAAGCTATTTTAGTCCACAATCCATATTGAATATTTTCTTTTTCACAGCTTTAGCAGTGTCTTTAAATCCTTATTTTGTGAGTATTGCTTGAAAGGGTTAATGTGTCTACCAGCAATTTCCTTGTCCACCCCTCTATCTAACTACCGTTTCCTTCCATGGATCCTCTGGTTTTAAAGCCCTTGGGTAAAATGCACAAAATTTGAAAGTTTACCCAGCATAATGGCAGTTACACTGTCAGGGCAGGTAAACTGAACAAAGCTGCTTTAAACTTGCTTTAAACGCCTCAATGGCAAAGTGAAGCGAAACCTCAATGGGACAGTGCTTCACCTCCTATTGGGGTTAGCAGGGAAACGAGAACATGGCGGTGCGACAGGTATCTTTGTTCATCTCAAAGCTGACAGTACAGCTGCCTGCAAATATGACAGTCCAGTCAGTTAACATTCAAATTCAACCCTACATGTCCTTGCCAGTGTGTAACAAAGGGAAAATAAAATCACTTAATAATTAATCTGATGGACATCACATAAGCATATGACCCACCATGCTGTACACACAGTCAACCGCAGAGTGCCATGCATCTTATTTGGATGTATACACATATAGGAATTACTTGCAGGCATCAATGGGCATTTTACTTAGTTCTTCGCAATACCAATTAAATAACCACATAGTATTTTATCAGTGCTCAAGCAGTTGGATGTAAAAAGCCATGTGTGGGATTTAAATAAGGCACATGGATCTTAATATATATTTCTCCAGTATTAAAGTCTGATTATAAGTGAATTTTACCATTGTTTTAATCTCTGCAGTTGTAGCACTGAGCTTTTTCTTGTATTCCCAGTTTTAATGTCCATTCACTAATTGGCTTTCTTATAAGCGGTGCACACATGGTTGGACTCCCAAGGGCAAACAAGTCTGCAGTATAAACCAGCAACACCAACTCCTTTGCTCCATTGTAGTGCAGCCTTTGGGGAAAATGAAATTTCTTTCCACTATACAGCAAATGCATATTTATTGGCTCAAGCAATAGGTGTTCTTCTCATTCAGTGTTTCAGTAACTATGGCAACAAGACTTTCCCCACTCGCTTTGATGAAACGGTGACCAAGATGAAAAAACAAAAGCAAATTTTCCAGATCACTTCAACAGCCCCATCAGACCTCACAATCAGGACTTGAAGGTGTGGATCAATTTTCAGATTTGATTAAGATTCTGTTTCCTTCTCTTCTGTCTTTCTTCTCTACTGGATGCTGTGCACACTCCACGCACACTAAAATCGCAGTCGTATTGGTAACAGGCATATAATCGGAGCGGGCTAATTAGTCACCATTTATCATGTCATAACCGTACAAAGTAGTTTTAGATGGGTGTGCCAATTCAGCCTGAGCTCAAGGTGCAATTACTTACTTCACTTAAGGCAGCACATTGATTGTCTGGACGGCGAAGAAGAAGACAGCATTCACCCACTTTCCCTAGCTTTGTCTTCGCTAAGCAGAGAGGACATGGTTGAGAAGCTAGTGAGGGATTATAGCCTAGTTGTTTTTTTGTTTTTTTTTTTAACTACAGCATCTTTGAGGTGTCTCAGTTTCATCACTAATGTTGAATGTGTCTTTCTGTGTCTAACGTGACATCTTATAATCAAAGGGACATTTTGGTCATATAACTGTACTTTCAAAGGCATAAATAGTAGAAAGGGAACATTATAATATCAGGGTATAATCATATAGATGAGTGTAATCTTAACTTCATCTCTTTGCTTCCACTTGGCAGCAGTACAGTGCAGTGGAGGAGTGATCAAACCTGCAGCCAAAAAATGCGTATCATGTGGGAACAAGTGGATTACTGTCCTTAGAAATAACTGGATGCCCATTCATGGAGATGTATTTATTTATTATTCCAAGTCAACTAATTAACAAGGCCATACAGCCAGAGGTGGAACAGGGTGCAGTTTTAGTATCCTGAAATTCCACTCAGGAATTATGAGTTTTTGGTAAGACTTTAACAAAAATTATTAAGACTAAATACTCAGCAAAATAACACGTGGAGATGGTCTATTAGCTAAGTAGGTAAAATTGCACAACAATTGCATCCCCAATTGATCATTCTCAAAAGCAGCTGATTAAAACCCCAGTCGAGATGGTTGAAAAGCTGTCTAACTGTGCACTTTAATGCTACAGCATTAGCTTTGTGTTTTCACAACCTCAACTAAAAGCAGAGGATGATGACAGCCTTGATAAGCAAGTATAAATAGTAAGTGTCTGATCCAGAATTATTAGTGCATTTCAGTTGGTTAGGGAAAACTGCAGGAAAGTGCACCTTTTAACAAGGACCCATCTATAATTGTCACGAGCTGACAGTACATCTCGGCTCTCTGATGTTTCACACATCTCGTGTAATTTACCTGTGACAGGTTTGCACGTCTTCAGACAACTAAACACCAACAGCCACGCTGATCTCAGTTTCTGATTAACCACTACGCTACACTAGATTCCCTGAGCCTGTGGAGCGGTGATAGCTGTACAAGCTGTAAAGTCCAAATTATCCAACAGGACTGCACCCAAGGTGACTGATTATGAGTAGTGATTGTGTAATTTTGGTGACACAGACGCTTAGTACCCATATTGCTCTTTGTTTAAATTAAATGCAAATGTGTTAGCACTACAGTAGGACGTCTTTCGATTATTCTAACAGAAAACAATGTATAATAAGAGCGGAACAATAGATTACATTCACTTGTACTACACAATAAATTTGGAAGAAAAAAAAAGACCTGCTGTGATGTCTACAAAAAGATTCAAATCAAGTTGAAGTGTAGAAGCACTAAATTAAAGAAAAGGTGCCGATTAAAGAAGAATTTCATGTACAATAGGTCATGCAAAGGGCATTTATATAAGGAAAGTGTTTTTAGAAGTGACATAAGGATATTTAATTTGTTTGTACGTGTAGCCAAGTTATTTTTTATCATATTGTATATTTGTTTATTTTATTTTATGAACTTCCTCAAAACCTTTAATGCTGTGGTATCCATATTATTAGTGTAATTGCCCTTTATTGTAAGGTTAGAATTGTTATACATTGTTTTATACTGTTAATTAAGTTTTGATAGTCTCAATGGTTCCTCCTTACCTGTGTAGCATGGGGGGTTAATTAGTGGGACACACAAGTGATGCATTTGTGACGTCAGTCCAAAGTCCCGGCAAAACTACGATAACTACTGAACTGGAGAGAGAGAGAGAGAGAGAGAGAGACGCTGCTGTGTGTGTAACCTGACTGCCCCTGTGCTGCTCTTATAGAGAATAAACCCGATATGAACCCTCAACCATGTGACTGGTTTGGCCTGTAAGCAACCATCTTGCAGCTGCTACATACGCTCTGCATGAGTCAGTGTTCATCCCATCCCTGTGTAAGAAAGTTTGACAAATTGGATGAGCTTTGTCTGCCAGCAGCGCTAAGATCGGCCAATTTTTTCAGCAGCCGGAAATGATGACAAGGCAAAACTGAAAGTGAACAATCTGTTCCACTGGGTGATTGTGAAGTGATGCTCTTGTTGCATTTTTATACCACCAATAATTTGATAATGACACAATTATAATATAAGACAATAAAAAGACACTTTAGAACATTAGGCCAAGTTGTTAAAATGTGCGAATCATTCACAAATACCACTCTCTCAACCCTTAGACCACCACAAATAGTTTTTTATCAAAAACATAAGGTCAAAAAGCAGCAGCCTCTGCAATGAATTTGTTGCAGCTTGACGACGGCTGTGCATAAATTGTTTTCAGGCCCTGATATAGTGTGGCCTCATATTTCTGCAGATGACAGGTATTTTTCTCTGGCTAGAAGGTCCAACACCAACTTTATGTGGGATATAATAGTCAATGGGCAGCATGGCGGCATAGTGGCTAGTGCTGTTGCGTCATAGCAATAGCAATAGCGTCTTCCTCCCACCGTCCAAAGACATCATGTTTGGGTGAACAGGTGACTCTAAATTGTCCGTAGGTCTGAGTGTGAGTGGGAGTGGTTGTTGGTCTCTATTTGTTTCTGTATGTTGGCCCTGTGATGGACGAGTGACCTGTCCAGGGCATACCCTGCTCTCACCCAATGTGAGCTGGCATTGGCTCCAGCACCTCCCGTGACCTGGAAACGGATAAGCGGTAGAAGATGAATGAATGAAGAGCTGTCAGTAAGTATCAGTGATATGCATAAAGTACAGGTTTTTATGGCAGTGGACTGGTCTATTTTTTCCATATAAAATTTATTTTCTTGAATAGTTTCCACACTCAGTTATCTAAGTAAAACCAGTGAAAAGTCCTTGACATGAAGAATCATACTCTGCATGTAAATCAGTGGCCTTAATAGCAATGAGTTTGGCTGACTGTGTACGTGGACTAAATACCATGCATTCATATGTATCTCCAAAAAATGTAAAAAAATTCTGATTTAATGCTACCAACTAAAATATTAGGACAACACTGTGATCTCCTCAATTTTTGCCTTGAAAAGTATGTTTATTTATTTCATACATATTAAAAATTCCAACTGCACAAAGAACAATGTTTTTATTGTTTTACTTCTCCATACAATTGTGTAATAGTAGTTTGTTATGTATATGCTGATAATTTGAGGCCAATGCCTTTGAACACCTTTGAGCACCATGCCTAGACAATATATACAATATATATACATATATATATATATATATAGTGCCACTCACAACTTTGAAAAATTACACTTGAAACATTTGAGCACAGCATGTCCTTGCAGAAAAAATGTCACAGGTACAGTGTGTAATAAAAGAAAATTGCTACACCTCTGTTCTTACTGGGGGTTTGGGGAGGAGGCAGCAGGGTAGCATTGTGGTTAGTGCTGTTGCCCCACAAAAAGAAGGTTGTGGTTTGATCTGTTGTGTGTTGTACCTGGGATGGACTGGGGAGCTGTCAGGTATTTCAGAAACGGATAAGAGATAGAAGATGAATGCAAATGAATGTTCTTACTGGGTGGCAGCAGCAAGCTCAGAAATTGATATCTACAATTGCTTAGCAGATGAAACCAAAACAATCTATTGTAATTTGGACTATTTCAAAAATGTATCATGACCAACTGAGGTGATGCTTATTAACGAAAAAAAAAAAAAAACAAACAAACTTGAGTATCACATTATTTAATGTCAATCTTTTTACTTTTCTTTATTCTTCTTCACCAGCTGTTTCAAATGTATTATCGAACCAGGTGTAATTTGAAGTGTGATCAACAGTTACAAAATCTGTTTTTCTGCTATGAAAGGCACAAAGCAATGATCCCCATGATCCCCAACAACAGTTTTTTGTTTTTTTTTTGAGTTTCTGAGGTGAATTATGGTTTGTGCGTGTGCCTCATCAGAAAAACTTTCAGAAAATACATTTGCTATGAATAATTAATTTCAAACCTGCTGTGTTGAGGTTTTTATGAAATGGCTGCATACTGAGCTATTTCTGTAAAAGACAGACCCAATGCAGGCTCCACAACTTTGCAATATAATGTTGAATGAAAATGTAACAGAACTAAAACAAAGCTCTTGGAGAGCTTTGACTCCTTTGTTTGTAGAAGAATGAATGGGAGCCGACGAAAAATCGCCTCAAAAATTAACCTATTTTCTCAGTTGCGTAGCTCTGTCATACGTGCACCTAGAAATGTCACTCAGACTTTAAAACGGAGGAAATCTTGTGCTGTTCCCAGAACATCAAACCGTTTTTTTCCTAAACAGTATACTTTTCAAACTACGAGCCCTCAAAGGAGCAGTCCGAATCACTTTTTCCTCAAAGTTAGAGTGGAGTCACTCGTTAACTAGAGTGAGAGCAGAGTGAAAAAGTAACCGTCATTTTCATGTTTAACTCGAGCTCACGGCCAAACCGTACAAAGGAGACAAATAATGTTTTGGCAAAATGTAGACACAGATCTTGGGATTCATAAAATGTAATTTTCAGAGCTCAGCTCCTCACCAAATTTAAACTGGAGGGCTCAGAGCGCCAGCAACACATGTTTTTGCCCCAATTGAACGTAATGCAAATCAAGGTTTTCCTCAAAACACACACTGTCCGTACACGCTCATTTTAAGGAGTTTTCGATTCAAATAAAGACTGTCGGAATCTGCCGAATCTTCTGTCTCTCACGGTCTTCGCTTTTCAGACCGGAGCTACGGTTTGCTCGCAATTCGCAGTAGAGCGGGACGTGGTCAAAAGCAACGTTTCGGAGACTTTTGGGGAGAGTCTGAGTTCTGACCAGAGCGAATTCTCAAATCACTGTGGCAACCGCAGGTCTCAGTTCAGCTCTGTGTGCAGCTGTTGCTGTGGATCAAACCCACCCCTCTTTGGAGCCTCGCTGCTTCGTCATACTTTGTCACAGAAACGCCGTTCAAAGTTTAAACGGGTCACAAGACTTTGAACTCTGTTGGTGAAAACAGGCTTTATGATAGCTACTACGCTTATTACACAATCACAGAATGATAGTCATGCTGGTCTCATCTCACTCAGTCTGTGGACTATGGCCATCACTTTGAATGATTTCTTCTCAAAGACACACAGAGATATAGAGATGCACACACAGACAGATATACAGACGCACTCACACATATACACAGACATACACAGAGACAGATATACAGACGCACTCACACATATACACAGACACACACAGAGACAAATATCCAGACGCACTCACACATATACACAGAGACAGATATAGACACGCACTCACAGATATGCACAGACACAAATAGAGACAGATATACAGATGCACTCACACATACACACAGACACAAACAGGGACAAATATACAGACACACACACGCATTTTCTCATTCATCAAGGTCAAAGTCACATTTGTCAAACTATTGAATTGAGCTCAATCAGTTCTCTGAACCGAATTCCCATCAGGAAGGCTTTTGAAAGCAGGACGGTACGTGGGTTGCTCGTCCGGGCGACGGGCGATGGGTCCCGTGGCACTTCAAAATTTCCCTGGAATTTTCTAGTTTAGTTTAATATTCTACTGGCAAATACTTTTTATGAGAGTATGAAAAGCTTATAAATGTCCCAAAGTAAATGGGAATTGGATTGCAGCAGGTGGTCATAATAATTATGGGGTATATAAACTGTTCTAAAAGTTTTTTCCAGCAAGCACTTACCTGAATGACAAACAGGCTCATCTGTACACTTCAGGAAAAACTTTGATGTTTCAAACTTACATTTCCAATGTGAAAGAAATGACACGTTAAGGAAATATTGTGGACATGAAGAGTTTGGATAAACAAAACAAAACAAAACAAAACCCAACAATTATTACTGCTGTTTTCAACTGCAATTCTAAAACAATATTTAAAACACTTGTTATACGCAAGCAGCTGTGAACTCCTTAAATATCTTTAACCATTTGAACAAATGGCTAATAATGATGATATCCTGTTGGGGCTTTGGTGGGGAGGCAATTTTTCAATTTTCAATAAACAAAAACAGTCAACTAGGAATAAGAAAGAATTATAACTACCAAGTATCAAGAAAAAGTAAAAACACAAGTAAATTGTTGGCTACTTAGTAAAAAAAAATAAAACTTTCGGTTTACAATGAAACAGTACCACCTACTAAATTTATTTTTAATAAATTGAAATTATATAGAGAGTTCTACAAAGATTTTCCCCTTACAATAGCAACAAGAAGATAGAAAAAAGCTGTAGTAAAGTTAAACTTTTTAACATGAGTCTCTGAGGATTGACTAATTTTTGGGGCCACCCACAAGTAGCCATTTGAGCTCAGGCTCTGTTGGCCACAGAGGGTTCAGCTTGGCAAAAGAAATTGCAGCAGGGTTTTAATTGACTGCTCTGACTTTACGTAAACAGAGCTGAGTGCTGATGAACAATTTCTATAAATTGGCTTTCAAAAGATTGTGCAACTTCAGGTCTCTGGCTTCCATTGGGATTCAGCTCTTCACTGGACCAGCTCCAATCCAAAACGCAGATTGACTGAAAACTGCTTTTCTTTTAGGGAAAGTGAAATCCCCTCTTTAATTTGAAAGTCCTTTGATTTACCATCATTAATCGTGAAACCAATTATTAATTTTCAACCAAGTCACAGAGGAAAGGCGAGAAATACAAATCAAGCCACCAACAAAATCTATTTTGTAAACTATAATTTTTTCGGCCAAGCATCCATCATGCATTCCCCTGTAGTTCTCTCCAGCATTATGTATGAGAGATGTCACACAACCTTGGTTTTGTGACAGAGGGCTGACACCTGCTCACTGCTTTTAAATGAATGTTTTCAGACTCGAGGCATTTAGTAGACAGCCTTCCTCTGAAGAGTTATATTTCTTTGTAGCTATTTATTCTCTTTGCTGAATCATATCCTGAGGCACCCACTGGTCCCTAGAGGAGCCAGAGGAGACCCACACAGTGCCAACTAGACTTTAGCGAGAGAATTATAGGCTGTGCCTTTAAGTTCAAGTTTGCATTTCTAGATCCTTGGGATTCATTTGAGGCAAACCTTTCTCTGACACACTTGGTATTTCTCATCTCATTATTGGGGCTGATTATAATTCATAGGCTATATTAAATGTCAGAGAAAGGCCAGGGATTGTTATGCAAATGTTAAGCATAGAATGTGTTCTTTCATTCAGACCCCCCCCCGCCCCCCGTTTTGCAGTTGGTTGGGGGGAAAAAAGAAAGCAAATGCCAGTAACAATTTAATAGTTTGTTGAAAACACAAAGACTTACGTCATTTGAATTAATTCTTGTCGAAATTGAATGTTACCATTTTTAAGCGCGTTATCTTTCATATAATCAGCTACGAGGATGGCTTAGATGTAAGAAAAATAAGAAATGTGTTCATCAGCCCCAATTCTCTCAGCCCTTTATGCAAAAATTAAAAACTTGGATTTTTCAATAGCAGTGTATGAAACACAATTGTTTTTTTTTTTCTTTTCATTGTCAGTATTTTTCCTTCACAGACTCATAAGTCCTGTATGTCAAGACAAAGAGATAAGAAAAAGGGAGGACTAGCGCTGACAACCAAGATCATCAAACGTCTGCCCCTTTTTTATACATTTCTTGTATTAGAACAAGTACACAGAAAATATATAAAACTCAGCTGGAGACAGCTTTGTCAACTAAATTCAGCAACTAATGCCTCACATGTATTTGAGGAATTTCAAAAGACCAAAGTCTGGCACACATTTTCATCAAAAGACATCGTGCCATTGCAGTTTTTAGTCAACACTGGGGATCATTATTTTCTAGACTAGAGTCTTTTGAGTTTATTTCCCACCATGCTCCTGGTGGAAACTTATCAAAAGACACTTCACTATTTTAATGGTGTTATGATCGTTGTTATTGTTAAATCAAATCAAATCAGATTTATTTGTATAGCGCCAAATCATAAAGTTACATCAAGGCACTATACATATAGAGCATTTCTAGACCAAACTCTTTATAAAATGATTTAAAGAGACCCAACAGATCCCCCGATGAACAAACACTTGGCGACAGTGGCAAGGAAAAACTTCCTTTAAGAGGCAGAAACCCCATCTGCCTCGACCGGTTGGGTTGAGAGTGGGAGAGAGAGAGAGAAAGAGAGAGAGAAGCTCAGTCCTTCCCCCAGTAGCCTAGGCCTATAGCAGCATAGCTAAAGAGTAGAGGACTTTAACTTTTTAACTAAGTTTTAAGCCTGGTCTTGAAAATTACTAAAGAGTCCGCCCCCTGGACCGATACTGGAAGTTGGTTCCATAGAAGAGGAGATAACTGAAAGATCTGCCTCCAGATTTAATCTTGGAGACTCTAGGAACCACAAGTAAACCTCCATCTAGAGAGCGGAGTGGCCTACTAGGACAGTAAGGAACTATGAGCTCTCTGAGATATGATGGAGTTTGGCCATTAAGAGCTTTATATGTTAAAAGAAGGATTTTGAATTCTACTCTATATTTTACTGGCAGCCAATGAAGAGCAGCTAACACCGGAGAGATATGATCTCTTTTCCTAGTTCCTGTTAATATTCGTGCAGCAGCGTTCTGAATCAACTGAAGGAATTTTAGAGATTTGTTTGGCCATCCAGATAGTAATGAGTTACAGTAGTCCAGCCTAGAAGTTACAAATGCATGGACTACTTCAAAAAGAAAGGATGTTCCTGATTTTCCGAATGTTTCTCAGGTGGAAGAAAGTTGCCCGACTAACTTGTTTTAAGGGACAAAGGACATGTCCTGGTCAAAAATTACTCCAAGGTTTCTTACAGTGGAGCTGGAAGCCAAAGTGATGCCGTCCAGACTGATGAGATGAGATGAGATTTTCTGAGGTGCTTAGGGCCGAGTACAATAACTTCAGTTTTGTCAGAGTTGAAGAAGTGAGTGGGTTCATTCACATGCTGGGAAAAGCCAATTGAGTCTAGTAGGGAAAGAAACCCAGAACTAAGGCTGTCACTTTCTACTTCAACATGTATTTTGAAATCTCCCAGTATAATGATTTTATCTGTACTAACTCTGATATAAACTCATAAAACTCTTATAGGAATTCTGAGTACGGACCAGGTGGACGGCATACTGTAACTAACAGAACTGGTTTTTCACCTTTCCAGTCTGAGTGGGAAAGATTAAGAGTGAGGCCTTCAAAAGACCTGCAGCCAGATTTTGGTCTAGGGTTGATTAATAGGCTTGACTGAAATATTGCAGCCACCCCCCCTCCTCGACCTGTGGTACGAGGGATATGGAAATTAACATGAGTTGGGGGTGTAGCTTTATTAATGCTAACATACTCATCCTGCTGCAGCCACGTTTCAATTATACGAAATAAATCAAAAGATGATCAGCTATGAGATAATTTACTAGTAGACATCTTGATGATAATGATCAAATGTTCAACAGTCCACATTTGATCGCAGTGTTATTTGAGACTGACTTTGTGGCTGTTTCAATTTCAGTTAGGTTATTGTTTTCAGCTCCTCTTCTGTTTAGTTTGGGTTTATTAACTTTTCTAAATTTAGGTGGTCGGGGGACAGACACACTTTCTATAGACCTAAACATAGACAGAGATTCTATTCTATTCTCGGCAGGTGACCGCTCTGACTGAGGCGCAGAGGAGCGTGTTAAACTGCAGCTCTGCCTCCTGGTCTCGACTCGGTGCTGTCAGGGTTTTGGATTTCTAATAAAATCTGTCATATTCCTAGAAATGAGAGCAGCCCCGTCCACGGTGGGATGGACACCATCTCTCCTAATTAGACCAGGTCTCCCCCAGAAAGACTTCCAGTTATCTCTGTAGCCCATGTTGCTTTTGGGACACCACCTCGACAGCCAGTGGTTAAATGACGACATGTGGCTGTACATATCATCACTGGTCTGATTGGGAAGGGTCGACATCATTTTAGCAAAAGTACACACTGATTCCACATTAATTTTTGTGACTTCCGAATGGCAAAGTCGGGGGCTGCTGCCTACGACTATGCCTCTTGTCTCAGACAGTCACCCACCTGCCCTGACTAGATCCTGGCTGCTTGGGAGCCACTGGGGGGGAGGAAACTATCTCGGCTGCCTTATGAACTTGTCTAGGTCGGCCCGCACTGGCTACAGGGGGGAGGCTAGCTACACTAGCATAAGTTGGGCTAGCTAAAGTGCGGAGCCGTGATTCTAACTCATTAATTTTTGCCTCCATCATCCTGCATCTATGACAAGAGGTGCTATCATAAAAGGAGGCAGAAGAATAACTACACATGAGGCACACAGAACAGGAGAGGAGAGGAGGAGGAGAAGGACGAAGAGAGAGTGGAGACAGAGAGCTACAGGACATTGTTAATCGGGTAGTTTGATTAGCGGAGGAGCAGAGCCGGTTATAATCTTTGGAGAGAGGAGAGATATTGACTTTTAGACCTGGAGTTGGTATGACAATAATTTGTGGTCGGATTAATTGAGTGAATTAGGAAATAATAGCAGAAGAACAGTGGAAACAACACACGAGATGACACAGAGCATAGCGCAACCGCCAGTGACTGGAAATGACGCAACATGCTTACCCCAAAACTCCAGCAACCATGGCACACATACACACCCTAAAGTGACCTGTGAGTGTTTCCCTGGTGGAGTGTTACTTAAAATTCCTCAGTCAGTGCTATAATTCTCACTAGACTTTTTTTATTTTGCCCTGCTTTATTTTTTTAAATGATTTCCTATTACAGCATTGAACATCATTCCGTGTATGAGACAAGAATAGCATTTTATGAGACTATGAAGCACGAAATGAAGAAAAAAACCTCACTACATGGGAAAGAATCCATATTAGCCTGTCTACCTTTAGCTCAATTCAAGGACCCGCCGTTGAACAGAAATACTGAATTTAAGTTTAAGTTGGTAAATATGTTATTATTATCATTTTAAGTTGCACTGTTGCACAGAACCATTGGCTGTCGTTGCAACCACTAATAAGGATTGTACGTCCATCCCTGTCAGCAGATAACTATTGGTTGCCGTGGAGGTAATTTTTGATATTAATCCCTTGCCTTCAAACAATTGGACAAATTGACTAAATAAAGGCAGATTCCTACTAAGGCAGGTATAAAGTGATCCTGTCACAATTGCGTTTTCCTTGTAAATTCTGTATTTCTCGACTCTTTAATTTGTGGCCATGCAGAGTTCATCGGATGAACAAAGTGCGAAATAATTAAGCTTGTGAAAACTGGAGAGCTAGGGATGAGCAATCTGCTGCTGATCTGATGCTTGATTAAAAGTCAGGCCGTGGGCTAATTCACTGACCTTTAATTCCAATGGCAGGCTCATTAGCCTTAAGGAAGCGGCAAGAAGTCACAGAGGATTGCAAGCGTTGTTTGGCTTCCTTGGGGAGATGGCAAAGAATGATAATGGTCATTTGGTATGTTTCTTTGGTACTTTCTCTGCATCATTGTGCAAGCTTAACAAAGCCCTGATGAACAATGAGAATTCTGGTAGATTTCAATTCAGTGTAGCCCCTTGTAAAGGTCTTATTTGGACTGTTAACAGCCAGCTGCTTCATATAAACGCTGAGGTGGGGACAAATACTAGAATAAAACTCACAGACAAATTGTACAGTTTCATCAAAGTGTGATTTATCTTCGAGCATGGTTGTAAAGCCTGATTAAACAAATGGGGATCCTGCAAGTAACACCTGCTGCATTAAAACAGACCCCTACCCCCTCCCTCCCACATAGGTCCACTCATCTTGTAGGAGAATTGACTAGATTGATTCCTACAACGATTTAAGTCCTTTTGTGAAGACTTGGATTTCATTTTTCCTTTTGTAAATTTCAGTCAGATACACTGACCCTCTATATTTAGGTAACTGACAAATTATTTGACAAAAAATGACATTTACATGAGTTCTAATGTTTGCAGTTGACACAGAGTCAAAGTTAATCTTGGCAGCTGTTTGTGTATGAAAAGCAATAATTGATCAGACATCCCACGTTCGATTTGACTTCTCATCAAGAACCTAAACATCATCTACTTGTAATGTTTATCCTGTATAACTATGATGCCGCATAACACTAATTTTACAGCTGTCTTCGCTTTAAATTACTGTTAGATTTGTGGCGATAACAGCAATTAGCACACAGCACAGATGCTGAAATGCATTATCAAACTCGTCCTCGACCAGATGCTAGCTCCTCTAGCATCATTTGGAGCAGAGAAGGGCTTAATCAGTACTTGGTGACAAAATATTACATCTCCTCAAAAAGCAAAATGGATCCAATGTGTATTTAGGTGGGACTTTTAGAGGACTTGCAAAATGGCAACTTGTAAATGAAGTAATTGTGAGTAAACCACCTCCTTTCAATTCATATTTCCTATATTTCCTAATATATTTCCATATTGGGGTTTCTTGGTGAATTTTCATGTGAGTTTATTAAGCATTTAGGCCGAAGCTCTCACTGGGGTTTGTTAATTATACACAGCATTGCAGTTAAGATGATTCCCGGTGTCATATCTGCAGAAAAAAAACCCTTAAACTCTGATCGATATTTCAGAATTCTTTTGTCATATTATCATGTATTCCAGCTATTAGAACACTCAGGGTTTCTTAACAAAATAAGACTCTTTTTCACTTCAACCATTTACTTACTTGATAGCAAAATTTTCCATTTCAATTTGAGATGTGAATGAAACACTACAACCTTCTCCTCTGCCAAAAAAATCCAGCACATCTTTAACTTTCCTTCCATGGCCCTCATGGTGTCTGTGATACTCTTTGTCATGTAAACAGATTTATCCTCAGTCCTGCAGACATTGTCCTGTCACGGGGCCAGCACCGTGCCAGGTCACTGTGCCTGCACAGCCTTACTCAGAGCCTCAGACTGTTAGAAGCGCCAAGCAAACCATAGCAAATCATAGTCCTGCATAGTCATAGTCCACACTCCTGTAGACAGGGTATGGCTTCCTAAGGATCTCCCTGTAAAGACAGATTCGAAGAAACTGTCCCCTAGATCAGCGGTTCCCAACCTAGGTACCGGTCCGTGGGTCTTTTGAACAGGGCCGCACGGAAAGAATAAATAACTTACATTATTTATGTTTTATTTATTATCTGAATCTGCACAATGTTTTATTTTGAAAAATTACATCCGTCTATGACTCACTCTTGATGCATGTCAAGACGCTTGTCTTGGTCACGGGTAAATTAAATTAAACCGGTCCGTGGCACAAAAATGGTTGTGGACCGCTGGCTTGATGGCCCTTTTTTCAGAAGATTGGTAACCCCAATGCTGTTTACCTCAAACTACCTCAGACAATTCGGGTCCACCCAGTTTTCAACATGTCTGCTGTTTTGCTAGGCTGTCTGTCTGTAGTGTTTGCTACTGTGCTGTCACTCTACCTGTTTGTATGTCTTTCTTACCTTCCCCTCACCCTTGCACTCTGTCATCTCTGCTGGATGTGCCTCCAACTGCAAACCTGCACTGCTGCTCCAATCAAGCCACTTGGTTTCAATCAGCTCATCACCCAATCTGCACTTAGTTCCCACACCTAGCTTTGGTCTCTGCTGAATCGTCACTCTGAACACACAGTTTGTGTAGAGAGAGAAATCTACCCTGAATACTTAGAGCTAGCACCAGCTTTGTTTGCCAGAGAATTCAGCACCTAATCTGTCTGTCTTTTTGTCTGCCCTCCAGCCAAATCATCTCCACCAAGCCCCCCTGCAGCTACCTTCCCCTCTGGACCCATTCACCCAGCCTTTATTTTGGACCAGCAACACCTTTTCCCCATATCGCTCTCTAATGGGGTTCCTTGCACGGACGTGTCATGTCCTTTCTGACATGAGCTCATACAGCTGACTGATGTTTTGATTTCGACTTTGCCAGATGTTTAAAGACAGAACTTTGGTAACGTTGGTAAATTTTCTTTTAAGTTGTTAACCAGGCTTGCGTCATTTATATACTGTAAAATGTTGTAGTTGTGGAAGAGTTAAAAAAAAGGAAGAATTTACAAGCCACTTCTTTTTCACAAATTTCTATTTCTATTTCCCTATATATAGTAAGGGTGGTATCAAAAATGACAGAATAATACTTACACAAGCATTGGCAGAGTAAAATAACATTGGAGTTGTTTGGAAATAATATAATATATCACTGTGCAGCTGGGAATTAATTTAGTCTTTGTTGTGTATCACATAAATTGTCAATTTTCTCCTAGTTCTTTTCAAATGTATTCTTTATGGTTCACAAAAGATACATCAGCTTTTTCATAATGAAAAATGTCTTTGATAGTTTCTTACCACTGTTCCTGGTTAGGAGCTTTAGTATTCAGCCACTTTCTCTTCTTGACTTTCTTGCTTGCTGCAAGTGAGGTTTCAGTCGGGAAGGGATCTTTTCTCATCACAGAGCCTCACCAACATCACCAAGATGCATCAATGAGCAAATATTTGGGATGTTATATCCCAGGATATGTTTCACAACAGCACTGACTTTTTTCCAATAGAGCCTCATCTTTGTGCTGCTGCAGAATATGTGCAAATGATCAGCCTCAGTGTTATTGCACAATCTCCAGCAGTTTTATTGTGTAGCAAGTTGCTTTCTTTTCATTTTATTTGGAATGAAAAAAAAAAAAAAAGTTTGACAATAGAATTTTCTCAGTTTCCAAACCACTTTTTTAAAGTTGACTGGACTTGGGCATATTTTAAGTTGACATAAAGACACGGAAATATTTATTGAAGAAAAGCAAATGAATGCTGCCATATAAATAAAATTTTAGTGGGTACAAGTTTAGCACCTGGATCGATAGTTTTTTTAAATTGAATTGTACTTTTAAAGATCTAATTTTAGAATATTTAGAGAAATAGCAGAGGAAGTTGCCCATATGATGTGGTGTCAGTGCAATTATACTAAAGCAGCTGTAATTGTGTGTGACTGACACACGCAGATCTGTGTTTATGCCACCCATGTCATCATCGCAGTGACATCTCAGTTATCATAATCAAACATCCTAGAGATAATCAATGGTTCAAACGGTAGCACACAAATGGATACAGACTTTAAAAAGACTTCTCAGGTGGTCATTAAATGACAAGCTCATTTATGAAGTCACAATGGAGGTAAGAAGCGTGATAAAGTCCATCACTTTGTTGCCATTAATTCCAAATATAGTGTTAAGAATTTCCAGCTTACTCTATGGATCTGAAAAATGGTAGCACAGTGACAATGAGACTTATGTCACTTATATGTGATCATTATTTAAAAAATAAACATAATTTCAAGACTTGAAGCTAGAGACAGAGAATTCACAAGGACAACATTTCCTGTGCTAATTAATCAAGTGAGAAGCAATGTCAATTTTGTTGACAAATGATTGTCCCCATACTTTTCATTAGCAACCCTTCTTTTTCCCGCTGAAAATGAGATTAAAATGTTTGCCACAGAGACAAGATCAATTCAGAAGGTAGAGACAAATTAGGAAGAAGTGTGATGACTTGTAAACAATCCAATCAGGAATAATGGCTTTCACTGGAAGGACGTGACACATTTGATCTAATACCGGGAACACAATGTTATTAGTACTATCATGCACACATGAACATTCATTTTACATGAAAACACAACAAGATGTCTGGGAGAAATGGGAGAGAAGCCATTCTGCCTTTTTTAATTTTATAATATTTAGTCAACTAAAACAAAAACAATGGTGATGACTAAATTATGACTGAAAGTGACATTTTACACTTGAAACTATGTCAAAGTTTGCTCTCAAAATTAACATTGGTGAGGAGAAGTAATAATAATAATACTTTTTATTTATACAGTGCTTTAAACAATACTAAAAGGTGCTTTACAGAATCAAACTCATTTAAAACAATACAACCATGCAGAATAAAGAAAATAACAATCAATTAAACCAGTGCAAAGAAGAAGGCATAGACTTCAAAACAATCTGTCTTTTTTTTTTTTTTACAAGCAGTGGCACCGCTCCCTGATGGTCATTAGATAAAATGTAGTTGTAAGTCTCATCTGCAATTGCTTGACTTTATGGAATTTTATTTTTTATGTATAGTTTAGATCTGTCTGGTCTGAAAGATACGTGAGGTGCACATATTGGCTAATCGGATGGGTATATGAAAAACAGGGCACCTTGCGGTATACTAATCAGCTGTAATGTTCTGACTGCTGACAGGTGAAGTGGAGAATGTTGATGAGGGAAAACAGGAAAAATGGTCCAGAGTAGAATAGTGAGCCAAACAGTGACACTGTAGACAACTGGGGGAGATCCTCTCTGTAGGATATTGCACAGCCTACACTTAAAGGAAATCTATTGAGCCAGAGACAGGATTGTGAATGGCAAAGATTCATAGATGCACATGGCGAGACCATATGGTCCAAGCCAATAACACAGTAACAGAGTTTGGCTCAACCACCTAAAGAAGTCCATGCCGGTTGTGACTGAATGTGTTCAGAACACACAGAGAATATCACAGTTTGGTGTGAATGGAGCTGAGTAGCTGCAGACCAGTCAGGGTGTCCATGCTGTCCCCTGTCCACCGCCAAAAACTCCTACAAAGGACACATGAGCATCACAAATGGACCACAGAGCAAAGGGAGAAGGTGGTCTGGTCTGATGGATGAGGGTTTCATTCTGTTTACATCATGTGGATGGTTGGGTGCGTGCATGCATGCATCATGGGAAGAAGACAAGATGGTGGAGACAGCGCGATGTTTTGCACAATGTTTTGCTGGAAAAACTTGGGTCCTTCATTCATGTGGATTCTATTTTGACTCGTAGCACTGATCTAAACATTGTTCAGCTCAGCCCAGCTTTTCGTGGAAACAGAACGCAATCTAGTGCAGCACCGGTGGGATGAGCTGGGCCAACAAGAGTCTATCTCACCAGGCGGTCATAAAGTAATGACTGATCTGTCTATTTAATGTTTTGAAAATAAGTAAATAGGTATGAATTGTATCCTTTTGTCTTATAAAAACATTCAGATCTCCTATTGTAACTCAACATAAACCCGGTTTTTCAGTGTATTTTTAATGGAAGACACAGGGCAGTCTGACATGACATGAAATTATTGGAGATTAGTAGTTTCTTCACAGGAGTCTAATTCTATTATCTATCAAAGCAGAAATAGAAAAGGAACAGGAACACTGGGTCCTTGCTTTTACTTGCAACAGTGCGATTTACATCATAACCTGCTCACATCACAGTTCGGCTGGTACTTCACTTTTCTTTGTACACATTGGTGTACAAAAAAAAAGTGAGTGATCAGTTGTGCTAGCTGGACAAGCTGCTACTTTTACAGGGTGGTCAAAGAGATACAGATGTTGTGGCTGTGCAGTGGGGCAAACGTGTCACAGCGCCCACAGCCAATGCAGTCTGTAAACAGGTTGGGAGAGGGGGCAAGAGGGTGACCTGGGAGGAAGGTAACCTGGAGGGTGTTTTCAGGAAGTGAATACTCATGCATTCATCTTCTACTGCTTTTCCATTTCTGTGTCGCGGGGGCCAGCTCACACTGAGTGAAGGTACACCCTGGACAGGCCACCAGTCCATCACAGGGCCAACAAACTGAGACAGACAGAGACCAACAACCACTCACACTCACACTTAGACCTACAAAAAATTTAGAGTCAAACATGATGTCTTTGAATGATGGGAGGAAACCGGAGTACCTGGAGGAAACCTGGACAGGCACAGGAAAGATATAAAAACCGAAGCCACAACTTTCTCATAGTGGGGCAAAAGCACTAACCACTATGGCCTCATGCTGCCCCAATTGAATCTTCATTGACAAAACACTGAAAATGCGATGAGCTTATTGCTTGACTTGATTGTCTCCCGTCCTTTAAAGTGCTGTCACAAAAAACTGCAGGGCACATTTTACTGCTCCACATCATAAACAGCAAACATCTGTCACCATGGGATACTGACAAAGTCATTGCTACGTCAGAATTTTCTGTTATGTGCTGTTTCTTTGCGAATATATAACATAACCAAAAACTAAACTATTTGTGCATGTGTGTGGGATTTGAATAATATTCAAAGCAAGATAGAACTTTTTGCTTCTTGATTTTTCTGACATGCATATTTGCATTAGGGACAGTCCAGTAGAACAAGCTGGCATATGTTCACATTTGTCTCATCACCTCAGTCCTCATCATCTGTAGGTTAGTGTAGTGTCTGAAACTAGTTCTATGCTATAAATGCTTCTACTTGGTCAGTACATGTAGTGTGCCCATGGCCATTCATGTGTCAGCTCAGCCTCGTTCAAGTGGTTATTTTTTTTTGTCTTGGGGGGAAATAATGTTTTAATGCTGTACTTTTTACATGACTTGCCGTTCCACATTATATTTCAAGGAAATAGCTTCGATCAAGTATGAATAACTTTTTAATCTATTACTCTGACATGTACCTGACTGAAACACCACTGACACCCTAACCTCATCAGTCATCTTCTGTATAGCTCATAATGACAAAGTCATTATAAATTGATTGGGACATGAAGGATTGGATAGCATGAGGTGGCACGGCCATTTTCGGTCCTTGTAGCAGCAGGCTGTTACCTGGTGGGTGGGATCTCCCTTCAAGACTGCAGAAATTAGCAGCTGATTTACATGTCACTTCCAGTGACCCCAATCTTTATTCATCAAGTCACCTTGACCAAACGTCTTTGGATATTGCATTTTACTGAATGTCAGAATCAGTTTGTCTCCCTCTCATTCCATTCCAGTGAGATTTTCTTTCTTTATTTTTTTTTTCAATTTCCATCCATTTATTACAAAATTATGAAAATATATTAAAAGAAGAATTGAATCAAAAACAGGACAGAAAACATGTCATTCCCTCACCCATTGATGGTGAGCATAGCCAGGAAAGAAAGACAGAAAATAAAGTAATAGTAATGGCAATATGAGCAATGAAAGCAGCGACAACAACACAGTTACCTGTGTTCTAACTCTGATGGTAAAACTGTCATACATGTATGTATAATTAGTGACTTGGGCTCCAACCAGAGTCACTATTGTTAAACAGAGTCACAAATTGCCCCAGAGTGAGAGGCTCGCCGACAGAAATGAACCTGTTTTCTAATGGGCTTTCTGAGAAGGATGATGCAATCCAAGCTCAGACACACAGCTGCAGTCAATGCTGCTGCTGATCAGCTGTTACACAAATATAAAGACAGCCCTATACATCGACACATACATACATACAGACACACACAGAGAAACATACACGTACACAAAAATACAGACACACAGAGTTGGTAACTTAGAGTGGAGCAATCTTCAGTTAGAGTGTGTCAATATGGTGATGATTATCGAAAAAAAATATGTATAAATTGCCCTCACAGGCACGGTGCACACATCATGTTCTCCAAAGTAGTAGAGATTCTTGTCCTCTCTTGAAAAATGTTTTTACTTTAACAGTGAGACAAACCAAATTTGAACTGTGTCCTTCTAAAGGACATGCTCACCCCTCATCTCTCCTATTACTCCCCATGTATTTTTCTCTGGCGGGAAGGAGAGGAGTTCACATTTTCATACATTTCTAAATCGCTCCCATTTACGCATTTTAAGTCCTAGAAACACCAAAACACACACATAGACTGATATATATATATATATATATATATATATATATATATATATATACACACAGACAAAGATACAAATATACAGACAGACAGCCCTGTACATAAGCACATACATACAGACATACACAGAAACACAAAAAAAACAGACACAAAGATAAAGCTGATGAACACTATGACTATGGCAATCAGTTTGAAGGATTTCTTCTCTGACTCTGACAAATCAATGATGTCATCAGACTCCTCTGATATGAGAGCTGCTAATCGACTGTTACTACTGACAATTTTGTTAGACCGCAGAACACACACAGAGACTGATATACAGATGCACTCATACATATTTGCAGCAATACACAGCGACAAATATACAGACGCACTCACACACATATACAGACACACACACACAGACAAATATACACATGCACAAAGACAAATATACAGACACACATACAGGGAA
This sequence comes from Echeneis naucrates, assembly GCF_900963305.1. Taxonomy (NCBI): domain Eukaryota; kingdom Metazoa; phylum Chordata; class Actinopteri; order Carangiformes; family Echeneidae; genus Echeneis; species Echeneis naucrates. Next base: position 19,529,794 of record NC_042526.1, on the reverse strand, counting down.
AATATGCACACACACAGGAACGCACACAATGAGACAAACAGAAATACAGCTAATACACAAAGACACACAACAGACAGATAGCATTGGTCAGTTTTTACAATAGTGTCACAGGGTGTACGTGTGAAATAGATGTCTCAATTAAATAGTTGTGTGTCTAAAGACATATGTCTGTCTGTGTATATTCTCATTCAAACAGATCATAGTCATATCCGTCCAACAGTTGAATGGAAAGCAACTGAACTCAGGACTTGGGTTTTGTCAAAGAAGCTTTGCCTCTTATCCAAAGGGCTTCGTCAGTTCCTAATGCCTCAGTCTGACTGGTCTGACTCATGCGTTCTCGCACACAGTTATGCGCGGTTCAGTATATCTGTATATCTGCCAAGTCGACATCCCCGTCCCAGCGGCAGCCCCCCGAGTCGCTCTCAAAATTTCTGCCAAGGAATTTTCTAGTTAGTTATATAGTAAATGTTTAAAAATTATAGTAAGTAACTGCAGTAGTTCTTATTATTAATCATCGAATGATTGGAGGAGGTGTTGATCACAGAAGAAAGACGCACTGCGGTTAGCACCACAACAAGAAGATTACAGGTTCGGTTCCCGGCCTGGGTCCTTTCTGTGCGGTGTTTGCATGTTTTCCCCGTGTCTGTGTGGGTTTCTGGTTTCCTCCTAGGCTGGGACTGTCTCCAGCACCCCCCGACCCCGAAACAGAAAAGCGGTAGAAGATGGATAGATGAAATTGATGTAAATTACTAATATAAATGTGCAGCATATGACACCTCTATGTCACAGTAACCCTGACCTTTGACCTTTGATCAGTTCATCCTCAATACCAAATTTGGTTTCTGAGATATCATGTTCAAAACAAAAGAATTAACAGACGCACAATAAGAAAACACAATGCCTATAGTGCTTTCTGGGGCCATCAGTGTAAGAATGGGCTACTTACTACCAGAGACACATGAATATCAGCAGGAAAACTCTGCACACAAAAAAATGCGTAATTAAGACACCCCCATCTTCCCAGCATAATATCTGTCTTGAATTTCCCTTTAATGTTTCATTTCATTCATTCATTTGCTACATTTGCATTCTGTGTGACTGAGGTGGAACAAATCCTTGGTGAGTGAACTCACAGCAGCTAAAGTAAAGCCAAGCTCTTTCTGAGAGACTATGGTAAGAATCAGCAAGTATTACATAATGAGGCCTGACATTCAACACTTCTGCAGACGTGACTGCTGTGTCATAGTGATTAGCCCCAACCTTCCGTCTCCTGGACCACAATGGTTGTGACCCCTCGTTGCAGCTAGTAATGAGTAACAGGCCCTCAACTGTGACAGCCCTGTGTAAGGGTCAGGTTAGAGACCAACCCAACAGAGCAACAATGACAGTGACGATCAGCCAACCAATTTCACGATAAATGGGATCCATCTGGATGCACAGATAATCAGCTTTTAGGTTTGACTACGGAGATAAGTGGGAGGTTGTATTATTTATCCAAATATCTTTATTCAACAAAAGTTCTGGCACTCCTGAATTATCCTTAGACCAGCAGCAAATAGGAAATCTACAACCACGCTTTAAAGCAGTGAGAAGGTTTGCTACCGCAGCCTTTACTGTGGGTTAATTTTTCTTGTGATCATGTATTGAGCATGCCTCACAGATAGAACAGAGCTGTTGTGTGCAGCTGTGATCAGAGCCCATGCTGAATGAACCCCCTGCTTGCCCACAGGACACTTGTCTGCCCAAACTGTTTAACATATGTTTAATGTGTGCCTCACATCCAACCAGCGTGGTTACAACTTTTTTCTTCTTTTTCCTGAAAAGCCAAAAGCAGCCGGCTAAACAACAAACCCCTGGCAGAAATCATTTACCTTTTTCCAGGCACAGCTTTACCAGTGACCAATCCAACATTTTCTGCAGTTGTATCACAGTGAGAAGCTTATCTTAAAGATAAAATACATTTGTTTTGAAGGATGCCTGCAGGTGCCGGTGCTTACTGACAGCCAAAGAAGTGACTCCTGGTTTTGAACAGTTTTAACAGTTTGACTTGTTGGCTAGTTCATCCACATCCCGGTTACACTTGATGCCTTCATGCTCCGCTGCTGCTTTGACAGACCTTTTACTTTAGTCTAGAAATCACATGATGCACACTTCTGCGGAGGACTATAGCTGATTGTACATTATATCCAAGCTGACAGGATGCCAGGGGCTTCATGCTTAAAACTATGTTGATCTGTGGCTAAAACTGGATGTATGCACATAAACAATCTTGATTATGCAAATAGATTATTTTGGCCAATATTATAAAGGTAATTATTCCTTATAAATCTAACCCTATGAGAAATTGGGTGCAGGTGAACAAGCCTTATTTTCAGCACTACAATTGTAGATGTAGATAGAAGAAGATACTCCTTAAATCCAACAAAAGCACATGTGTGTGGGACATGTTAAAACAATCAGACATGGGGAAAAGAACAAGAGAAATGAAGTGCCATTGCACCTACCGTCATTCATTCCAAATGAGAGCTCATTAGTAAGCTTTTGGAAGATTTTTATTTAATTTTATAAGTCCTGACTAAAGACACCTTCAACAGGCTATGGACAGGATCAGAAAATATTAATAAAAATATGTTTTAAAAAGTAATAAAACAACAACTGAGCAGAATTATTCTAAATAAATTTTCAAATATAGTGACAAAAATAACCTCAGGCACTTTATATAATACATATATAATAGTTTTATATAGTTTAGTATAGTTAGATATATACATATGTTGGTTTGTTTTTTTATTTTCTTTTTCCCTTTTCCAAGATAGAAACACAAGAGTCAAATTTCTATTATGTTTACACACACTAACTATTTCTGATTTCTGATAAGTTGTCTATTTTGAGTGGCGTTCCATATCCTTTTTTTATTTTTTTTATTCTGTACCCTTTGTGCACACATGGTGGAAAGAATAGTTGCAGAACTGTTTCAGCACACTTTGTGTTTATAAATGCCAATTTGCATGAGGCCAATGACACGTACGTGATTTATCTGTGTACGTATCATTTATGCATCTGGCTCCAGGATAGTCAACGGTCATTCAAAGATTTTGAAAATGTGAAAGGACGAGCAGCAGTGCGGGGATAAGAGCTGTCATAATGTCCATCATGTCCTACCTGAGAGTGTGTTCCAAAGCTGGTGCTGCCAATGACCAGCCATTAGGGCTTGGCAGCTGTGCCGCCAGCATTTCAACGTAAAAGTGACATTTAGAAGAGAGCAGATGACGCTATTGACACTTGGATGGGCAGTAATTAGTTCTCCCTTTAGCATTCATTGTGTGAGGCATTTCATCACTAAATGTCAATTATCATGGCAGGTCCATTCAGAGCGTAACCTTCAGTTATCACTGTAAGCATAAAAGGGAATGGCGCCTTCAAGAATAAGCTGACTTTATCCCCACTCTGACAGGCCTCTTTGACTCTGCTCAGGGATATGGGTTAACATACATTCAGATATCAGAAGGAATTCCCCTGCTTACACTTACCTATGAAATGCCTCAAATATACAAACCTAGATTCGAGCTAATTTAAATCAGATGCATTGGCCCGAATGTCTACGCATATTTTTAGCTCTCAGAGGTTTGTCAACATAGATGGTCTGAATTGTACCAGCATTGCATTGTTATGTTAAATGTTTATTATAGGATATACAAGATAACCAAAGTCAGCTAATGTAGATGTTTCACTTTATCCAATGAATTTCAAAACAGACGCTGATCTTATGAAACTGAAAGAAGATCAGATCATTCATCCATTAATTTGAATCTGTTCATTTTGGGTGATTTTAGGTGTGTGTGTCTGTGCTTATGTGCTTATATGTCTGCAACAAACACACATAAACATGTACACAGGCGTATTGAGGCTCAGAGAGGGCTAATCTGACTCTGGAGCAGCAGAATGAATGCTGGCACCCACATTATCCAGCCTCCTTGAAAAAGATCTCTGAATAATGCTGCTACTCCAGTTAAAATATCAAATCCAGGTCTCTCAGACCCTCTGCTGTGCTCAATGTAATACTTGCACTTCTGCAGCCAGGTACTGAGTCTAGTCTGATCTCAGCACCTCGATGTAGGAGGTAAATTTTCTGCAATTACAGGAGAATGTAGGTTGAACCTCTATGTTAATTGAATTTGATACAAGAGCTGATTCATAGAAAGTGCAGAAGACATGTCTCACGAGGTGTGAAGACTACTTTTGGATTTATCTGACCATGTTTTGGGATTTTAATCAGCTCCAATGTATTGGAGGTGATTACCCTGTTATCTTTGGCCGTTCAGTTCAATGGAAAGTGACATTTAAAAACCCAACAGCAAAATCATTTTCCAGAATCAATCTCCCCTGTAACCCCGCAAAGCACTCTGACGCTTTATAGCTGATTGACAGTCGTGACTGTGAATGCAGTGGGTCATTGAGAGCGCGGGTGGATGACCTCAGAGTGGTGTTCACCTGTTTTGTGTGCTAAAGTGTTCATACTAACCACAGATATACCATAGTTAGGGAGCGTTTTTTTCGCATGTACTGTTATGTAATCCTTTAGTGAACATGTTTGGAAAAACATGTAATCTTCAGGTTTTCAGGAAAAAATTTGACATGACAATATCTCAACAGTGCATTCAGTCGAAGCTGTTAAATCAAGCAGTGCGTTGAAGGAAGTGATGTAAGGTTGATCGATAACAAATGTGTCACGAACAAAAAGGGCAAACAATGTGGATGCTGATGTGCCCCAGATATATTTTATCATATCATCCTGACTGTAGATATAAGTGTACTGAGATATCCTGATGCAAATGAAGTCAAACAGTGCAGCAATGTGAGGGCATCTGGAAGTTTCATTACAGAAATACTACATCTTCCTGCTTCTGCCCTGACATAACGCAGTCAGCAAAATAAAAACAGAAGATCAGGGTGTTGTCATTGTGTCTACAACGTTTAATGAATCATTGCAGAAATAGCACAGTGAAGCTTGTGTCAGAAACCTATTGACTAGATGATAAGGAACAATGATTAAGCTGTTACCACAGTGATAAACACATTATCATCTTGGCTCATAAAATTCCATAGTCATAAAAAGATGGAACGGAAAATTAGACCTAAGGAAGGAACAACATTTGCTTTGACACACAATATAAATACTTCATCTGCATGTAGGCAAACTGAAACCGATATTGCTTTAGTATCATCACAATGAGTTAGAATCACAGCTCCGCACTTTAGCGAGCCCAACTTATGCTAGTGTAGCTAGCCTCCCCCCTGTAGCCAGTGCGGGCCGACCAAGACGAGCTCATACGGCAGCCGAGATAGTGTCCTCCTCCGCAGTGGCTCCCGAGCAGCCGGGATCTAGTCAGGGCGGCTGGGTGACTGTCCGAGACAAGAGGCATAGTCGTAGGCAGCAGTCCCCGGTTCACATCTGACCAGTTCACGTTTCCAACAGGTTCTCCCCACACAGCGACAAACCCGCTGAAAAGCCAACTCGAATGATTGCCGATTCTATTCTGAGGAACGTGAAGGTAGCGACACCAGCGGCCATAGTGAAGTGTATCCCGGGGACCAGAGCAGGCGACATACAGTCTTATCTGAAACTGCTGGCTAAGGGTAAACGTAAATATGCTAATATTATTATTCACGTCGGCAGTAACAACACCAGTCGTTACTTCGCCAGTCGGAAGTCACAAAAATTAATGTGGAATCGGTGTGTACTTTTGCTAAAATAATTTCGGACACTGTAATATTCTCTGGGCCCCTCCCCAATTGGACCAGTGATGGCATGTACAGCCGCATGTCGTCATTTAACCGCTGGCTGTCGAGGTGGTGTCCCGAAAACAACATGGGCTACAGAGATAACTGGAAGTCTTTCTGGGGGAGACCTGGTCTAATTAGGAGAGATGGTGTCCATCCCACCGTGGATGGGGCCGCTCTCATTTCTAGGAATATGGCCGATTTTATTAGAAATCCAAAACCCTGACAGCACCGAGTCGAGACCAGGAGGTAGAGCTGCAGTTTAACACGCTCCTCTGCGCCTCAGTCAGAGCGGTCACCTGCCGAGAATAGAATAGAGTCTCTGTCTATATTTAGGTCTATAGAAAGTGTGTCTGTCCCCCAACCACCTAAATTTACGTTAATAAACCCAAACTAAACAGAAGAGGAGCTAAAAACAATAACCTAACTGAAATTGAAACAGCTACAAAGTCAGTCTCAAATAACACTGCGATCAAATGTGGACTGTTGAACATTCGATCATTATCATTATCATATACATATACATATACATACTACTAGTAAATGATCTCATAGCTGATCATCTTTTGATTTATTTTGTATAACTGAAACGTGGCTGCAGCAGGATGAGTATGTTAGCATTAATGAAGCTACACCCCCAACTCATGTTAATTTCCATATCCCTTGTACCACAGGTCGAAGAGGGGGGATGGCTGCAATATTTCAGTCAAGCCTATTAATCAACCCTAGACCAAAATCTGGCTGCAGGTCTTTTGAAAGCCTCACTCTTAGTCTTTCCCACTCAGACTGGAAAAGGTGAAAACCCAGTTCTGTTAGTTACAGTATACCGTCCACCTGGTCCGTACTCAGAATTCAGTGTTCAAGTGTTTTCTGAGTTTAGATCAGAGTTAGTACAGATAAAATCATTATACTCGGAGATTTCAATATACATGTTTAAGTAGAAAGCAACAGCCTTAGTTCTGGGTTTCTTTCCTTATAAGACTCAATTGGCTTTTCCCAGCATGTGAATGAACCCACTCACTTCTACAATCATATCCTTGATCTTGTTCTAACATATGGCATTGAAATTGACAAGCTAACAATTCTTCCCCAAAACTTTCTCCTGACTGACCATTACCTTATTACATTTGAGTTTACCTTAATGGGCTCCACAGCACTGAGGATTTCTCCCATAAGTAGGGTGATGACCTTGTGACTAGCACTATGGCCACACTGTGTTCAAATCTCGACAATGCCACACCTCTTAAAAAAACTAAAAAGTATTCAAACTGAGGAGGCTGGCTCCCTGGTATAATTCCCAAATCCATGCCTTAAAGCAGACATCAAGGAAATTAGAAAGAAATTGCCGTTCCAGTAAGTCTGACAGAGCCTGGAAAATTAGCCTAAAAACATATAAAAAAGCTCTCAGGAGCGCTAGAAGAAAATATTACTCAGCAGAAGAAAACAAGAACAACCGCAGGTTTCTCTTCAGCACTGTAGCCAGGCTGACAGAGAGCCATAGTTGAACCAGTGATCCCCTTAGCTCTAAGCAGTGATGATTTTATTAACTTTTTTATAGATAAAATTCTCACTATCAGAGAAAGAAATTATCAGGTCTTGCCTACGTTAGATAAAAATCTCCTACTGAATACAACAACTCCTGAATCAGCTGCAACGCCTCTTTTACATCTGGAATCATTCTCACTTCTGAATCAGCGCTAGCTTCTATAGTCTATTAGACCCAGTACCTACTAGCTTCTTTAAAGAGATCTTTTATTTAATTTAGCCATTCATTCTAGATTTGATTAATCTGACTTTATTTCTGGGTTATGTACCTCAGGCACTTAAGACCACGGTCATCAAACCCCAGCTTAAAAAGCCTAATCTTGATCCAGATGTTTTGGCAAACTATAGACCCATATCGAACTTTCCATTTATTTCTAACATCATTGAGAAAGCTGCAGCAAAACAACTACACGACCATCTGGATGGGAACAGTTTGTTTGAACAGTTTCAATCAGGATTTAGAGCCCATCATAGCACAGAAACAGCGTTAGTTAAAGTCTCCAATGACATTCTAATGGCTTCAGACAATGGATCAGCCTCCATACTTCTCCTTCTAGATCTTAGTGCTGCATTCGACACCATAGATCATAATATTTTACTACAGAGACTGGAACATGAAATTGGAATTAAAGGAACTGCACTAAGGTGGTTCAAATCCTACTTACCTATCAGTTTGTTCATGTTAACAACAGCTCCTCCTCATGTACTGTAGTCAGTCATGGAGTCCCGCAGGGTTCGGTACTTGGACCAATCCTCTTTAGGCTTTATCTGCTTCCTCTAGGCAACATTATCAGGAAACACAGCATCAACTTCCACTGCTATGCAGACGACACTCAGTTGTACTTATCAATGAAGCCAAATTAAGTTACTCAGATAGTCAGACTGCAGACATCTCTTGAAGACATAAAAGTCTGGATGACTGAAATTTTTTTACTTCTCAAAACAGAAGTTATTGTACTCAGCTCTAAGCACCTCAGAAAAATACTGATACTCATGTGAGCTGGGATTGGTTCCAGCACCCAGAAACAGAAAGTGGTAAAGTGGTAAAAGATGAATGAGTGAATGAATGAATAGTCAAGAATCATCATGGCTGCTGTCCAATTTTATTTGCATAGTAGAATAATAAGTTAAGATGAAGCTCCAAAAAAGCATTCATCTTAAATAATGCACAAGGCTGTTCTTTATGCAGATACACTGTTGAGCTTTTGAGCCACTAACAATGGGATGAGGTTTTAACTTTTTCATAATGTTTTTAACATCCCTAAGTTTTCATTAAAAATATTAATGGAAGGGCACGGAAGGTAACATATTGCAACATCCTTGGCAGCGAAACATTCTGAAGACGTTTCCACTGCGGGCAGCTCAGAGTTATGAGCTCCACAAGCCCAAACACATTGCTGGACAATGATAGCTGTCTGACAGGGAGAAAATGACTTTGCTAGCTGTATGACACCTTAATATCCTCTGTTTCCCCACCGAAGAACAGATACAAACTGTTCCTTTTTTTGTTTTTTTGTGGGACTAATGCTTATAGGAGGTAAAAATTGATTTCTGACTCTGTGTTTATACGTGAAAAACAAATGGATTACATGTATTTTAGGGCTTGTGTTCCAACGTATATGCGTCTTGGCCGACCATGATCCTGTCATCAATTTACCAGTTTTCCTTTTTTGGGCCATTTTGGAAAACACTGACCTCTCCAAACTGGGAATGTCACCCTCTTCCTTGTCCAATGTCCTTGTCTTATGGTTGATTGATGATTGATGTATACACAGTAAGATATATATACCAAATAACAGGGCTAACAGGGGTTTTCATATATATCCTGTTTTATGTTGGGTCATATTGCAGAGCAGAGACGTATCTGCTGGTATTGGTTTGATTTTCTGGCTGAGTAATGAGCCCAAAAAATAATAAAAACTAAATAATTAAAATCCTGACAAAAATGTCCTGAATTTTCATCATGATTTGTTCTGAATGCATTAATATTCAGCTCCTGGCCGGGTTCCCTTATCACCAAAGGTGAACAGGACAACCTTGGTCTTTCTGAAGGTTACATCTCCAAAAGTAGCCACAAAACCTCTGGTGTGTCACTTAATGCACAATGTACCATTGTGTGTATGCAGGAGACTGCCACTTTTCATTTAATTAGCCTCTCTATTGTAAAGTAGGTAATAACCTCAAGAGCTTTCCTGACAAAACCATCATATTTCTGAGTGAATTAATGAAAAATTGAGTCCCTACTTCAAATGCACTTTGTTTTGATGATATCAGTCACCTTTGCAGTACAATTCAGATGTCCACTGTAAAGGTTTTTTTTTTTTTTTTTTTGTCTTTTAATTATAAGTCAAGTGGTTACAAGAGGACATTTTTGAAAGTAAGTCAACTACAATTCATGTTTTTGCATAGATAAATCCTTTTATATCTTCTTTTAGCAAACATAATACACAGGGGATTGAGATGGTGGTATTGGCTCAATTCAAGCATTTGCACAGCAGCTGGAATGATGTATGCATTAAATAAATAATTTATCGAACCCCTCTATGTCCACACAATATTTGTGTACCGCTCATCCTTTGAGGGTCCCTATGGGAGGATTGGCTGGAAACACTGCACAAGAAGCTAAGACATAGGAACAAACAAGCATTTGCACTTAAATTTACAGTCACAAATTACCCTCAGATGCGTGTCTTAGGACTGTGGGGAGGAAGCTGGAATGTCCACAGGAAAGCCATACAGGCATTGGAAGAACTTTGTGATGGGGCCCCTGTGTAACCATCCTCTGTTCATCCAGTTTTTTTTCTTCAATGTCAAACTTAAATAATGGCATCAACTAGTGGATTTAAAATCACGCAAAAGTCACGCATTCAGTGATATGTCTGTATCAGTGATGACAGTGTATTCTGCCATCCCTTTAATAAATGTAGTTCTTTATTCATTCCAGGCAGTGTAATCTGGCCAATGATTACATTCCCACCACAGTGCTGGTGAGAAGGACAGGGTTGAGCTTACTTATCTTTCAACGTCACTGGAGCTTCTTTCCTAAACTTTTTATTAACATTTTTTAAATTGATTCAACAACTCTTACACTCACTGAATAAAATTTAAATAGCTTTGTCCATGTTTTGTCTGTGCTCTGTCCATGTCTTCTTGTTCAGTTTATGTTGTAAATTTAATTTAAAGTCCTTTTTTCGTCACCTACCTGGTTTCTGGCTCCTGCAATTGGGTCCTCACCCTGCAATGCACTTCACCGCGTCTTTCGTCGTGACACTGCCAAACTTCATTCGTTGGAAAAGTTCTAAGCATGAGTATATTTAGCAATGGGGGTGCTGGTTTTCACAAGCAAAAGCATTGGAAATACATATTGGAGAATTGCTACATATTAATCAGACTCAATGGGGGTGTCTCAAAGGAAAAGATACATTGAAAAACCAGAGCATGAGAACAAACAAACCAAATATAGTGTATCAACTTAGCTAAGGACAGGGGGAGGTAGAACTAGTCACAACAGACCAGTAGCAAAACAGCTGCAGGCGCCACAGCAGAATGGTCTCAAATGAGGGACATAATCAGACAATGCACAGAGATACGGCAGGATACAGCAGGGGAACAACAAAATATATTGTATCTTTTCACAGACAACATCGACAATCAATACCCAACTAAAAGCAGATAAAACAAACATGAAAACAGCACAGGGAGAGATGCTATTAGTGAGTTGGAATACAAGCACAAGTATGTCAAAGACCATCTTGGATAGAGTCCTCCAAGGCAGGAAGAGATGAAATTGCTCAGTTTTATGGCAATTTTATGGCCAAGCCCTTTCATTCCATCCAGAAGGATGTTATCCAACTCCCCCCGACCAGATGATTTAAATATAATGTGGTCCTTATTTATGTACAGCCATATATGCATATCTTATTTTCTGTCACTCTTCAGTGCCACCTGTAATCCCTGTGATCCCCCAAAGTGTTGAAGTCTGCCAAGCACAGTCGTTTGTGCTGTGTCTGTTGAAAACAGTCCCACAGTGGATGGTGCCAAAACTCTGCTATAATGGGCCCCAGGATAATGATTACTTTGAGTGATGGCATAATGAGTGTTTCATAAATATGCATGGGTCACTAGGGGTAGTAATATTGTGGATTATTATAACTGCAGGCTGAGAGGTCAAGCTAATGAGAGAAATTTAAAGGGTGGGTTGGTGGAGTGGGGGAGGACATCCATTGGCACAGGGATTAGCCAAGACAGATGTTTGCAACACAGGTTGCTTTCAAAGAGTGGGACAGTAAAACTGCTTACCTTAGCCGAGTCAAAACTATAGGTTATGTTCTCAATATTTGTAAAATCTATTCAAAAAGACACGTTTCTTGAGAAAATCATGGCTGAAAAAAGTAAAAAGCGTTGAGCTTGTGGTGAGGCTTTTAAGCTGTTCACGTTTCAACACCACCAAGATGAACATGTGTGGATGGTCTACCGTTGCTGCGCCTGGCACTGTATTTTCCCCGCTTGGTTCGACAGAGTGCAGCTCTGTCACCATTACAGTGTTATGCTTTCCACCTCCTCTGCTCTCACACTGTACCCTAACAGATCGGGCTGTGGAGAAAAGGGTAGCAACATGCCATGATTAATATCATAAGTTTAACAACCGCCATCATCAACAAAGTTTTATTGGCCTTGACTGGATGACAAAACTTGCAAATATTGATGCTCTTTGATAATTTTTCAAACAAATTTGTTTGTTTGCTGCTGGTGAAGGTGAATATTATTTACTTATTATATATTTACTTGTAAAATTAACTACTGCATATTTTTTTTCTTTTTCTTTCTTGTGGCATGGTTTCTTTGGTTGCCATGGTCACAAAGCGAGCCATGGCAGCAAGCTGAGAAGTCCAAACCATCTGCCCCAATGGCAGAGTTTGATCTTCTGTTTACAGTGAGTGCTGTGGTGCTATGCTCACTGTCTGAAAGATTATTACAGTCAACAGACATCCTAAGGAATCAAGCAAATCATGCCAATGTATTCAGCGCATTGTAACGCATTGTGTAACCGTAGAAAAAGGAAAGTCTGCATACAGATATGCTGTCTTTGAACATTCCTTTAGGTGATCCATCTTAGCTCCTCCCAGTAGTAATAACTAACATATGCATGGTGACCTTACACACAATGGCTCATCTGCGGCTCAAAACGCTGCAGCACCATTACTGTTCACCACAAGTTCATTAACATCAGTCTGACTGACATCAGCCTTATTGCTGTTGGCCTACTTCCATACTGCAAGCTTTAGTTGAGGCTTGAATGATCCAGGGGAAAATTTCATTATAAGAGTCTCCACAGTAAAAACTGTCATCTTTAAATTCCTTTGTTAATGTATTGCTAGTAGTTTCTTCATATGGAGACTGATTGTTCATGGGTTGAACCAAGGTCAAAACAAATTTTGCAACATAAATAATACTTATATATAAATTGTAAAGTTAAGGTACAGTGATATTATGTCAAATTCATGTAAATTATGTGCTATCTTTATTTTTCAGACAATAAAAACACAACTCACAGACAATGTAGCAAAAACCGAAAGAGGTGCGATTTCATTTCGTTTGTTGTGAGCTTATTTATATATTTATTAATTTTCAACCATTTTGTCATCATTGAATGGATCACGCAAGATTTGAAAAGCAAAGCTGCAAAGAATCCAGTTGACAGGGAACCAACCAGGATGGCAATAGAGGAAGGCCTTATTCCCAAAATAAGACACCAGCTATCTATTCACTACTACAGGGTTTGGGGTTGTGCCTCACCAACTGCAAGATGACAAAAGGTGCTCTTTGTGTGACACAGCACTTATCTCTCACGTTCCTGGACACTATCCAGATGTTATCGAGCATTGCAATGTCTCAGGTCATGGTGATTATATAGAAATAAAACTTAGCACTTCCATTGTTTTTGCCATTTTGTGTCGATGGTTTCAGTTGATCGTTTTTTAATTGACTCAGCCATTTAATCAATGATTTTGTTATTTCTCTCTGATAGTTACAGACTGTTAACAGGCTGCTGACATTTAGCACAATCCCAGAGCCGGCTAACTGTTGGCTAACCGTTGGCTTCGTCCACATTTCCTTTCAAATGTCATGTCAAGTCCAACAACACTGTCAAAGAGCAAATTCAATGTTTGAATTTACATGCTTCAAATTAACATTGAAAACAACATGTAGCCCTTTAAACCTCAGCTAGAAGGCTTTGTGATCTCTCTCAGACAGTTTGACATGACATTACATGAGAAACAGAGATTTTAAATGATTTTATTCTCAAACAAATGAACCACAGGGACATAGAAAATGCATGATGCAGAGATTGGTCAAGAAAACCTTCTCCAAATTTATAAGGTAGAAGAAAAGGTATCTATCTGGAGTGCACTATAATGCATCATATTGGAGGGTTAAAACTACCCATGATCCAATGTCAAAGGTCCTTTCCTGTATAAACAGTAACAGTTTACTTCAAAATGATGATCAGCACCTGCTGTGAGAAGCGATAACAGGCTTGTGCAGGAGTTCTGGCAATGCAAAAAGTTTTCTTGCGGATGACACAGTGGTCAATATGTTTTTTTTTTTTTTTTTTTTGTTGTTATCGGATGATACCACATGTCCTGTGCTTTCATAGTTATGCACCAGTATAGTGGACAAATAATCGTCCTGAAAGAAACTTGCCTCTGTTATTGTGTAGCTAACACAGCTGCCAACCTGAGCATGTAATCAACTACTGGATTGCTTGGTGGGATTTCAGCTCTTTACTGGATTAGAGATACAGCATTCCTATTGTCTATGTATCTCATGCTCATTATGGGATAGGAATTGCTGTCTGGCCCTCATTTAAATCTCTTTTCAATTTTACCTAAGAAACAATGATATTGCTCATAAAAGTGGAACACAGATCACCAGGTCAAACTGCTCTTAGAATAAAATAAAGCAATGCAATTGAATTGGGCCGTAAAAAAAATTCTGTTACTGTAACATTTCTGTTACTTGTTTAGTCACTCATTTTCAACTGTTTATCCTTTTTCGGGTCACCGAGAGTGCTGGAGCCAATCCCAGCTCTCATTGGGCAAGGGCGGGGTACACCCTGGACAGGTTGCCAGTTCATAATGGGGCCAACACACAGAGACAGACAGAGACCAACAACCACTCACACTCAGACCTACGGACAAATTAGAGTCACCAGTTAACCCAAACATGATGTCTTTGGACGGTGGGAGGAAACCCATGCAGACATGGGGAGAACGTGCAACCTCCACACAGAAAGGCTGAAGGCCAGAAATTGAACCTGCAACCTTTTTGTTTTGGGGCAATGTGTTCAGTACTACCATAATAGTAGTGATAGCAAAAAGGGACAATATTTTATATCTTTCCTGTCTTAAAAGTGTGAGAGGAGGGTGTGGATAAGCGGAGCTTGGGAGCATGGCTAAGGGCGATAAATGCTTTTTTATGAAATAACAAAGTGACATCCACGAGCCCTGACTGCTGGTTTCAAGGCTCAGATTCTTAGGCTGTGAGCATTTATCTGTTGACTGAGCCCTTTGATACGTTCACTGTGTTGATAGAGAAAAGGACTATTCATTCCAATAAAAAAAAAAAATTGAATGGTGGGAGGAAACGGGAGTACCCAGAGGAAACCCACGCAGGCATGAAAAGAGCATGCAATCTCCACACAGTAAGACACAATAGCCCAGGGAACTTGCCCAACCCATGGGCTGATTATATCACTTAAATTGCGACGAGTTCATGCTTTTCAAACCACTAGTAGGTTTGTGCACATCCAAAGCCCAGACAAATGGGGAGGATTGTGACAGGGAGGGCATCTGGAGTGAAAACTGTAGCCAAATTAATCATTTAAGTCACAGAGCTGACTTGTGGTGGCGGCCCCAAATAGGGAGAAGCTGGAAGTGGGAAAAAAAGAAGGGAAACAATACAAAAATCTTAACAATCCAAGGTTGATTCAAGGTTCATTTTAGATTCCAGTACATTTTTTTCCCCTCACAGCTGCAGTACACAAAAAACTGCTCATGTACAACTGCTGTACAAACACATCAATCTCCACTTTTTTCTTTGATACAGGCATCCATATGCTAGACCGACAGCAGGATCCATCGGGAAATTCAGGGGCTGAACACTTCTTCAGGATCACAGTGGCACTGAGAAGTGAAATCCTGTCATGTGCAGGCCTTCAATTTTACCACAGGGACCACAATGCAAGTGTTATGCAAGGACAAGAGCGAATGCAGTGATAGCTGAGACTGTCTTCTGTGTGGATGGGCAAAAAGTCCCAGTTTTGCTGGAGGTGCTATTTAATAATTCATGGAGGTGTATGATTGGCTGCGAGCACAAACTCTTTCTCATAACCCTATAGAAGAATCTGTTTATCTCTCACAGGGAAACTGCAGTTGCAACGTTTCTTCATTTTCTTCATATGTGCTGTAAGAAAGGATGAATGGATGGGGGGCCATTTTTCACCAACACACTTGTAGGGCTCTGGGTGGCAGTGTGCATGCAGATATCACCCTAAAACAACAGCTAACCATCAACCCACTTTCCTTGTTTAGGACCATCAGTAAACATTGACTTCACACACAGATAGGTGATCTGTGTTTATCCTGCAGTTTATTAGCATTATTCTACACAGAGCAGACCCACTGTCTCAGATTTACATTCTGCTCAGGTATTAATTGTTGAGGGTAAGTTTAGCTTAGTTTTTTAATGCAGGTTTTAACTCTCTGTCTTACAAGATATAAACTAAACAAATGAATAGATCCTACAGCTGCTATCCAGTGAGGGTGTATGTGTGTAGATATATATGGCGCTATGTCGACCTCTTTGACTTTATTCTTGTTTTAATGTATCCATTTCTGTGAAAATCTATCTAATGTCAAGACAATCTCAAAATTTGAGCACTTATTTCATATTATGTCATCCACAATAATGACTAAACTTGCACAGAGTTTTGCAAATGAGTTAATCATTATTTGGTCACAAGCATTTTGAATCTAAATGATGTACTTTGCACTACAGATTAATATTATATATTATTATATTCACCTTTCAGCAGGGAGAATAAGTAGAAAGCGTTTCCATCCCCTGCATTTTTGCAGTTATTTTCTTGGGAATGAGAACAGTATGTGCATGCATTTAGATTAGTGTGGTCCCCAGACGAGTATTTTATCTGCACGTAAGTAGTTTGTGCAAGTTATTTTGTTCTGTCTCTCAAGATATTGTATTGTGCACACATTGTTTTACCCTGTGTGTATAAGATAAAGAAATATCTCTGACTGCTCAAGAGGCTCCATAGATTATTTAAATGACAATATTCTAGTTTCCTCCACTATCCTACTTTTTCTTTCAACAGCCTGGTTGAAGCGAATAGCTAACATTTTGGGAAAGATGCTGACTAGCGCAAAATCATAACCCTAACCCTTACATCAAGGCACTTTACATGAAAAGCAGGTCTAGACCAAACTCTTTATAAAATGATTTAAAGAGACCCAACAGATACCCCAATGAACAAGCACTTGGCGACAGTGGCAAAGAAAAACTTCCTTTAAGAGGCAGAAACCTCAGGCAGAACCAGGCCCGGGGGGGCGGCCATCTGCCTCGACCGGTTGGGTTGAGAGTGTGAGAGAGAGAGAGAGAGAGAGAGAGAGAGAGAGAGAGAGAGAGAGAGAGAGTGAGAGAGGCATGGAAGAGGGGGTGTGTAGGCAGAAAGGTAGGCATGTAACATGTTGTTACATGGAGTTCATGAAGATGAGCTGTAGTACAGAATTCATGAAGATATGGGACCAGCAGGCATTGCAGGAACATGGGATGGCGATGAGTCACCACCTGCAGGATGAGGACAGGGGGTGGAGAGAGAGAGAGTTGCTCAGTCCTTGCCCCAGTAGCCTAGGCCTATAGTAGCATAGCTAAACAGTAGAGTACTTTAACTTTTTAACTATAAACTCTGTCATACAAAAAAGTTTTAAGCCTGATCTTGAAACTTGTGCTGAGAAAAGAAATGTAGTGGATGGAAAACCAGTGACAGTCTGGCTACTGTATACCCCAATGGACCAAAATAAAATGCTCATTTTGATATTTAATCTGCATACATATTCACACCAGATGGGGAGACAGTAGGCGAGTGGTGAGGGCAGATACTCCGCAGGGGTATTAGATCAAAACAGGTAAACCTCCTTTTTGACTCCAAGTTGGCCAGACTCTTTCCTGCATGTCATCCCCCCTCTGTCTCTCTAACTCAATCTACACTCTCCCATTTCAGAACACTTACCTAGAACTACTACCACTAACAACCCTTATTTTTATTTTCTATACAAAGTTTTAGCACCTGAAGGTATTGGTTTTCTTATAAGTTTGGGCGAAATAGATACTGAAAACACACAGTGCTGAAAGTACACAGTATCCTCCTTGGACCAGGCATCACATTTTGGGTTGTCCAGACCAAAATTCAAAAAGAGTATAATACATGACAGGTTAGATTCAAAATAAGCAACAACACACCCAAAAGAGAAATTTAAAATACATTCTATGCCAGAGTTCTGGTCTTAGGAGGGTATGGGAGAGTAAAATCATTGACATGTCGCTTTAGGCAGTGGAGTAGTTTATATTTAGTTTGACAAAATAATTCAGTCAGAAGCACTGAATGATGACTTCAGAAACATGTCACCTACGTGTGAGGTGTTTTGGAAAGTAAGTCCTCCTGTTTTGTCAGTAAATAGACAACTGGCAAACAGGAAGTGGGACTCAAAGGCAGACGCCAGGTATGGCAGGTTAGGCTGAAGAGCAGTTCCCGAAACTGAGGCTCAAAGTCAAGATCACAGAAGACGGGACAGAAGTGACAGAAGTGTGGGATGAAGAAAGCTTCTCCAGTAACAGTTGATGAAGAAGCAACACTCAGATACAGCTGAGAGCTGTGAGAAAAAAAGTTCCACAATCTGGCAACAACAGAGGAAACAGCTACCATGTGCGTAATCAATTTCGCATACACTCATTCATTATGCTTTAGATAATAAACACTATATGATGCTGTTGTGGGTAGTTAATCCAAATCGCACACATTCATGAATCAAAAATTATTTGTGACACCAATGACTGATACAGTGACGTACAACTGAAATTAGTGATGTCAGTGAAGTGAAGGATGCACTTTTGGCAACACAAGTAGGGTGGATGCACTTGTGTGGATGAGCAGAGGCCTAAAGTGACAGCAGAGCTTTCCCATGTGGATGCCCAATAAAACAGTTTGTAATACTTTACTATGTCATTAGTATTTATTTATTTGACTTGACCAGGGAGGATAACAGACACAGCACTAAAGTTCTAATGCAAGGAACGAAACAACAACTCAGACATTAATATAATGCATCACCAAACCTATCACAAAGTGAGGGGGAGTGCATTCCTCAAAAGTGCTGCTTGTTGACACCTATGAACATGTAACAATAATAGTTACGAGGGTGCTTGACATGTTTCTTCTTTTTCCATCATGCTAGCTGACATTACAGTCATCACCCAGCTGAGATCACTTAATCAGATGGACGCTAACACATTTTTTATGCTTTGGATGGATGACTAAAATGAGGTCAATGTGTGGCCAAATCCTTCCAGGTAACTTCTTGTCACTTCTTTGCTGGTTAATTTGGCTCAGGCACTTTGCCTTGAAAAACCTGTGTGAAAATGCATGGATTCACGTATTGATATGGTGATAATGATGAAAATGTGATTTTAAGAGCTAGTACTTATCTGCAGTTATTGTATCACCTGCAGTAGTTATTGGCCAACTAGCAACAAACCCATGATTTGTTTCAGAAGCCTTTTGCATGTAAACTGACTCAGCTTTTTGAAAACATATTTGGTGGAAATGGTTGAACTGAGGAGGAGTGACGGCTATTCATACCAAGAAGGCTCTATCTCAATGACATGGTAGACTTGCCCTGATTCATACCCTGCTTTATGGACTAATTTACTTTGAATAGCACCATCCATTAAAAAGTGTTCTTTAGGTAAAAAAACCGAGAAGAGTAACTGTTTTCGCATAACCTTCAATAGAACAAGTTCATTTTAAAATCAGTGGTGTTGCCCCGGTATGGGTGACAAAATGCAGGCTAAAAGTTCCCCAGCATTGACTTGCCTTTTTAGACCCAGAGTATTCATCCCGTTTTCTAGAGTGTCTGTGTTGCTGACCTTGAGCGAAGTTGTGCTGTGTATGGGGTCAAGAACAAAAACATGTTCTAGCCATTTAAAAACCATCACCTGGAAAACTACATTCTCTCTAGTGCTGGACTTCCTAAAGCAAGATAAAGCAATACAAACATTCGAAATAAAGTTTACACCTTAACTGACATTTCCATGGGCTTCTTTGATGTGGCTTAAATGTAGCATTTGCAGTTTGCCCTGCCCTTTCAATCAGTTTCTGTGGCCAAACTTCTGTTTCTCTAAACTAGGTATGTCTGAGCAGCAGGTGACTCAGCGCACACCGGACTATGTCACTTTGGCTTTAAGACAAATGTAAATAACAAAGTTTTCAACCTGTCTGCATTTAGGGTTAGTCAAAAAATCGAAATACAAAGGGCAATTAAATCCAATATAAAGTTTATCTTTTATTTACCCCAACACAGAGACATACTTACTTAAATCTGCCTCAAACCAGTCGGTGTCTTTTCTCCCACATGCATGTCTATGTAAAGGACAACCGTCCTGATTTTGCAAGGCCAATCAAGAGCCTCCACCAGGCGAAGGGCTGGAAGGCTGTCAACCAGAGAGGAGGGAGCTCTGCCCACCAGCCTCCCATCCATCCAGCCATCACTGGTTCTTAAGCTTGTCTGGAAGCTGATCGCAGTGGGGTGTCCTGACCGCTTATGCCACCTATACTCTTAACCCCTGCCTCAAAGCGTATGCTGATTTAGAGAATGAATCATCAGTGTAGGATTAGATGGAGTGAGTCACGTCAGCCAAGGGATACCCGCTGTGCTTTTCAAAGGATGTGTTGCCTGAAATGTTCTGAAGTGCATGCGGCCGTTTGGAAGATGCGTTGTTATCAGGCCAGTTCCGATTTTAGATTTAACCAAAACGTTGCCTCTGACTTCATGCTTTGACTTTGCGAATTTTACTACACATTCAGGCTTAATAATAGTACTTCCTTGCTGCACATTTCTGAGCCATTATATAGCAATGAGTACGATTGCTCTGATTTTCCATGTCATGTACTGTGATACAGTATATGAGAATAAATTCAGTTGCAGTCATGCCTCACCACTATGCTAGTATTTTGGATAAACTTAATTAAAAATGGAGATGCCTATGATGCATCTCCATTTTTAATGAGCTGTCGTGATAGTGGGTTAAAAATAGTTGCACCTAGTTGATACACTACCCTGTCCCGGGTAAGTTTAGATCTCTGCTATCTGCCCAGGGCTTTAACCGGCACCTTTCTCTCTTCTTTCTCAGCTATCTCTCCCCCAGCCTGTTTATCTGGTCAGCTTTGTGCACAGAGCAAGGTGCATTAGTCAGCGAACAGATACACAAACAGATCAGATTGTAACGGGCGGCATGGTTTCCGCTTTCATCCCTTTATTTGGCAGCCCGACATCAACCATAGTCTAGATACAGCAAAACATAATTACATTATCTCCCACTGGTTTGTGTTTGTGCAGGTCATACCACTGCTCTAACTGAGGGAGAAATAAGCAAAGATGGAGAGAACCCCCCCATCTCTCCACATTCTGCAGCTCCTCCCTCCACCTTGCCCTTCCCAAGAACCCCTCCCTTGAGTCTCTCTTTCTCTGTCTCCATCCGTCCTCTGCTCTCCCTCAATCTCTCAGCCTAGGTGAGACTCACAGAAGAAGATACACCCTCACTCCATGCGTGCGTGCGTGCGTGTGTGTGTGTGCGTGTGCATATGTGAGCCGCATCAGTGTGTGTACACGCGTGGCTTCTCAGCTGACTGGAAGGACTCGTGAAGTACTCGGATATCAGATCCTTCTCCTTATGCATATGTATCTTTTTTTTTTTTTTAACAACACTCCAGAAAAGAAATCCTACCATTAAAGAATCTCCTCCTCTCGGGGCAGCATCTCGATGGAATCTTCAATCCTTTCCCCAGTATCTTGGATTTAATGAGCAGCCTCCGTGAAATGAAGCACTAATTTCTGGATTCCCTTTGTTACAGCTCGGGTAAGAATATCTCTCCCATATCTGCGTCTCACTCTCACTCTCTTACTGTATATCAGTCTCCTTTTCGTGCACTTCCTGCCTGATTTACTTCTCATAACATATTGACAGGTGCAAGCAGCACGCATTATGGGATAGGGGAGCAGTTAAACGAAGCAGAGCACAAGCTATTTAGGACATGGAGAAAACGAGGAAGGGCTGGCTGGGGAGCTTGAGAGAGAGAGAGAGAGAGAGAGAGTAGGCAAAGAAAGCATGGAACAGAAATGTGCACCGACACCAGCGAATGTTGCTCGAGCTGTCAGACGGGGGGGGTCCAATCTGTACCTTCTATTGATCTGCTGTTAACGTGTTTGTTTATTTTTCCTTTCTTGTACAGATACTGATATATATGGCTGTGCAGATTTGAACGTGCTTGTGTTTCTACGTGTGTGCTGTCTGCTGCTGTATGTGATATTTCACAGAAAATGACGTGCGACTGTGTAGGTGTGATGTGACGAGGCGGCACCTCGGATGCTTTATTGCATACCTACACATGCTGCAGTCGGATTACCTTATAGGGCCTTTTTTATGTTTTTATGTTTTTGCACCAACTCATACAGCAGTATGAGAAAGCTAACTTCCAGATAATAGGATTGTGTGGCGTTAGTTCAATGTTTTGTAGTGCTTTATATATATAGCACTTAACACACGTATGTATATGGTTATTTTATTTATTTATTTATTTATCAATTCAAAGCACAAGACTTAGTTATTTGCTATTTTTGTCCACTTTGCATCCCGAATGAGCCCCCTTTTCCTTTTATCTTCACTTCTGCCTTGTTATTAAATCTCAGTTCATTTCTCTTTCTTGTCACTGTGAGCTCTACAGGGAGCAAGTAAAGAGAGTTTGTTAAGATGGAGAGAGCAAGAAATGCTGGAATAGAAGAGAAACAGAGCAAGAGGAGGAGGAAGCTGGTGATGAAGGCACTGGAGAGAATAGGAGAGAGATTGCTAGTGATGAAGGTGAAGTGGGAACAGGGCAAAGAAGAGACTATACAGTCATGAAAGACAGGAAGAGGACAAAAAAGACAGGAGGAGAAGGTGCAGGCTAACGAGCCTCAGAAAGGGCTTTTAGGCAAGCAAACCTCTTCTTAGCTCATGCTTAAGCTGTAGAGTGAGTTTACAACATTAACCACCCACAATCTGCGAATGAAAAACATGTGATTGTGAGGCCCGGGCCTGCATCTCACACATGCTCCATTTCCTGTAAGGGACATCAATATCACATTCTCCTTTTCAGAGGAGAAACACCAGAGAATGGAAAAATAATGAAAGATAAATCACATTACCTCACCTTGGGTGGACCTCCTGCTTATGTTTCATTTATAATTCCTTTCCAGCACTTAGCCAAAGTTGGCTGATACTCTTCCACATTGAAAATACTGCCAGAGCCACAATAGCTGAATTGCAGAGATTGCTCATACTGACATCAAGCAATGACAAGTCATTGCTAAATGCGTGCAAATGACAGTTTTGCTCAGATGCACGTATGTACTGAACAGTTCTGTTTCGTTATTGTCCCACATCTTGTCACAGTTTTAATGCTCTATCAATGTAAATAGCAACGATGAAATGTGTGGATGCACTATAAATAGGGATTGAAGGGTTTTAAAATAAACATTGATCTTACTTTACTTAGAGAGGCTTTTATGGCAGTTTTAGTGCAGATCAAAACTGAAGGCAGTCCAGGATACGTGATTATTAAATTTGGAGCAGATGCATCCTATTTTAAACTCGAGGTATTCTGGTAATTGATTGGTTTATTTGGTAATTGTTAAATGATGTCTCCCTCTTCTCCCTTTCAGCCTGCCTCAGTGCACAAACACAAACACATACAAACACATAAACAAGATGTGCTTATAGCGCAAGTGGATAATTTTTACCCTACCTGGCTCCAGTAAAAGCTTGTCATGCAGCAGGTGATTTGCATTCAGGAGTGATTCAGTGTCAATGAACGCTCCTCCACCCACAGCCAGGAGACACTGATATTGCCCACCACTAAATGAGAAGATAACAACAAATTTTTCCTCAACTTCCAGGGCAATTATTCTAAAGGCTGTTATAGCAAATAATGGTTATTACCAATATGGTTTCATGATTTACCATGATGCATGAAATGAAGTTGGCAAATTTGCTAAGGCAATTTTCAGCTAATGGTGTCCATAGTGGTGGACTCGTCATGTGAAGTTGAATGTGAGTTCCTCGTCCTGGTGGTTAGACGCTATTTAATACACAGGTTATGTGAGAAATCTCCTCAGAGTTGTTGTGATCACTGATTCAGCATTCACCTTTGTTTTACAATATGCATCCCCTAATTGTGAAACGTCAAACCTTTCACAGTGATGGTTTAAACTAAAATATTTTGAAAAGGCTTTTTAAACTATTCTGGATAATGACTACTACTGAAAATGGATATAAACCTGGCAGAATCATTAGGCAAAGATTTGCTCATTGTCACTAATAAACCAAAAAAGATATATAAATCCGAATGGTGTGTAAAGATGAAGCTCATTTTATTTATTTATTTATTTATTCATTGTTTTTACAATTTAGACGAGATTTTAGGAGTGAATTATATTAAGAATGCAAACCTAATGGGTAGAAGCTGTTTGCAGATTATTCACATAACATTTCTTTTTGTCCACATATAACACAATCCAGAGCAACAGCAGCTCTGACTATAGCCTCATAAAAACGTAGATGAATCAGCTCCTTTCCTTCTAATCTAAGGTTAACACCAGATACTTTTTAAAGATAAACAAAGAGAGGCTTCTGCAGAGGTTTGGGTCAAAGTGGATGAGGTATGATAAATAGAGTTCAAGCTGTATTTCTACCCACCAGCCTAAGCCAGTGTTACTGTTTTATTCAATACTATAATATAATTATTGGCATCATGGAGCTCCTTGGACTCAAAGCTGAACATACAATAATGAAAATACATTGTTACATAGTTGTGGGATTCTGCTAATGTGTACCAGTGCTGGCTTTCCTCTAATGCATAGTTTGGAGTAATTCCTCAGGTTGAGCATCTCTGGGCATATGAAATATTTTCATACATTATTAAATGCACAAGCATGATGTCATGATAACAACAAAGACTCAGCACTGAGCCGGCTGCGTGCTTGCTCTTTCTGGAGACACTAATCCGTGTAATTCATATACAGTAGACTGTACTGTCAACAGCCGGTAGGAACAAAGGACAGAATGAAGTGTACTTTTTATCAATAATGAAGGGCTGGGCAGCCTTAGTTGGTACTTGTTTACAAATAATAGGGCCCATTTTCAGTCAGTCTTCACCTATCTACTTGTTTTTATTTTACTCGTTTTTTATTTAACATAAAATGAAAGCATTCTTCCCTAGATAATTCTTTTACTCATTAAATCCTCCATAAATTTGAACTTTGCTCTCTTTTCACAAAACATCAACCTTCTCTGTAGACATACATTGAAATACTCTCCCTTTTGGGATTTGTCAAATTCGACTGTAGTCTGCAGCAGCTGGGGGTTAAGACCATTACTCAGCAGTTGTTTGTAAAGGATGATAGAGCAATATCTGTTCATTTCTTCAGCCCAGTTTTTGCAAGCCAGCAGAGCAAATGTAAATGGCATAATTTGGAAACTATATAAATAATTCAGGAGTGGCTTTTATCTGCTATAGTAGGAAGTATTACTAGGCCAACACAATGGAGATTCTTATATGTTAGAGCCTCAGGAAGGGATTCACCCCTCTCTGACCTTGGTTGCTTTCTGTTGTTCAAGAGAAAATGCTTCCCTCCTTGCTCTAGTTGTCCTTAGAGATGCATTGCCTCTTTGAAAAGTACAAATCAGATGTTTCTCTTCTTCTCTGTGATGAAATAGATCATGAATATGGATATTTTCATTGTATTTATACCAAAGAAGAGATGTCTAGACTATTGCTAGACAGTTTGTTTTGGACGTCCATGTGACAAATGGACAATCCTTGACAGCACTGATCAGATGTGAGGGAACTCAAAAGACCAGCAAGCTGCATTTTCTCAAGAGTTAGAAAATTACAGCCTACAAATTCACTTACTCAGATTGTCATCTATCCTGAGCAAAAAATCTAAGGGCCTGCCTTGTGTCGATCAAGTGATTTCCACACAGTCTGGGGAGTGATTTCTCCGTTGGCCCTGAGAGGTCAATGTCAGGGTTGAGCCTGCTTCACACACACTCCCAATACAAATGTTTTTCAAGTAGCACCAACAATAACGGAACATTTTCCAATATACACAAGGACCTGTAGCTAAATACTTAAGTAAGAAAATCACACAGCACAGAGCAATTTTTATATTGCTTTTGTTATTGTTGCATTGTTATATTGTTATTGTTATAGTCTGTTATTATATTTTGTTACAGCCCCACAGTCTTTCTACTATGTTTCATTATATTCTGTCATACTGTTGCTCATTGCACAAATATAATGTACAAAATTGTAAATAGGTCCCCCTCCTCCACCCCACTTATCTTGAAATCCTTATCTGGTGTGGGAGAATGGACAAACTACAAAGATGTTTTTTTTTAGGCTGCAGTGCACTGAGTCCACTGGGCCACCATAGATTCTATTCATGTTGCAGATTCATAACGTTGTTGTTTGTGACTATATGTTCGTCTTTTTGTAGTTGGGGTGATGTGGAAAACATTTGTGCTACCTTTTCCTGAAAGGAATCAAAACCTAGATCATCCCTCCTGTGTGTTTAAGGGTCTTAGCAAAAGAAAAAAAAAGTGTTTTACCACCTAGCACTTTTTCTGTGTGTTGTTTTGTGGTGGGATACCGCAATGGATGGTTTCTTGTTATATCCTGGGACAGGGTATGTTTTCTGTTGACAAAATAACTAGAAAACATCCCCCAATCCCTTAATTACTTCAGAGAGGAGCATGTTAACTAATGAGGGTGAGTCAGTCTCCCATTGCAGTGAATCAGCTGTTTCTAAGATTAGAAAATATTGTTGTACTTTTTCAACACATTTGCACTCCCTCTGACTTTAACACATACACACACACAATGATGAGGTCTAATCGAGTTAAGAATAATCACATATAATCTCTTCACAATGAGGCCTGGCCTCTGTTTAAAGGAAACGCTCGGCTTACCATGATTATGTGAACACAACACAGTGCTGCTCAGTATTACAGCGGAGAGAATGTCTTGAAAAAGCACTTTGATGCTCCTGAATAATACATGTCACTACTTCCTGTACTGTATTTACACCTAGAAAACGTGTATATGTGCCATCAGCCATCCCAGTACCTTGGAAGAAAAGGAACCATCCGCTTTCTTCCCATCATGCCAAACAGTTGAATACAGCTTCTGACACTAAAACACTGCCATATGAAACTGCTTCAAACAGCCATCGACTCGTTCATCCAGTGAGACGCACCTGACAGAGAGCTCATCTCAAAGATGTAGCCTCACAGTGTTACATCACCTTGCAGTCTCAGTTTACAAGGTGTTTGGTGTTTCATCCCACCTATTAGTTTTGCTGAAATTGTTTTTGCCAGTCCATTACTGACAGCCAAATGAAAAGAAAAACAATACGTCTGGGTTGAAGCTCAGTAGGTTACATTTGATATCTAGCACACATAGCAAGCCGCTAACGCAGAGAGAGGGGCAGGTTGGATTGGAGAAATTCCAAATGTGTAACCAGAAGCTTGTGTTTTCTGTTTTTCGCGTTTTTAATTTTGTTGTTGAAGAGATTGCGAGGGCTTTTAAACAGCAAGTATACAACATATAAAGATATTGTATTCCAATATTAATGGAACAGTGGCTTGATTTTGTATTGTAAATCTGTATTTTCCTCTGCACCTGCAACCAACAAATATTTCACAACAGGGGATTTGTGCAATAACTGACAATTCTGCTTTTTATTTTAATTTAATTTCAAATGTTATCCATCATGATGCTTGGCTTAGCCCGTCATCAAGTTGCATTAGTCATAAAGGATTGTGCAAAATGTCAGAGGCAATTTTTCAGATGTGTTCAAGCACTATCTATGAGCTACATGTGAGTTCTGGAGATTTCCACACCCACTTAGTATCACGATGCGATGCCCTGAGTTTTGTGGACCTTGATATGTGACAAAAACTGAGACCTTCTGTAAGCAGAATTGATGTGCACACAGCCTTTGAAAATGTTCAATGTCACTGACTCAGCATGTTGATGAATTACAAGTGGTCATGTATTTAAATATTGCATTCTTGGATGGTTGACATCAATGTTTTTTTTATCTAGAAAATTAAAAATAATCATACATTTAGTTGAGCCCTCTCTGTTGGCCCTCAGTGTGTGTTTGTTATTCCGATGGCCTGGAATGCAATCTCCTTACAAATCCTGCTTTGTGAAGAATATTTCGAAAGCTGTAACACTCACAACTTACTTGGAAACATGCGGCAAGATAAAATATATAATTAAACCATGAAAATAGTATTTATTTAGATTAATTTCAGGCTCAAAAGAGCTAGTCTATTAAATAAGCACAGCTGTGCGAGAGGTGCCTCTTCCACTAACATCGTTCCTGGATCATTTCCCAGCCCTGACTGTACTGAAGTCTCCACTGTGATCAGCGTCAGTAGAGAGGGAAAACACAGGCTAAAGCAAAAGCTGCCAATATCTCTAATTATTATGGATGATACACCCAGGGTTCTATTTTTGGATAAAAGCAGCATCTGTGAGAAATTGCCAATACATATTTGACTTTCTTTTTCCATCCAAAAGTACATACCAACCCACGTGCAAGTGAAATATATGCACATCTATTGAATATGAAAAGCATGTCAAAATTGTACATGAATCCTATCAGTCATTGATATTTGGCTTTGTACATTGACATATATGTCCAAGCCACACAAATATGCTAATAAAGCAGATATGTGTCACATTTCTGTCAATATGTGTTTAATTAACAGTATTGTGTGAGACTGCCTTTCCTATAATGGACAGGTTTTATGTTAATGAGAGCATACACAATTATTACATGTTGTTGTCATATCATTTAAAAAATAGAATATATATATTTTTGTACATTTTACATACTCAAATTCACATTTCTTACCATTTTTATTCCATAAATGATATAGTGATTTTATAGAGTATCTTATATGTATCTGATAATAATATATGTATTACATTTGAGCATGGAAAGTTAGTATTTTGCAATGAGATTTGAAAGATTACAACCAGCATAATTTTTTTTACAAGTCAGACCAACAAAGGCCTGACAAGTTGATGAAGTTACATTTTAAAATGTAGCCAGAGAGCCTCAGTGTTGATTGTAACAGGGTGAATGTATGTGTTCACAGCTGAGCTGTTCCCATGGCATTCACAGTGAAAAGAGAGAAAGCAAAAAGGCAGCCGACAAAGGAGGGCTGACCGTCATGTACTGCTACAAGCAAACATATTTTTCAAAGCTTTTGTTTTGAAAATTCTTGATATTACTAACAGGGGGCAGCATTGGCCTGGGGCCTTTCCATGCTTTCTGTGCCTGCAATGGGCTGACGACCTGTCCAGGGTGTATCCCGACCTCGCCCCATGGGAGCTGGGATTTGCTTTACATCCCCTCACAACCCAGAAACGGATAAGCGGTAGAAGATGAATGAACGAATGAATTACTAACAGGGCTGCGCTGATACACTTAAAATTAATAAATCATGCCTGAGTTCACAGAGACAGACATTGATTACAGCAGAATGATGATCCTGATGGTCTTAGAATTACTGAGCCTTGCTGCAAAATAAATAAATAAATAAATAATAAAAATAATAATGAATCAATAAATAAATGGGTGGACCGCTCCGTCTCTAACCAGAGCTCAAGCAAAAAATGCAAACGCATATGTACAAAATGTCACTGGAGTAATGGCTGGCCTTAATAAGTGTTACAGTGGACATATTTGTATTTTAACAGTCATCCAACAGCCCAGAGTATTATGCGAATGGAAAAGAGTTCTTGGGTACTCATTTAAAACCGTCCAATTTTCACAAAGCGGGAGTCTGAAAGGGGCCATACCCCCCAGGAGAAGACAGAAGACAGGAGAATATGCACACCTGTACAGAAAATCTGAGCTATGAATACGAACAGCGTGGAGACATGGGAAATCAGCAACGCAGATGGCGAAGAAGGAGAATTGAAGCCAGATTGTGAGAATGAAATGTGAGTGGCATTAATATAAATATAATGATGCCTCACACTCATTGCAATTCACTCCATATCACACGTTGCTTATAGCTCCACTTTATCGTAAATATTTAAAGCAGGTGGGTTATTTGTATTTGTGCTTGTAAGCGCCAACTACTGCATGAGCAATATTCAATTGTAAGATAAAAGCCAAATGACACAGAGTCATTTTCACTTACTAACTCAAACTAACCATTTGAAACATGATTGAATATAATCAACTAAAATCGTTAATAAATAGCATTAAAGTATTATGGAACAAAGCCTCATTAGTTTGTAATGGTATATTGATCATATATTCTCATTTTGTGCACATATCAACTACAGTTTTGTGTGTTGCAGTTCAGAGACGTAGTTACATGCAGGATTTTTGGGTTAACTTTTTAGTCCCAGATATTTGGTGTGTGATCTCATCTGTTAACTTTGTTCCTGCAGCCCGTAGACACGCAACAAATACCGAGGGAGCGTCAGTTGCTCAGTTGGCTTGTCACTTGTTGTAGTTAGTTGCGTTAATAGCTGCCACCGTCAGCCTCCTAAATTGTTGGTTGGTTGTCAGAGTTGTTGCCATTTATCACATGAGCAACCTGTATAAATATGAAAGAGAACTTTTTGTGAACTCTTATCATTTGCACCTTTTTGCAAATCAAGGCCATTCGGTCATCTTAGTTGGCCCATTTTCGCAAATTCCGTTTTTCCTCTTTGCACATTCTGGTCTCTTTCAGTAAAAGCACTGTCCAGGTTTAAATACATCAACAACGCCAACAAAGAGAAAAGAAAAAGAAGTCCTGGATAGAGGCTGTATTAGACTTTTTCATTGTCTGTCATTTTAATGGACAGGTAAAAAAATCTTTCATAATCTATTTTTATCTGTCATTTTAATTTTATTTTTTTTATTATAATAAATACATAGTCAACAGCATTTAATTTTCATTCACTCATTTTGAATGCAAATTAAATTAGAACAAACTAAATTATGCACTTATAAAGGCATGAGAGAAAACATTCATCATGTCAACACCACATTCCCCCACAGTGACATCGGTGGCCACTAAAAACACCATCTGTGGCCATATGTGTAAATGAACAACGCAGTTTTACAAAATTAGATACTTGCAATATAAATATGAACAAACTTTGCAAGAAATCAGCTAAATTTAGCTCAGTTCACCTGCTGAACTCAGTCTCATTCACACCTTCCTCCTGTTGAGCATGGAGTGAAACAGGATGCCCGCTAGTGCGTAATCAAATGCGTCAAGTGAGGTTGCTGCATTCATTACATTTTGTACTTTTGCCTCAGACAGACGGCTTCTCATTGCTGTTTTGATATTGTTCTGAAGTATTTGCAACCCGTCAAAATGACAGATGGCCTTCAGATTTGTCCATCAAGTCTTAAAAAAATCCATCAATGACAGAGACTTCTCCGTTAACGCAACCCCTGGTCCTGGCATATAAATGTTAATGAGCACAACTGAGTTGGCACTTGTTCATTTTGTCAAGGGAAAAGAACTGGGGCTTTTGCCTTGTACTTTTCAGATGGCTTATCCACTGGATCCTGCGCATCATCCAGGTTAATGTATCATAATTATTATTCCTTTTGGAGAGTATAATGTATTAAAGATGTATTTTTGTGTGATGTCTTCTTTCCAGTGGATGGATTTATTACCCTCTGATGTACAGATGATTTTCTCAGACCCTCATTGTTCTTCTTTGAGTTGTTGCTCTCCTGATTCAGGTGCAGCTTTTGTGTGATGCCACTTGTAATTTCCCCCATTGGCTCGAGCATAAATACAAGAATCTGTGACACTAGAATCATGAGAGAGACACCTAAATCTAAGGCCAGAAAGGAATTTAGGGTCAAGCTTTAGCCCTGTTAAAGCCACAGTAGCCCATATGATTCTAAAATCAAATAGTCCTTACAGCAATGCTTTGACCTATAGATGTACTGGGGCTTTTTTTTTTTGTGCTTAAAGAATCAGTGCTTTCTTACAAAGTGTGTTTGACACTTACTTCAACACTTGTAATCTTAGGCATCCCATTTGACTTGAGAATTGATGCGGGACCTTTTCGTTTGTCCACTGAGTCTCATCCATTATCTTCCCTTAATGGTTCTAGTCACGTCTCTCCACCGGAGGCTCCTGTTGGCTCCAGCAGGTGAGATCACAGCCCACCTTCATATCATCCAGAGGCCAGGCTGAGAGCTGCTTGTATAACTAAAGTCTCTGGAATCAATCCTGTAGTTTTCTGATCTAGGAGTGAAGAGAAGTTGGGTCTGGGTTTATAGTAGTAAGCAAATAAGACAGATAAACATTGCCAATAAGTTATTTATAGCATTTAGATCTTTAGATCTGCGTTTTCATCAATTCTGCTCAAAGGAATGAGCAGAAATTATGATCCCCATGCTTCAATATTATGCCTTACAGTGCCTTTAGTATAAAATAAGTAAAATGGAGGAAGAAGTTAATGCCAGTTTTTTTTTCCCTCTCCAAACTCAGCCATTATTTTCTCTTACCATGAGTCATTACTGAGAGACATAAACAATCAGCTGAGGCTTGTGTTTGTTGTCAATATCCAGAGACCTTAGTGAAAATTAAAATTAACAACTATATATAAAAAACCACGATGTTAAAAACAAACAAACAAACAAACAAAAAAAAAACAACAAAAACAGGAAAGTCCTTAACGTGACTCTAAAACTATGCATAACAGTTTAATAACATTTTTTGGGGTTACTGCTGCCTTTTTCCTGACACAAACTAAAACTGCATTGGCATCTATAATAGGCCTTGACTTTCCTCTTCTCAAGTGTTTTAGTCGTTATCAGATTATTATGATGAATACATTATCAGCTCAGGGATGCAGGGCTGTATATACTGCAAATTGTTGATTGTCATAGACAAAATAATTACAGTAACACCCATAGCTGTGATGGTGGTATCAATTTAGAATAACAGCAGCACTGACAACAGTAGTAATGTCAAGGAACTGTGTCAGACCTGGATCCTGCAGCACTACAAAGGGAGAGAGAAGTTAACGACATGTTGTGGCTTAATATAGAGAGGGATAGAGAGGTAGTAAAACAGAGTCTGAGAGAGAGAGAGAGAGAGAGTGCCCCCAGCATCCTAGGCCTATAGCAGCATGACTAAAGGATGGTTCAGGGCTGACCTGAGCCAGCAATAACTATAAGGTTCATCAAAGGAGACAGTTTTAAGCCTGATCTTAAATGTAGACAGGGTGTCTGCTTCCTGAATCCATGGGTGAGGAGCCTGATAGCTGAAGGCCCTGGCTCCAAATCAGCTCCCAGAAATTAGCCCAAATTCAGACAGAAAGGGATAATAAGGCACTGTGATCTATTTAAGATACCATGGGGCCTGACCATTAATGCCTTTGTAGGTGAGGGGTGAGGATTAAAAATTATCATATGGATTTCATTCTTTAGCCACTGCAGAGAAGATGGCACTGGAGGGGGGGGTGCATGATCTCATGGACTCTCACAAACAAAGTAGCAATATTGTGTGTTTAAAATAAATTGGGGAGGAGGAGCTGGGGGGTAACTCATTCACAAGATGTTCCAAAAAAAATGCCTTTGGAAGCATTTCAGTTGTCTGCAGCCTCTGAACAGCGACGTTCCACCCACACAGGTGTTTTTCACCCACTGTGCCTAATTAGATCTCTGGTCAGGACTGTGTGGGTGTGTAAAGATCTGCTTGTTCTGCACCAACAGCCCCCCCACCCTCTCTACCTGCTCCACCTGCTGGATCAGAACTTCTTTTCACCTTTATCAGCGTTATTAGCAAACAGACTTTGTGGATGGGGCTCAGCTTCAACCTGATTAGAGGGCTAATAACCCATGATGAAATAAGAAAAAAAAGCACCTGCGTCCAGTGTGCACAGGTTTGAACCTTAACGCCCAGCCATCACTTCGTAGCAGCCCCAGTCATCCATTTTCGTCTTTTTCAGCAAATTTTTGGCTCTAACTAACTAACTAATTCATGCCTTTAGTGATGCTGTAGCAGTTATACATCCAATTTACCTTATTTGCTTGATAATAATTTATCGTTCCAGACATCCTTCAGGAAATTGGAGGAGACATTTCATGACACACTGTCTAGGCTAGACTGTCATATCTTCCTCTTTTGGCGAAGGTTTCTCAACTGAGTTTCTTTCCTTTGCAGGAGGCTCCGGAGAGATTTGACTGATAGTTTATGCAGTCTGTAGTTGGTACTCACCAATCAGAAATTAGGCTATATGTATGCAGTTTGTTGTTGGTGAGCAGCAACTAAAAGTAGGCCATTTTATCAACAATCTTGTTTACATATTTAGAATATATGTACATGCATGCATTTGGCTGGCTTAATCACTGTGTGTGATTTATTTCTATGTAAACATTGAGCCACGCACAGCTTTGTGTCTGATACGGTATGTGTGTCTGTTACATGTATGTGCAGAAGGTGTGTGTTTGTGCATCCTAGCACGTGTTGGTAGCATGTGATTGAGTGTCATTGCCACACGGGACATGGGTGATCCACATAGCGTTACATTAACACTGCGACTGCCAAGCCACTTATCACCTGCTCCAGCAGGGAACAGAACATGTGTCAGGAATGAAGAGAAGATTATGATGAAAGAGGTTCAAGCGGCTCTGTCAGGTTTTGAGTGTTCTGTCCTTGTAACTTCCTGTTTTATTCTGTTTCTTATTCTGGTTCCTTCGTGTTCCCCGTTACTTTACTTTCTGGTTCTGCCCCATGTTGATTGCCTTCCCTGCACTAATGTGGATCACCTGTGTCTTATCTAGCACTGTATATTTAAGTCCTGTTTTCAGTCTAGTCCTTGTTGGATCCTTGTTGCGTGTCCATGCTCTGCCTTGTCGTTTTGCCCATGACCTGTTAGATTTGTCCGTGCCTTGTCGTTTTGTCTGTGCTCTGTCCATGTTTTCTTGTTCAGTTTATGTCGTAAATTTAGTTTAGATTAAAGCCTTTTTTTCGTCACCTACCTGGTTTCTGGCTCCTGCAATTGGGTCCTCACCCTGCAACGCACTTCACTGGGTTTTCGGCGTGACAGGCAGAAGGCTTTGCTCTTGGTACTGTAGCTGCAGTTTCCAGCTATAATGACCCTAAGTGGGCCCAGTGTCAAGTGACGTTTTCTCACTTAAGCCAAATTTGAATAGATCCTTGTAGCAGAGAACTAAGGTGCGCTGGTGAACTAGCGGGGATCTGTCTGTGAAGGGGTTTGGGGCATTATTGCAAGCTGAGCTCCTTGTACACAAAAGCATTACAGAGCTTAGAAGAACATGCAGGTGACGGGCTTTAAAAGGGCGAGTAATAAGTCATTGATGGCTGGGATATTGATACTTTTAGTTGTGCTGGCAGGTTTAAGGATTTAATTCCCTCAGATCAGCCTTAGATTAAGAATATATTCACGTAGAGAATGCAATGCGTGTTATCTGTTGGAAAGAAGCAGCCACCACATTGTCTAAGTGGCATGCGTTATCGTTCGATTACACCTGCGGTCAAGCTCAGGTAAGACACTGATGAAATAATTAGCCACTAATAATAATGATTTCTTTTTAATATGACTGAAGCTACAGTTTAATTGAGGCTGATGAGATGAGTTTGTGCATCACTCACTGCTGGGATTCAAATTGTTCAATGCTTCAAGGTGCAAATGAAAGAAAACAACCTCGGTTTAGATAGATTTTCGTCAAACAACCCTCTGGGGTTACAAAGTTGATGTAGAGTAACGGCCACAGCATATGGCTATTCCACGAGGCTACCTGCTCAGCCTCCCAAACCAAAGTTGACATTTAATTTGCAACCAAAATGAGGCGAACTTTGTGTGAAGCAGGTCATTTTACTGCTGTAATCGAAATGCCCCTTCTTTGCTCTTCATCTCACTTGCACTATATGGGAGGGCGGAGGCGTGGCTTGGTTTGTATGTGCTTCTGTGTGTGGGAAAGAGTGTGAAAGAAATTATAAACCTTTGTAATTTCAACACTGCCATAAAATATACAAAGCATGTTCCACTTTTGGTCACTTTTATCTAAAGTGTCTCCGCGTATTTGAAGTGCTCACATCCATTACTGTATCAATGGAAATCCAGGCCATTAAAGACAAGCTAAAGCCACACTCAGAGAATCTCTTGCTTCAGTTCAAAGAGAGTGCTGTGACAAGGCATAGTATTGTGTGCGTCATTGTTAAAACAGGTCGACACAGTGAACGAAACCCTCATGGCGCTGACAGAGAAGAGCAAAGAAAAGGAGAGGAATAGCACTTGTGTCACTCTAAAAACGCCAGTCTTTATATGATTTAGGAGTTTACCTTTAAGTGAGTGGTGTGAAAATAGGTCCAATGTGGTTTTAAAAAAGTGGTGTGGATAATAATATAATAATAATAAGATAATTAATTTAATTTTAAATTTAATCGGCTTCTGTAGTTATCTCTGTGGAAGAGATTATCTCTGATTCTTCAAATGGTTATGATATCATCTTCAAAAAAAGCTATGTTATTAGGGTGTTTTCAATTTGCAGCCTGACTCATAAATACATTTTTGTAACATCTCTCCACTGCGGTCACTGGCTTTTGTTTCACTGCTCTAACACAAGACACACAGACAATAAACAGACTACCACCAAAAAAGAAGAAGAAGAAGAAGAAAAAAAACTGCTTAAAATGGTACTGTAATTTATGATTTATTAAAATAATCCATGTAAAAGAGAAACCAAGAATAGCTTTGGCTTACACTTGACATTGGAAAATATGCTGTCAGGTTGCCGAAGTTAAAGCCACAGTGTTGTCGCTAAAACATCTGGTTATCTGCCTCTTTATTACAGCATGTTGCTCTTGAGCAGAATTCTTGGCTCATGTTTTAGCATCTGGGCTACCAGCTAATCATCCTTCCCAAAGAAACAGCCTGTAATTTTCATCTGGGCATCGCTGCATACCTCTGAAACCTATTTGATCTTTTGATGCACCATTTTGTGTTGTCTAGCTCCAGATTATTATTATCTTATCTATCTAGCCTTATTATCACTTGAGTGAGCAAGACAGACAATTACACATATGTGATTTTATGTGCATATCATTTTCCTGGACATAATGTGCTTCCATCTGGACTTTCTGATAAGAAACAGCACAAGCAACAGATGTACACACACACACACACACACTCACACACACACACACACACACACACACGCACACACACACACACACACACACACACACACAGGCCTCTTTGTGTTTACAGCTTTACTTTAACATTTCATACATGGCATACACATGCACGTCTTCACAATGTCCGCTGTGCTTTACATAATGTAGTCTTAATTTATGCGAAAATGGACACTGTTCTTTGTCTAATTGCTTCATGTAACAATACATATTTGTTATTTGCAATTCACACCAGTCTGGATTTGGCTCCAATGATCCAATGATCAGGTGGTAAATAAGATACATCCAGAAGTAGCCAATCAATGATGCATTTATTATTTCATGAAACATGAAGTATTAGCATCTGGGGGTATATTGGTGATTGTGGCCAAATGCTTTTGTACTTGATGCAACAAATCTAGTAATATAAAAGTTTTATAAGCCTGTTGAGGCTGTGGATGCATGAGGACAGAACTGATTTTGTTTCTCGGGAAGAATCTCATATCTTTCCAAGTAAAACACTCTAGTATTATACTTGTTTTTGTGTAGGTGTCCCCATGGGATTAAAAAAAAAAAAAAAAACACAAAAAAAAATAAAATAAAAATGAACTATCTTACCTTGGGATACGATATGTCAGGGCTCTCCTTTGCATTCTTTTTCACATTGGTTTTTCTCGCTGTATCTAGATCATCTTTTCAGCAGTGGTCCAATTTCCAGCCACAAGTCATGAAAGTTTCATCTCATCCCATCGGTACTGTAAAACAAGTGGACCATCTTCCACCAAGGGGGACCAGTTTTGCACTCCACCAGTGCACTTCCTCACTTACCCTTTCTGATATCTTCACATTCTGCATACTCCCCTTCTTCTCTGGGTCAAAAAGGAACTGACCTCCCTAAACCTCTAAAGTAAAGAAAGTTAATTGAATTTTATATCCCAAATCTTTTTTGCCTTAAGAAAAAAACTGTCATTCATCACACACTTTGTCAGTGTCTGAGTTTTTCTTGTAATATATTACATCAGTTTGCATCAAGAAATTAGAATATTTCCTGACTCCATGGGAGCTCTGATCGCTGAGTGTTTAGAGTATGTAGCATAGGAGCATGATGAACAGCTGGACCTTTTACAGCTCAATCCCTGACTCTGGCCAGTCTTTCCTCTCTCTGTTCTCTATCAAAAAATGAGGGCATAAACAAAGCCCAAAAGCTATTTCATGAATCTGGGGCCATCAATCCATCTTCTATCGCTTTTTATGTTTCCACGTTGCGAGGGGTGCTGAAGCCTATGTTCCTAGCTAACGTTCCAGGCGAGGGGTGGGGTACACCCTGAACAGATTGTAAGTCCATCACAGGGCCAGCACACAAAGACACACAGAGACGAACAACCACTCACACTCACATTCAGAATGACGGACAATTTAGAGTTGCACAGGCCAGGAACCAAACCCGCAATGTTCTTATTGTGGGGCAACACCACTAAGCACTGTGATGCTGTGCTGCTGAATCTGGGGCCATGGATATTCATTTTCTGTTGTCAGTTAAATAAGACTAACAGCTTAATCCTCTCCTATGGCGTAGTGTGAAACATGTCCATGGACCTATGGAGGATTTCTTTTTCATTCATTCCTTCATTTTCAACCACTTATCCATTTCTGGATTGCAGGGGTTGCTGGGGTTGGGTGTACATGTTTACAGTAACTGCCAGGGCCAGCCTTGATACACAGCATGCTGTTCGTGGCATCCCAAATCTTGGCATATCATTTGACACGGCAGGAAAGAAGGAATTAACATGATGCCTGCTGCTAAGAGGCCCTCAGCAGCTCTGATCTCGGCTGAGGACTGGGCTTCAAGAAAACATGCTTGCTGTGAAACCTGCTGGTGAAAAAAATCTACAGGAAACTTTAAGTATGGGTTAGTTTTCTTTAAACAACCTGCACATATATAGATATAAAAATAAGCAGTGCTACTTTTTCCTGTTCTACTTTGCCATTACTAACAGGTTGGTATGTATTAGGATAAAGGATTTGCTGTAAGCATTATGTTTTCTGCGACTTTCTATTTTCCTCTTGTTGTGATAAGCAAGTGTGTGAAAAATTCATCCAACATTTTTCATGTACCATGTACAATTTTAATAATCAGAGAGAATGTTTTAAAATGCAGTTATAATGTGGCTGAAATATTCTATTAGGTGAATTGGGAAGTAATCAAATATGCCTCCTATAGCAGAATTCACAGCAAATTCACTGTGACAAGACAGGTTGGTTGATGCTAACTGGTTAGCTTACAGTCTAAAAACTGAAATGATAGACAAAGAAGCAAAACTAAATTTTAACGTTCCAAAACTAGAGAAAACTCTGAATGTGTGAAGAAGTGGACTTTTCGGCTTAACTTGCAAACTTCGTGCCAAACTTGTAAACAAACAGCAGTTTTTACTTAAGTTTGCTATGTAGCTTTAGTAGCACTTTGAAACTTATTGGAACGGTATGATTAGCCATTCATGGATGTGTGGTAATACTGACACTTACTATGCATAACAATAATGTCACTAGTGCATCTAAGTTTTAATTCTAACTGTTGTGCACTGTTAGACTGATTACATTTATGCAGGTTTATACATATTGGCTGAATCCTCATTTGACCTGTCCATGTCGTTCTTCGTCTTGATAGAGCTTGGCCTCTCTCCTATTAATTCGTCCATTGATGTCATTTTTTCCCTTTTATTTTGTTCAGTTTTCCTTTTATTGGACTTGTTTTGAACTTTGTTTACAACATAATAAGTCAATTTTGTAGTATTAAGTAGTTTCTTTAAAAAAAAAAAATAAAAGTCTATATCTGAGGGGTCTGGTTTGTTATCTATCCTCAGTCAACAGCCTCTGAGTGAAGGCCATATATCCTTTTTGATCATTCAGTAAAAGTAAAAGTTGAAGATGCGGTGACCTTTCTAAAGCCAACAAGACCTACTCCATGAAAGGAGCATTGTCATATCTCTGATGTCTTTTATTTTGGATGCAAAAATAAAAAACAAAGTGAGTACAGCATTTAATTTAATGGAACATTAAGCAGCATTGTTATTTAGTCTAAGCTCCATCACTGATTAAAGTATTGTGGAACAACTTGTACTCAGATAGTTGTGACAACAAGCCATATTTAAAAACTGCATCATCTAATATAAAGCTAATACTTTATTTGCTGTGGTAGTAAAACGATCCTTGGCTAAAAAATTAGGCTCCTTAGGGGGAGACAGGATTTGAAATTCCTTGACCCTCTCTCTCCTAAAACTCAAGCAAGCACAGACTTTTGAAAAGCAAAATATTGAAACATCTTGCGATGCATTCATTCATTCAATGTCCGACCAACACATTCAAAGCAAACTTAATTTTCCATGAAAAATGTCACTGTTTGTGGAATACATCACATTGTAGTCACTTTGGTGCAGCGATGGGATATTTTGCCCCAGTCTCCAATAGTGTTTCTCTTTCTTTTTTACCACAGGGAGCACCTAAGTTGTTAAGTCACTGTTGACACAATGCTGAGAGGAGCTGCTTATTTTCTCTAGTTATTAAAGCCTTGTTATTTGTGGAGATATTAACCCAGCGACGTCCAGCATGGAAAAATGTTAATTACTTCAGCATTCATTTTGCAATTTCTATTCTGCTATCATGATTAACTTCTTGTAAATTTCTTGGGTGAAATGTGAAATTTGCTGGCTAAGTTGTCTGCCCCTTATCTGGAGACACAGTTACAAATTTGGCATTTTCTGCACCGAAGTTTTGAATATCATATTTTAGTGGTATTTGTCAAAATGTATTCCTCAAAACGTTCAAATTTCATTCGCATCATCTGAAGTGGTCCAGGCCCAGATAGTACAAGTAGTAAACTGGCATATATTATACAGATCCCGCCACCACGGAAGAAGTATTCAACTCGACATGTTCTCTTTTCACTTGTTGTTTGGATGTAAGATGGAAACGTAGACAGCTGCTCCTTCCTGCATTAGTTACAGCTTGAAGTGGCACTGAACAATCTGTTACCTGGAAATTAATGATAGGCCTAAAATAGCTGAGATTATCAAATGAACTTTAAAGGAGGCAAGGGTGTTTTTAGCTGCTCTTCACATGCACAATTAGCTGTGGTTATGAAAATCCTCTGTTGTGCGATAGTGAACATTCTCTGTGTGTCCCATGATCAAGGAACACTGAAAAGGTGAGTGAGGTCTGCTTTGGCAGGACACTCAGGTCCATGGTGAGTCTTTCTCAGCTGTGTCTTTCCCTTTTAGATCACACACATTTGTGTCCTTTCAGCCCCTGAACCCATTATTTGCCTACTAGACATTACCATCAAGGAAGAAGCAAAAAAAAAAAAAAAAAGAAGACAAAAATAAATTCACAGAATGTCAAAGGCAGACTTAAGGCCCGATTTAAGTTTGAGCCATTTCCCGCTACATGAATGTAGTGCCTTGCCATGTTGTGCCTTGGATTGTGTATAGTGTTGCCTCTTATCAAATCTCAATCTAGGAGGAATGTTCTTTACTGTGGATTGACTTAAAAACAATTACTGAAGGGAAGAGTGTAACAATGGCTTAATTTATGGGTGTTTTTATTAATTAAAAGGGGTAAATAAAAACATGCTCATTATATACAGGTGTGAGTCAAAGCATAAACTAGGTGGAACAGGTGAGTTTGGATATGTAAATGGAATGGCATGATATAACAATGATAATTAAGTGGCTGGTGATTCTTGAGGCTTTGGGCAAATGAATGGCAGATTGTTTATCAAAATACAAGGGGGAGTCTGTCTGAGGAAGGAGGGCTCTAAAAGTAAAATTTGATTCACCGTTGTGTTAGCCATGCCTCTCACCACCCAGAACAACCCACTGGGGAAGCAGATAAATGCCACCTACTTGGTAGACGACTCATCTGGCCACGCAAAGAGCAGACGTCCAACGAGAGTGGCCGCGTCAAGGTCCTTTTCCAAGCTAGGCTGGTCCTCGGCTGAAGTGGCTGTCGGTCTGGCTCGTCCCTCTTCAGCGGCAGTGTTGTCTTTCGTGCTAGTCAATATCCAAATTATCCTTCTTTCCTGATGAGAACAGACTGGAGCCGCCAACTCGAGATGCTGGAGGCTGAGTGCCGTGCAGCCAAACTTGTTCCGGTCTCCAGCAGCTTCAGCTTTGACTAGGAACTTTGCCTCTGTAGCTTAGTGGATAAATTCTGAATTCTGAGTTTCTTTTTCTGCTGTGGTTGTTATTGCTTCATCAGGTCTCCTGGGGAAGCGCTCCTCTTCAGAACTTCCCCAGAACTTCACCAAGACTCCCCAAAAAATGTAATTTTGACTACTTTCATTTGGAGGCCAACCCATGGGTCTGGTCTGGTTGTCGGCGCGAATTTAGCCTAATTGAATTTCTCCCTTAAGCTTCAGGGCATAGCAAGGGCGGTGTTATGGTTATGAGGAAACCACAACATCACAGAGCACACAAACAAATGAACTGAGAAAAGCTGAAAAACTGAGAAAAACTGGGAAAGCAGGGTTTCTAGATACCAAGCTCAGGTAAGGGTCCAGGACGGCACTTAAAAGAGACCTGAGAAATCTCTATTGGAAGCAATAGTCTCTTAGAAGTTTGAGGAGTGTGGGGGATTGGAAACTCCATCCCCCCTTTCTTCGGACCTCGCAAGATCTTACTGCCTCTGTTCTGTCTCTAAATATTTCTCTCTCTGGCGCTACTGTTGGCTCCTTAATGTTGTTCCTTAAGGGTGTTGTTTTATGAGCAATACAAGAGTTGAATGAGTCATAACCACTGACAGTTGGACAAATGCAATATTTGTGTCATCAAAACAGCTGCTTCTTTATCCCGGCCTGAATGTCAGTCAACGCAGCTACCAAGGAGGGCAGTGAGGTCACTCTGTGGTTTTACTGGAGACCTGGGGTGTGTATGAATATGTAAGGAGAAGTTTGAACTAGTTAAATTCACACTCAACAAGAGGATTATTAATTGAAATAAATACAAAAAGATTCGGTGGTGCCAAGATAATTAATCTTAGCAAGACACTGATTCCCTGACCTTTCTTTTAGTCCCTTGATTAGATGAGAATTTCAATGTGTGCTTTGGTTCACCGGTGAATGGCTGCGAACATCCCCATCAGCCCTAGCTGTGATTTGTGCTTAGTAATAATTAAGAAATATGTGAATCAAGATCAGAATCTTTATTGTCACTGTGACATTGCAACAATACAAAACTAAATATTTGCATGTGAAGATGATAAACTCAGATGGGAAAAAAATATTCAACCTAAATATCACAATAACAGATTTAATATGTTGTCATGATAGCTAATTTGAATACGTAGCTCTTAGCGCTACATTCAAGTGTGACTGTGTGTGGACTGTTTTTTTGTCTTTTTTTCTGAGATAGTTTGAGAACAATGGATGACAAGCTACTGAAACAAATGATATATTTGTAACATTAAAATTGTAGTCATATAGGCAACTCAATAATGGAGCTACTGCCCCTGTCTTAACACTTATATACACTTAAGTCGCGCTGCTGGATTGTATATTTATATAACTGCTAACTCTTTAAATGAGAAAATTACTGCTGGATGAACATGAAGCAGACTATATTGAGTGGAAGAGACCCTCACTTATCACTGCTGTGGTACATTCCTACCTGTGTGATGATTGATGCTGTTTTTCAACGCCATTATGACCGACACTCAGCCTCAGCTTCTTAGGCTGCTATTCATTTATTTAAGTATTTCTACTATGCTCATCTCTTACAGTACAGGCAACCATTTAAAGGCCAAATATCCAAGGCTAAAATGTATTACTTTTTCACGCAATGTCCCCTATCTGACTTATCGATCAACCATCATTTCCCAGTGTTTCCTTTAATTTGCTCACCAGTAAGTGAGAGAGTGAATGTTCAACTTTTATTCGGTATGTAGGAAATCATGTTGTCCATGATATCTCATTGGAATTCATGAAGGATTTGTTGGTTTGTTTTGAGTGAAGTCCAACCCTCGGGCAGCAGCTACATTGCTGATGGCAAAGCAGATTACACAGTGTGCAGATATCAGCTATTTTTTGCTCTATAACTTGACCAAAGGCATTTGACCTTAGAAAAGAAAAACTAAAGAAATTTGCTGAAAAGGTAGTTATTAATCAAAGCCCTGAGCCTAGCAGGTCCTTCAAATTTGGGTTATTGTTTGATTTGGAGCAACTTAGTTTAGTCCATTTGTTCTTGTTGATTCCAAATGTACCTGATAAAAATAAAAATTTTGCAGAGGGAAATGAATCTGCATAGTTTCCATTCATTTAACTAGGAATGAATGTACTAAGGAATGGAATTGTTGTTTTTACTGTCAATCAGTGGCAGGTTGTTGATTTATTGGGTGAGTATGTACAGTATAATAATAATAGAAGTTTTAAAATCAACACATAGCTGCACATCAGATGATAAAGTCTCTTCTAGCAGAACTGATTTTTTGTTGGTTATGGCATCAATATAGTTACATGTTGTAAGAGTAGAGATGTCCTATAATCCAAGTGCATGGGAATTTCTAAATCATATTAAAGTAATGCATTGCATAAATACTATCCTAAGGATAGATTTATGGTCTTACAGTCATGGTCCTTAGACCATGTGAACAAATATTTAGATTACAAGATTACACAAAGCTGTAATGTTGTAACAACCCAGAGAATTCCATTACTTTTAATTCCATTACTTTACCCAAATG
This sequence comes from Echeneis naucrates, assembly GCF_900963305.1. Classification (NCBI taxonomy): domain Eukaryota; kingdom Metazoa; phylum Chordata; class Actinopteri; order Carangiformes; family Echeneidae; genus Echeneis; species Echeneis naucrates. The sequence continues at coordinate 19,485,154 of NC_042526.1, read as the reverse complement.
ACACACATGATTAAATTATCTGGTCATGCAATTACAAATTTACTATTTTGAGTGATTTATATCTGTATTCAGAGTTTCTTTAAATTGGCTTCCAAAGGCAGTTGAATCCAATTATTTGTATTGATACATCAAGCTTGTTTAATATGGGTGGTCTTACCTCCTGATTTAAAAGTCTTGTTCATTACCTGAAAGTTCTGTGATGTTAGGTCCTCAATATCTCCCTTTCTAGCTGACTGTTGTAGGCATCCTATTGATGGAGAGATATGCAGGGGCCAGTCTGCAACACTCATTATGGTTTTTACTCCCTGATTTGTTCAGCCATCAAGTTGGAAAGTTGGAAATTTTTCCAGCTACACTTGTGGTCAGTGTCAAAAGGTTTTGAAGTCACTTTGCATTAGGTCTTGATATTGATTGGTATCCTTCACTAAACAGAGGGCCAAAGCCCTGCAATCAGCTTGATATGCAGTAATTGCGTTGTTATGTTTACACCCAGCAGGTTTCCTTTATTTCAATCAGGAGCTGCTGGTATGCTACTGCCTGCAAATCAGTCCACCATTTTGATTGCATCCTGTTTGATATCTGAATGAAACAAAAGGAATATAAAGCACGTCAGTCACCGTGTGACGGATTTTTATTTATTTATTTTTTTAATGGCCTCCTATAGACCCGACACAAAGCCCAAGAAGATAATCACACATGATAGTGTTCAATGTCTTTCATAACGGACATGTTTAAAGTAAGTCTCTTTTTCTCCGCTAGTAAATGTTGCTGTACACAAATTCTGTGTTTATTTGCTACATTCCCTGCTAAACTCCTGATATCCGTTAAACCTCTTTGCATTTTTCCTGTAGGTACAGTACTGGCATGTCACGATTGCAATATGCAAATAAAATGAGATCTTCTTGATTTTAAATCTTTATGCCTTCTTCTTCCTTCAATTCTCATCTCACCACATACCACATACCACATACCAGAGATCGTAAAGTCCCAGTTGGCAATTGCTCTGCGACGTACTGTAATTCAAATTTTAATTCTTATAAATTTAGTGCATCAATTACCCAACAAGGAGTTTCATGGCTCTCATGGCTTTCAAAAACAGAGATATGTTTCTGTGCCCACAACATTGCACAGACCCAGTCAAAAGGTTTGAGTGCAGCTAATTAGTTACACCTCATTTGACTGGCTGACTCAAGGTTATTTGACTAATTATGTGCAGGTATAGGATAGTGCAGGATAGTTATGCATATGCCGGGATGTGAGCGGGAGCTCTCTGTCAGAGCTGCAGCGAGTCCTTGCCTCATGTACCGCCAACCATAGGAAACCAAGTGGCTTGGTTTCAAGTGGCTTGATTGGAGCAGCAGGGCAGGTGTGCAGTTGGAGGCAGATCCAGCAGAGAGTGCAAGGGGGAGGGAAGGTAAGAAAGACATACAAACAGGTAGAGTGACAGCACAGTAACAAACACTACAGAACTGGGTGGACGCGAAGGGTCTGAGGCAGTTTGAGGTAAAAAGCATTGGGGTTACCAATCTTCTGAATCACAAAAGGGCCATCTAGGGCAGCGGTCCCAAACCATTTTTGCGGCACAGACCGGTTTAATTTCAGACAAGATTTCCACGGACCACGGCTTTTAAGGTGTGGCGGATAAATGCAACAAAATAAAACAAAATAACAAAGAAACCAACAAACAAACAAACAAAAAAAAACGCTTCTAACGGTCTGACTGAATAATGGTCGGCAGGAGAGAGAGAGAGAGCACAAAGTCACATGTTTGAAAGTTTGCTTACCTTGTTTTAAATACAAAGGTCAGTGTTGGAAGGTGAAAGCTAATGGACAAGCATTGTGTGACTTTGTGAATGATATCCTTTGGCAGGATCCCATTTAGAAATGTGTGCTGTCAATAGTCCTCTCATTTTTCTAACTCATTATTTTATTGGATATGTTTGCTACATGATAGGTATGGGGTGAACCAATTTATCACACAGTCAGTATAATGCAGTTGAAGGCGTTTCTTTGAGATCCAAAATACGTACAAAATGAAAATTAGATAACTTGATAGACAAACCGTAAACACAAGAAAAGGCAGCATGTAGAAATGTAGTCCAGTTGGCACAAGGGACAACAGGCTAGCAGACTCGTGGTATGCCTCAATGCATAATCAAAAGTAGTTTACTGAATAACGTAGGAATAATAAATAAATAATTCTTTCTGTTCTGCTCTAATTGTTTTGTCACACCGCTTTTAAAACTGTTTTAAGAATGGTATATATAGTCGTACTTCTAAGCACCTCTAAGCTACATAACAAAGTATGCAGTGAGTAGCGAAGGAGTGCGTGATAGATTTGGCATACAGATGGAGACTTTAATGGCCAAGGGAGGCTTGGGAATTGAACACAGGTGAAACACATTAGAGCCAGGCAGACAGTCACAAGCTGGGAAACGGGATAAAGTCAGGAAAGAAACTGAGTTGAGAACTTCGAGCATAGACATTGTCCCTCACTCCTCCTCAGCTTCACCTTTTCTTCCAAACATGATTTCTATTGATTTAAAAAAAAAAAAAAAAAAACTCATGATGGCGAAGAGCCAAATGACAAACTGGAGGCTTCAAAAACAGTGGATGTCAAAATGGGCAGAAATATTTAAAAAGAAAACAGCAAATGAAGAAAAAGCCCAGATAAACAGTCGAAACATAATCCCATCTGTCAATGCAAGCACCAACATCCAGGACAATTTGTAATGTAATGATGTTAATTACATATTATAAATATTAATTAGAGTCTAAAAGGACTTCAGTCAGTGCAGTGAATCTGAGTTAACAATGAGTTGGCATCCCTATTCTATAAATAATGAGGTATAGCATAACAAATGCAAAAGGATAATGAGTCAGTGTTTTAAAGGTCATCTACGGTGGTTTATTTGCAGGTGTAATTTTAGACTTGAGGGGCATGAGGTCAAAGATGACATGGATGCTTAGTCTTCAAACAAGCATCACACACATCAATAGCTATTTCAATTTATGGCTAGATCGATACCTTACTTTGAAGCCCAACGTAGTTGATGGCCAAGGGATTTAAAGGAAAATTAATCCAAAAGAAAGAAAAGAAAGTGGAATATATGTGGAATTTATGCATCATATATCTAGTACCTCTTGTTACTCTAGAAATTTTCCTTTTTTAGCAAAGAAGGCAGCTCATTTCACTCTCAATGGAAAAAATATCAAGCAAAATTCGTTTTGAAAGCATTTCGTCTTAGGAAACATCTACTGTATAGTATTTTTTTTCCAACTGGCATAGAGTAAGCCCTGAAGATTCAGTCTTTCCTCCTCAATTATAAATAGATACATTTACTTTATTGATCCCAAACTGAGGAATTCCTAGAACAGATACTAGACAGATACTACACTAAAACAGCTCAACATAGATCAGTGAACTGGGAGTAGCACAATTCTGACCAAGGTTCACGCACCATTGCTTACCTCATCCACACTGCAGAGTTGCCATGTAGAATTTTGGAGTTTATTTTTTGTGCACAGACAAACAGAAAAAAAAAAAAAAGGTTCACCATGCTTCAGACATGATGAAGAACTCATTTTGATCCCACCTGCACAGTTAAGGCACCAACAAAATCAGTCCACCGCCTGACAAACACGTTAAGCCACTAAAATCAGCGTCTCAAGGACAACTTTTTGGCATAATTATGTACACAAATTCAAAACAATACCAGCCCAGCTGCCACAGCTGGTGGACCATTTGTTATTGATGGCCATTATCAAAAGCAAACTCAGTGTAGAAAAACAGAGCTAGCGGCATTGATGCTGGGGGTGTTGACACATATGTGAGCTGCAGTCAACATGACATGTGCTCTTCGTGGCTTTGTGGCTCAACGCTAAGTTAACAATCGTAGAGGCACTATCTATCAATATCTATCACTCCTTGCAATTTTATTACCTCACAATTTACAGAAGCAAGATCCTGACAGGACACAAGGATATTTCTGTCTTTTTCCACCTTGGTTTTGTCAGTACAGATTAGATTCTGGTGGAGTGGGAGAGGTTAATTCCATCTTTTAACAACTGAATTTGAAGACATGTTTCTAACAAGGCAGCATGGCAGCATAGTGATTAGCACTGGTGCCCCCACAACAGGAAGGTTGCAGGTTCTGTTCCCGTGCCTGGGCCCTTTCTGTACGGAGTTACCATGTTTTCCCTGACCCTGCATGGGTTTCCTCCAACCAGCCAAAGACATCAAGTTCGGGTTAATTGTTGATGCTAAATTGGATGTAGGTCTGAGTGTGAGTCTGAGTGGTTGTTTGTTGTCACCAGCCCCTGCGATAGTCTGGTGACCTCACTCAATGTGAGCTGGGATATGCTCCAGCATCCCCCCATGACTTGGAAAGCGGTCGAAGATGAATGAATGAATGATATTTCTGACGATAAAAAAGGGGGACCAAATTGGTTGTTACGTTGTAGGTTGATTAAGCAATAACTCACGACAGGCTGTGATATACGTGTATTACATCCCAGATAAGGGCGTTGTTTGACAAACAACCCCTTCATGTGATATAATAAGCGTATATCACTCAAGTGACTCAAGTGATATACGCTTGATCATGCTTCATCACAGTTTTTCTAAAACTGTGATGAAGCATGGCAAAAAAGTGAACTTAATAGACTGTACTACTTTATTTCATCAATAGACATTTTTTAATAGCTACGAAAACTATGCAACGGAAACCAGCTACCAAAAATTTTTACTTCATCACCTTGTTTCCGTTTGTCTACCTGCTCCGCATGTTGTTTTCACTGCGTCTGCTTTTTTTTTTTTAGCTTTGCTTGCTGATGTTGTTAAATAGCTGCTGGTTATTCTGTTTGTTTTTCTTTCTGTGTTGTTTTCTAAGTCACGGAGTGATACAGGTCAGTAAATCATAATTCGACACCATAGATTCTGGAATCTGAGCTGTACACTGTATAATGTAATTTATAGCACAGTGAAGCACCACAACTGAAATGCTACTGGAAGGTCCTGGACATTAACGATGATCATCAAATAAATCGTAGGTCTCGCTCCCATTTGTTGCTGAATGTTGTGCTGTTAAAGTTTGATTGCATTTTGAAAGACTTATGCTGTCCTGTGTGACTTTGGTCTCCCTCTCACAGTGCTTCAGGATTAACAGGTCCATAACCTCTTAATTAAAGACAGAAGCAGAGAGAAAACTGTGGAAGAAGAGCAACTTTTCAATACTTTATTGACTTACAACTTGGAGGGTCCACCTCATCATTCCTCCACACACACATTCACTCACAGTTGGATGCATGCTCCATCTTTGCTGTGCTTTCAGAGGACCTAATTGTTTCATGTTTCATGTTGTCATGTTGTTTCCTCTCACCCAAACTGATTAATAATCAAAAATGAATGGCTATGATCAGTTATTGATTATTATTGATACCTTTGCTGTCAAAGTTCATGCCAGTATCCGGCATTAGATCTTTCTGCATTGACTCAGTCTGCAATGAAAAGCATGGAGTCACTCACTGCAAACTTGTTCTATTCTAGATCACTATTAAGATTATAATCAAAAATCCATAATATGTGTGATAAGCTGTAGCCATATCAGCATCCACTCTAAGATAGCAGATATGAATATACTATCTCTGATGCCCACATTGTCATACGGCAGGAGCAACAACCACCCAATAAAATGTTGGTAAACTTCTATGGATGATACCATGACAGTATTTGTGTGCTCAGAACATTTATCAACTTAGTCAAATGCCACCACATGTATTTATTCAAATATATTCTGTTTTTATGTGCAATGTATCGTATGAAATTGATAGTATCTTTGCAGGTCTTGGTCTGATGCAATTTTAATTTTGCCCCCCAAAGTCCACGTACTGTGAGTCCAAGTGGTCATGGGTGCGTTCTCAAAATGAGGCATGACCAGGTGCATGGTTGGCCTATGCCAATCAATCAGCAAGAACCTGTTCTCAAATCAAAATATATGCACAATTAATTAAGCAACTAACTTTAACTATACTGGACTATGGCTCAGTATAGTGCTGCTGCTGAAACCATTTCTTCTACCGTTCTAGGGGCCAAAAGTGTTTTGGACATGCCCTAAATGCACTCGCTTTATGTGCATTTTTGCTGTTTCCGTTTACCGTTTAGCACTTCATGCTGTGCTGTGCGAGTGAGTGACATGTAAATCGTTTGTGACAGTAAAGATGTCTTTCTTTACAATTGCTTTCATTAAGATAGGAGGTGCGTGTAGTACATTTATTTACTTTTCCATTTACATCCTTTCATAACCTTTCCATATCCTTTCATACGACGGCTTCTTTTGCTTTTTGAAAAACTACAGCAGCACACAGTCACTCAACCTGAGGACCTGACGAGTCCTTGTACTCCGAGAAAATATAAATCTGTTTCCTGCGTTCCCTACATCTCCCCCTTGTTTCCATGGCAACATGATGGGAATGAAGGACAGGCTATTGGTTCTGAAGTTTCTAACTGCACTAATGAAAGTGCTCCAGGAAGAACACAGCCTTTCCTGTTGTAAATTACAAGAACAGTGACAAGAGCCCTTATGCCAAAAACAGCAGAAGTCTGAAAATTGCCTGTACATACGTCTTTGCCTTGTGCGTCTCCATGTTATGTCCTTGTTTGCCTGATACTGTCTGTACATAATGGGCTCCACAACACAGCATGGTTATAGAAGATAACTTGGCCATTTCGAGGCTGATGCATCCTCTAATAATATGCACAGCTTTTGCCTGCATTTACAGAGATACTGTCAGTATACAGCTCTCATTACAGAATCCCTGGCTTGTTAAATGACGGCTGACAGTGTTACTGTTATTGCGAGTCCTTGGGAAAATAAAAGCCCTGTTTGATTTTACTCTACAGATGTTTGGGCCTCTTGTGTCTAGGTGGCAACCACATGCAGTACTCTGATTTTATTGCCTTGCTTTGCCACAGTCAGTGGGAGGAAGCCATGGAGGAGGCTATGAACCCATTCTACTGAATAATGAACCAAATTGGTAATTAGGCCTTGTGCTTTAAAATGGAATTCCCTTACGAAGATTCAAGAGAGCCCGTGGTTATGTTTTCTAACTCAGTAATTGCCAGATTGGATTTTTCTCCATGATTTCACTGTTTATTTTCCTTCACAGTGTCAAATGCTACCAGTTGAACAGTTTTGGTTATCAAAGCAAACATCTCCTAGCAAGAGCAGATTTATTGTGTCAGAGGAACTAGAAAGCCTGATTTAGATTTTAGCTTTAGAGACAGAGAGCACAGTTTCCTCAATAGAATAACACTCTTATAGCTTTGATATAGATTTTGACACTAATGTCGCTGCCCTTCAACTAAAAAAGCTATGTTTTGCCTCACTGTGTCTTGTGTTTTTCTTGCTGCAGCATTATGATTTGTATTTCATCATCTACAGGAGTCATGTGTGAAAACAGAGACTTTTAGAGCACAGTCTTTTAATTTTTTCAGACAATTAGGAGCAAAGAAGCACGCTGTAAACACGTTGTTTTATTAACACCACATAAAGCTGTTGACTCTGCTGAACAGTTGGCTATTTAGACATCCAACAGACACAGACCAACATGAGCCTCTGGTAGATTTCTAACCAGCTAATTGATGTGAGTCCAATATGGATGAAAATTCAGCTCTTTAGCTGCTCAATGCATAAGTATGTTTACCAGATAGTCTATAATTCCGTTTGTCTGTGATACTAGAAAGCAGGAGAATAGGACTATGGGCTGATTACCACATCTTCTGTAGCCTTTTAGGCAGTAGTTGAAAACTGATTAGAATTGAGGCAAAAATTACAAACTCTCAGGTGTTAATGCGTTTTCAATTTGTTTTACAGAAGAATAAAGATAGAATGTTTCCCTTGTTACAGGTTAAAGATCAGAAGAGGTGACCCAAAATCAATAGAGCTCATGTCTATAACAGTTTTCTATCACTTCCATGTGTCCCTACTTGACGTGTTCTGTCATTAATCTGAGATAAAGGTTTCTCGAAATTTCAGTTATTGTTACAAACATGACCTAAGGACAGCACAAAGTCAAACAGGGTCAGCGGGAACCGAAAATGTTGATACAGCACGTTACCCCTGTAAATCACGATTGCATGCCAACATGCCATGAAATCAATATGAAACCGAGTAATTAGAGGCAGCAATGAACCGGCCTTATGAAGACCAGGTTGGGTGCCATCCTCATACGTCACTCAGCTGATGCACAGCAACACCCATAGCTAAAGGCCATGCTAGATTTAGTGCTGCAATTTTATGCGGTGTGGAAGACAATTTGGCATAAGCGATGGTTCCAGCGCCATGCAAAGTTTTCACCATCAAGCATAGCACCGAGGAACATTATGCATCCGCTCTAATGACTTTGAAAAAAAACCCCTGCTGATGTGCATAAATTCATACCAATTTATGAACACATAAGCAGATATTATTCTTGTTTGTGAGACACTGGAGGAAAGAAAGATTACCACAGTGCACTTTCATTCATTAGTCAGGTACAACAACTTGGAGTATTCTACTTCATTTAAAGAAAAAAAAAAAGAAAAATAGTGATTAAAGAGGCATCTTTTATTACACCTAAGTTAATAAAAAAATATATAATTGGAACAGAATTAAAGAATGTTAAAGGCTTTAAATTAAAACAATTTGTTTTTGAATGTTGGTTTAAAAAGAAGATAATTGCTGTTGTTAATATAAGATTTAATAAATGGCTGATGAGTCAAATGAGGGCACCACAAACACGCACACAATACATCGCGTTTTATAAGTCAAAGTGAGTCAATCACATCAGCTTTGAAACACATTGAGATTAAAAGACGTGACCAGTCTCACCTCCGATTGTTTTCTTCATTTGGGCGCACAATTTGTCATGGTTTAAAAACATTGTCAATAGTTTGCAAACTGTGCTCTTACTTCAGTGAAATAGGCGAGATAAAATCTGAGACTCAAAGCCGGCTTTCACCTGAGTTTAAATGGCTTCTTTAATTTTTCTCCTTCATCACTTTGACTTAAACATATGTAAAAAGACACACACTGCCATCTGATGCTCTACCAGCAGCACAAAAGAGTTGGTAAGGCTGCACATTTATTTAAAAATCTGTTAAATCACATGCATTTTTCAGTGAGCACATTGTGTAATTGTTTATGGATTTACTATTAGTAAGCCTTGTCCAAAAACTCAGCATCTGTAAATAGTAACGACTATTTGTGGCCTAGCTTCTCACATGCTTCAAGTCATCTTATAAGGGAACAACAAGGGCGTTTATTTTGAGACAAATTAGATTCAACCCACTGTTGACCTTCCTGTTTAAGGAGAAAACTGAACCTCTTCCGAAAATATCAGCACCGGCTATAGTTGTGTCTACAGTCAAAATGATGTTGGGATGTGTAATAATTGTGTAATATATATATATATTTTTTATTTAGAAGCTGAACAACAAAAGAGTGGTTTCACTTAATCATTAGGTAATACTGAACAATACAATTCTCAACAACTCTGTCATAAATTATATTTTTAGGATCCAGTTTATGTTGACTTTTTTGAAAGCATGTAAATTAAATTGAATATTTATGAATGAAGGGTTGTGTAACATAATCAAGGGTCCACTGAGTTGATTAACACAGTTTAAGGTTGCAATGGCTCACTGCAATAGTCATGGAGCAGTGGTAGCACTGTGCTCCCATTACTGCGTAATTTTTGACCTGAGGTTTTCAATGTGAACAATGGTCTTTGCTGCTAGATGCTCAACTTCCTTTAACTAGTCTCTAACTGTGTGGCTCTGCCATCTGATGCTCTACCAGCAGCACAAAGTGGATTAATCTGACCATTTCTTCGAAAAACAGTTGCCTGCTATGACTGTAATAGTCATAGAGTGCTGAGTTTGTAGAGTATGACGCCAAAATATTAAGCCAAAAGAGGCCAAAGACCATAGGAGTCCTGCAGAGGTAGGTTATTATTCCTTTTGGGCTCCTCAACATGAAAATAAACATTTAAATGAGATCCATTAGAAATTTCAAGCATATTTATGAGTGTAGCTTTAAGCAAGATCAGAAAAAAGCGGTTGCTTTTTATGTTGGATGACTTGCACAGGGCTGTTTGCTGAACCACAAGGGACTGATCATTGAGATGCATTTGGAATATTTACTGTAACTGACTTTTATTGATTGATTTTATGAAAGCCTGTTTCCATTTAAGAAACAATCACAGTGTAATAAATATTGTGCAGTCATTTGTTCACATTCCTGCTAACTCAAGCACATTTCTTTTTTATTTTTTCAATCTGATAAATGTTTTCCTCAATTGCAGTCACTAGAATAATTGTTATTTATGAGGTGTTTCCTGTTGATATAGTGATATTAGATCATGCCATTTTAAATTGTGTTTTACAAAGTGTATATATGCATTAAGCAAGTGAGTTCAGCAATCCCAGCCACCGCACTGAATCATTGCTCATCGAGAGTGGTGGAATTTTCCTGGCTCTCATTTCTCTTGTTTACTCTTCAAACCACCTAGATCATGAAGTAAACATTGGATATCCACCAAGAGCCAGCCAGCTTTGTGTTCATTTTTACTCAGGCACTGCCTCTAGAACCTTTCCCCAACAAACTGATTGACAGATGTTTGTTTTCTTCCTGGATGTGACGGGGAGTGAGGGTGCCCGCATCCCTCTAACATGCACAAATAATCTTGACAACAACAACAACAGCAACATCCTGTCTTGAGTTTGACACTTTGAGAGAAGCTGGCTCGAACACAGTAATAATGAGCAAGAGTGGGAGGGAAGGAGGGACAGTGAGAATTGCTGCTCATCTTAGATGTTGTGCCATCTCTTTATCATCCTTCCAACCCCCCCCTCCCCATGTGCTTCACAACCAGCTTTCCCAATCTCTCATTCCCTCCTCTATTCCTGTGCTTTGTGTGTTTTATTTTATTTTTTTTATTTTTTGTTAAGAGTATACCTTCCACTACTATGCCACATGTCTCACTCCTGTCTTTCCATTTCCTTTTCCAACACAGCTCATGTAATAATATAATTATTCATTTCTCCTTTGTCAATACTGTCCCTTTTAGGCACAGTAGTTAAAGAAGTCTGTCTTGTCTTTTAGCTTCAAAACATCTCTGAAAAATGAAAGACCTGTGTTCATGGAGGGACCGTATCATCTGTTATTGCCATGAATTTCCCTTTGAGGGTTTAAAGTCAGCAGGATTAAACCCACTGCGGTTTTTTGGCAAGACTTCACGAATGGATAACTTTGGGTGTGTAAAAAGCTATTGCTTGAGTAAGATTTAACACACAAAGTCATATGACGTATCAAGAGCTCACCTGCTAAGTCTGAGATGTGGCTGCTGAACTTGTAAAGACAACAGCAGCTAACAACAGTCATTTTTGTCACAATAACAGGTACAATTTAAAGGTTTGAATGTTATTATCTATTTTTGAGCATTTCATAGTGACTAGACATCCCAGTTTGTCCGGGATTGGCCCAGATTCAAGTCAGGTGTCCTGGATTCTGACAAATGTCTTGTAAACAAAAAAATTGGCCCTGGTTTCATATTACCTAGTTTTCACCACAATTAAAACAATAATAATCTTTCTGTGTGTGTGTGTGTATTCATGTTTCAGTATGTTTTAGTTAACTCCATATAAACACATAAATCACCATGTGTCCAAAGTCAATGGTGATTTATCAGTTGATCCATGAATCACTGTGAAGTCTGTATCTCAATTTAGAGGTTGTGTCCTTCATGGTCTATGGATTGTTCCAGAGCCTGTCAGTGTGTTTACTGTGACTTTTATGCAGATGAGACAGTCTGTCTTTTTGAGAGAGCTCCGAGGGAGGTTGCCTGGCAAAAAAAAAAACAAAAAACAAAAAAAAAAACATTTAAGATGCCCTCAGAAGTGCCAAGTGTTAGGTAAATGTCTCCCATCCTGATGGAAACAGCTATGGTGCCTAAATGTGCACTTGCACATACATACATGTACATTTTAGAAGGGGTCATTCGAAAGTGGTGGTATTTTTACACACCAAGCAATACAAACAAGTATAGTTGACATATTACAGTCAACCAAGACTGGAATATGTATGGTAAGCTAAGCAACGTGAGATTTTGTGAACATTATGACAGAATAGTTTATGTCATGATGAGAATGGCAGCACTTGTTTTGATTTGACATTGAAAGTCCCTATGAGGCGTGTGTACTGTGAACCGCAGACTTCAATTGCTCATCAGAGTCATTATACTGTAATATGAATATAATGAACACAGTAGCAAGCGTACATAAAGGCGAACTGTGTCACTGCAGCAAATTTAAGATTCATTAACAGATATGCATATATTTGACATTTATCAAGGTGCATGAGAGGTTTGTCAATTTATAACTTTATCTCTCAGTATGTAAGTAAGTAAGTTGTGGTAGAAAAGTATTATCAGATGTTTAAATTTAATTATACTCAATGACAAATCAATTTGTAATGACAGTGTCAACTGCAGCCGAGAGAGGTAGCTGCAAAAAGCTTTGACAGCTGAAATACTGTTAGATCCAAAGTCCCTTATTAACAAATAACTGTAGTAAATGTTGATCATGAGTCCTTCATCTTGGAAATAACTCAAATGTATGTCAATAACCTTTTTCCTACCCTTTCCTCTACTACATCACTTGCTGTTAATCAGTGAACGTATTAATCTTAAGTAGTGTTTTGCTTCGATACACCAAATCTCATGTGCACATTTTTTATCATGTGACTACATTGCCATTCTTGGTTCACATGATGATGAATGAGCCCACTTGCTGAATACTGGGACTACTCCATTGATTGATAAAGACTGTGATGAGGCTGGAAAAGGCTTGTAAGATCACTGTGAGATATGATTTTGTCAAACTCCATGAAAGTGTAAGTCATTTTTCTTCTTTGTCATCTTGGTCAGACTTTAAGTCACTGTAGTGAGACATTGTGCACTGCTGTGTTTGTTTCGTGAATCACTTTTTGAATGTGCTCCGGTTTCCTTTTATGAAATACCTTTTTTATGCATTGTGAGGTTGGCCAACACAAGACATCTCTGGTGCACAAAGGTACTGACGCAGGCACTCCTTTGCAGGTCAAGAAAGTGCATTAACTGTCTTATATATTTCTGTGTCACAAACCAAGAGAAAGGAAAAGTTTTAAGTGTGAGAGCATCTCGCCGGCTGAGAACAGCGGGTGCAATGTTTTTTAGGGACTGTTGTCCACACTAATGGAGCTCCGTCCGGAGGAACATTTTAACTTTGAATCATAAAGAATATCTGTCCATGTTTATATGAACATTTCCATATACCAGGGTATGCACAAGCCTGTAAGAGCAGCTGCTCTAAAGCAAACTGTCTACTGTCCATGATGATAAGTTGCACAAGAAACTGCTAACAAGGAACAGCAAAGATAGTTGTAGGACTAAAATGTAGAATTATGCTGCATAACAGCTGCTAGTAAACACAAGTCGCTACTGGCACTCCAGGGTGATAAGACCCAATTAGGGAGCGTCAGTGGGTGTCTACGTCACCATTTTCAAAGGTCATTGCTTTTGGCTGTCCAGACAGCAACACCCGGGTTTCCAAAATAAAATGGGGCCTGCAATGTTTCAAAAACTCTGTTTTCAAGGGTCAAAAACTCAGCTGTAGTAATGTACAGTATTCCCAACATACTACAAAGTACGCTTGAATATAAAAACATTACATACTGTATATTCTTTTCTTGGTTCCAGGGGGAGTCTAAAGTTGAAGAGTCATGAAGTAAATAACTTTATTTTCCAGCAATGGAACCAAGCAGCACAGGCTCCTACCACAGAACTCCCCAGGCCTCCTTTAAGATCTCTCTCCCTGCACTAAAACTTTAATTGATACAAGCAATAAAGTCACATTGTCCCAGAAGAGAAAAGTAAGTCAGCTAATGAAAGCAAAGATGTTTAGTTTAGAAGGAATGAGCCAGTTCTGATATGCTGCTTTCATATTATATCTTATTTTAACTTCATTATTCAAAACCTGAAATATAAATGTCTTGACATTCCAATGGAAGCAATGTTTCAAAGCTACACTAATGAACTAATGAATTAAGATGTACCAGACTTTAACTGTTGTTTTATTTCTCTCTCTTAGTCCTTCATTCTATGTAATGACGTGTGATTAAATTTTTTTTATTTTAACCTTTGGCCTACACTGAACTTCAGCAACTGAAACGAATTGCAGAGGAAAAAATGGCAAGGTCCATATATTTATTTATTTGCTTATAGTCTGTCTTTCATTAAATGGAAACTAGCTAGGGGGTGCCAGGCTTGAGCTGAATGCTACTTTCTATTTTACGGTCCATTTCTTTTCTGGTAAACACTCACAAGTAATACAAAGTTCTTCACATCAGAGGGACTGGGGAAGAGAGAGTTGAAAATTTCTGGGTATCCTGTACTGTACTTTACTGTTAGTATTTTAACTACCTCACTGCCAGTTGCACAATTACTTTGAACTACATAAACTTTCTTCTTTATTTTATTATACTGTATATTATATATATTTATGTTTTTTATATTTCTAATTTATTTATTAACCCTAACCCTGGTGTGGAAGAACGGAAAGTAAGAATTTCATTGTGTAGTTTAAGAACCGGGTCTTTCACTGTGCACATGACAATAAAATAGCTTGAATCTTGAATCATGAAAGCAAATGGCACATTGCATATACACACCCTGATACAATAAGTGCTGTTAGCAGGAAGTGGCAGCAGTTTAATCCGTGGCACAATCAATTCATGGTTTGATCACCGTGCTCAGGTGAGCTTACACTTAAAGAAATTCACTCACTTTCATTCACAGTATATTGAATTTAAGGATATATTTTCACATGCTCCCGAGAATCTGTTGACAGTGCATTTGTGAACACCACCCTCCACTTTTGTCCCAAAAGGAGGTGATACGGGTCATTAGGCATTCTTTTCTCTTCCCAGTCACGCCAGTGTGATTCATAGTCTGATCCTCCATTCTAATATGAGGGACAAACCAGGAAATTGTATCCTTTGCTATGCCTCACCGGTCCAGACACTGATGTTAAAGAATCCAAAACAAGTGGGCGAGTAACAGCTGAGGCAGCCAGCTCCCAAAATCCATAAACAAATACAAGCCCACTAATAAACTGAATGTTTGGACTATTAGCAAGAAAAAAAAATTCTCTCATCTTCTTAGATTCTCACTCATTTACTCTGTTACCGTCACAGATCATTAGCTGAACTATTAAGGGATCAGATAAATACGAAAACGTGATCTGTGATCATAGAGATTGTTTTTGTTTTGTTTTTTTTTCTAATCAATTTAAAAAGACACTGACAACCCGTATTAATGTCAGTGGAACTTCAGTTGCCAGCTGTGCGTGGCTGTTTCAGAAATGACTTTTTTGGGGTAAAAAATATGCTTTTATATTTAGGTTGTCTGAACCACCTGGCGGGCAGCATAATGATTAGTTTGGTATGTTTGGTATGTGGATAACATAAATTATATCCCATATATTAAAAAATAAAAATTTACAGAAGAGTAGGTTGTATAAAATGTTCATGAGCCATTGAGCAGCTTGTGTAAATGTGTATGAACCTGTGCAACTGTCGTGGAAAACACGTACAGCGTTGACCAGAATTGAAACTGCAGCTTGACTCGTGATTATTAATCTGGGATCGCTGCGAATGCATCAGAACAACAAAACTTCAGTTGAGCTTCTCATTGGAGTTTCTTCTCTTTGATCCTTGTTTGAGCAGCCATTTTGGCCAAAAACATATTCCTGTTTACAGCAATGACCTAGGGGACCAGTTATGAGAATAGGGAGTGTTGGAGACATAAACATCGGAGGATTACCCAGTGTGACTGCAGCCTGCTGTTGGCTACCACGCAGAAACATTATAATAGTTGCGGTGTTGAAATGTTAATTTAATGCAATGGGTTATCTTGCTCTTTATGTCCATTTTTACACTTTTAAGCAAAGCAAATTGGCATAATAGCCACATTCTGCATTTGCGTTTCTTTCCAAAAAGTGTGATTGTGGAACTTTTTAGCCAGTGCCCTGAAAATGTGCTGGCCCATGATTTGCCCTATTCCTTCACTCTAACGTCATGGTGTGGTGTGAGTATCCTGAGCCTCTCCTCACGACGACGAGAGCCTTCTGGAGATGAGACGTTTCCATTCCTGCATGCATGCATGTTTGATGTATGACACTCTGTGCTCATCCAATCCAATCAGCTGCCGGTACCCAAGGGTAATTATTTACAGGAGGGTTTTTGGAACCTGCTAAATATATCCCTTTTTCTTCCCTAAAACAACTCCCTCAAGCTTTGAGAACAACAGAGGAGAGAAGAGTAGGCAAGTCAGGCTGTGAAGAAGTTTAACTCATTCCAGTCTGTGACGTACCTATCTCCTTTGAAATTCTGGGATTAACGAAGATTTACCAACGTGAGATTGCATTAAAAAGTTTAAATTCCATTCAGAAACAAGATCATTCTTATCAGCTTAAATTCCTAATTCATGGTTAAGCTCCATTATTTAAAAGGAGCTACAGATACCTTCTTGCTCACTGTAGTTAAGCTGTGTTTCTGTTTGCCCTCGCTCACAGGAAGGTCAGAGTATCAGGTCAGCGGCACTGTTGCTGACAGGGAATAGGGAATTGGTAAAACTAACTGTTTTAAGTATGCTTGAACAAAGTGCACGCACGAAAACGGAAACGGAAAACCTGATCTTCTAAATGAAGACTGGTCTGTTTACAAAGCCTCTCTGCTTCCAGGCAGTGTCTGAGAGATGAGAGGTGGATGGATGTATTTTAAGCATCTCTGGTTGCAGATGTAGAAGTTCTAGTCATTGTTTTTTCTTTTTTTCTTTTTTTTCTACCACAAAAGTAATGTTGCCTTGTTTTTGGTTCAGCATGTCTAGATGCTAACGTTAGATAATTCACACAAACTTCAAAGAACAGCCGATGATAATCCCTGCTTTGCAGATTTTGGTCACAAACTGCAATAGTGAACCAGATGTGACCGTTTTTTAATTTTATGAGGGGACCATGAACATGTCATGGCGAAACATTAATAGGCATTTCACTTGAAACATCAAATGATGATGACCCTAGAAGAAGAGTCAGAGGATTACCAAACTCAGGATCTATCATGTGGACACAATAAATGATAAAAAATGTTTTGCAATTGATTGCCTAATAGTCCTTTGGGCACCAATTCCACTGCACCCATCCAGTAATAGCTGAGATACTTTCCATCTGGAACAAACCAATGAAATGGAAGCTGGGCCAGAAGGTGCATGGCAGAAACAGCCAATCATGGACCTTGAAATATGAGATGGAGATGGATGGAGGGTAGAAAATATATTGTTTCACTGTACAGAATTCTGTACACTCTACATCCTCATATGAAGACATTACAATTTGGGCTCTTTTTGCTGTTATACTTCATATTCTTTAACTTAGACCTGTGAGCCTCATTTGTGGATAGTTGTGCCTATCATCTTGTGGTTGCCAAATCACATCACAACGACATGAAAATGTATAATCAAAATGGCCAACAAAATTGGCTAAAGTTGTGTTTTCCGCGCTGTACTCATTTCAACTGGTTCATCTTAAGTCAAGTGTGACCTTTTACGAAACACACAATGCAGAGCACCGGGGATAGCATAAAGACAAACAAGGCACAGGAGGGGCTACATTGTTGTGCAGTGATCTTGTCTATAAGGGTAATGCATACGGACAACAGCACCAGTGTATTTATCACTTTGTCTTATTCTACTTCCGGGTGAAGGCCCAGAGAGAAAAGCATGCGCACAACGCTTTCTCTGATTGTTATCTGATTGTCTATCAAATAATCTGGGTTGATTAATTTGATTCTGTTTTGTCCGTTTCCAATCCGATTAAGGTCTTTACATGCATTATTAAATTCTGATCATAATCGTAATGAACCAATACTCTGATGTTCCATAGTTATTTGGTTATTTAGAGCAACTTGCAATTCTAAACTGATGCAGAAATCATTTTGAGAGCATATAGGTAAAAAAGGAAATTTGAAATGGATATTCAGAGTTGAGAAAATTACTCAATATACCAGCAGCCTAGATCACGACTCTAAATACATGAAAAAGAAAGTCCCCTTCACTGTCCTTCATAACGCTTGCTCATAACTGACAATTCACAAAAGATTCAGCACAATCACTGTTAAGTCGGATAACCTTGAAGCCACATCTTCTTTTTCATTTCTGAACACCTTACTGAGTGCCATTTACTAGAGCTAAAGGTAGTTTGTTACACTCTTGTGTATAATTAATATAAAGCGAATAAGGTCTAATAAAAATAATAAATAAAGAATAAAGTCTAAAAAGGCATTTTTTACCTGGATATTAAGAGGAATCTATGAAGGTTGAGCCAGATACTTGACTGAAACGAGTATCTGGTACATATATAGCAATTTTGACGAGTATGAGTTCCAAATGAGTAATACAAGTCAATATCTGTGCTGGGGCTGAAGGAAAGTCCTACTCAGGGCGTCCTCTGAAAGCCACGCCCACCAGAGGTGAAAACAATTAGCAGCACAGTTTAAAAGAGCACTGCCCAAGACTTTGCTTAAAACATTATTTCATTTTTACATGCCAGATGTACCAGAGAAAAAATGGTACAATGAAAAACTCACATCTGTGGGTCTTTCTCATTGTCCCTTCTCCTTGTTTTCATTTTCATAGAGAAATGATCCCACTGAATGACCAGATGTGACATACAGATATATTTACCACTACCTGATGGAGTCCCCGGTAAGATCGTCATTTTGGCTGATAGCAATAAAAAGTTAGGTTATATCCACCCTACGACAGTATAATTTTAAAATAGCTTTTTATACCCCAAACCTTTCAAATCTGCTCTACTTTAAAGGGTTATGGGGTAAAAACTTGATTCATGTTTGCGTAATCAACACTGCTGCATGCAGCGCACACACGTTTCTCATTCTCACCGTTTCTTCACTGGGTCAGTTTTTTTTTTCGGTCAGCTCGCTCTTCTTACCTTGGTGTAGTACAAATTAAGCTGTAAATAAAAATGTATTGAGGCTTACAATACATATTATTATACAATACTTATGACCAGCCTATATCAATTTCAGGCTTAAAAATACAACTTCCGTATATAAACTACGCCCACATCTGGTTTAAACTCCACCCCTTCCGAGTAGGAATACGAATACAGATATGGATAGTGGTGTACTCGCTCATCCCTGGGATCTACATAGTTGAAAACTATTGTAGCATTTATTTGTAGCATGAAGACACTGCCTTAATGGATAAACAGCAATGCTGCATTTGAGTTGTTGCATCTCTGCTCATTACTGCGTGAGCACAGACATGCGCAGGAAAAGGTGGATTCGTGCTCTGCTGTCTGCTGTACTTATCTTAAAACCACCAGACTTTTTATATTGTAACTCTTGCTTACTGTATGAGTTTGATGAACGTTAAAGGGCAATATTAGGAGGCAACTACTAATTGAATCAACATATGAAATCGTACAGGTGGATAAGTGGATATTTTGGTTTAGGTCTGACATCTTGTTTTGCCTGCAACTTTGTGAGGTCCATGTTAAATCCACATGCTGTCACATTTGTTTCTTGTCTTCATTGAGTTCATAAATGATATAGAATAATGGTATTTAAAATGTGTGCTTCCACACATTACATTTAAAATAGCCACATTAAGGCTTTGTCTCCACTGGTACCTTCACTCTCTAACATGCATTTGTTTTAGGAACTTTGCTGAGCTACGTTGATGAAGTCTTTTTTTGGACTCTGTAGATCTAAATAAAACAGAACTGTCTTGATTGTAGGGATTGGGAGAAGAATTGGTCTTATACCCGGCTTGCAATTTAGCCTAACTTGCTCTTATGCTGCTGCTGGGGAATTATTCATTCCCCTCAAAAGGTAGTGGCCCCTGGGATATTGTGTTTATCGTTCACCGTCATGAAGATGCAAATGTAGGTTTTGACTTGTGTGAGACTTTGCCTGAAAAGTCCCAATGAATAGCTTAAAAAGACATAACATCTTTTCCAAATTCTGGGAGACTAACTGCTTATTACAGTTGCCAAATGATATATTGCTTCAACCTGGGAATATCAACATTTTGATGCAGTGCCGTGAGCATGATCATTTAACTAAAGCATCTGGCACATTTTTTTTCCTAAGAAACCTAAGAAACTGAAGAGATTGTGTTCAGCAGCACAAATGTTTACCTTCTCCAAAGTGGAGATGAATAGGAGGTGAATATTATATTGGTTGGTTTTGCATTACAGCTGTGCATGAGACTGTTAGGACCATAAGGGAGTTGTTCAATAAATCACATCACTGTTTAACAGGTTTGTGTTCTGTAATGTACTGCGTGGTGATGTCTTAGCATAAGAAACTATAATTACCAATTTATTAATGATTCCACTTTGCCAAGCTTCTTCACTGATGCCGTCATCTTTTATATGGATAAGACAGTTAAATTACACTGCAGTACTTGACTCACTAGTTAACATATGGAACTATATTACCATCATGTCACATAAGTACAGAGAAGCCTGAGGCTTATTATAAAATGTACATGTGTAGTTAATGGTTAAAATCTCCATATATATTGTTCTGTCAGCATATCATAGGGGAGCAGCAGATAAGTGAGCCAATTTGGGGGCAGTCACATGGATGTATTTCTTTGAATTGAAAATAGGTTGAACTTTTTTGGGTTAAAGCAGCAGTATAATTCACAGAGGAGTTATGATCTGACAGCTATGGTGTCTCTTCCTTCAAACAGGCTCAGCGGAATCACTTTTCTGAGTTAACACTGGACAGGAAATCTGTGTCAATTAACAAGGAATCATTGGATGTTATGATGAGATTGACCTCAAAAAACAGGTATAATTGTGGATTGGTTATGTCACGGCCAATACACAATCTGCCAAAATGCTCAGTATTTGTGCTGTTTTGTTTTACTCAATAGAGACATAATAATAATAAAAAAAACAGCCCAGCATTTTTCACATTATTAAGCACCCAGGAGTGCTTTTTCTTTCAAAAATCTGTTTGTGCTCAGAACATTTTCATTGCTTTGCAATGGTTGAGTTGGAGATGTGCTTTTTTTCTCCCCATGAACTAGAGAATCAGTGCTCTAATGTGTCATCAGGTGCCACTTACATTACAACATCAGGATCATTGCTGCTTTACGCCTGTGTGTTTATATATCCATTCTCAGTCGCCATCTTTGCCAGTGACATCAGTTTTTTTCCCCCTTTTGACTGTACATGAGTCTTTTTTGAGTATATATAATTAGCTTAACGTGTGCTGATTCTGAACATGCTGGATAACACAAAGGCAGAAAAGCCTTGATGTGGCACTTGCAGAGGAAGTTGTGTGTTTCTGTGGGACTTCCCTGATATTATTGCAGGAAACATGGAAGACCATTTTTGTTTAATTACCTGGTTCCTCCACATCTTGGCACCTTTTCTTTTCAGTATGGATTCTCTGCTGCTGACACACCTGCTGCAACTTTAATATGGTCAAGGGGAAGGAAATTTGGTTTGTGGTTTTCCACCTTCAAAACATGACATTTGTGGGGGGGAAACTTTCAATATGCTATATCTCAGTCAGTGGAGGTAATCCACAAACCTGGCTTTCCACAATTGGTAGAAAATAGCTCTCAACAGTTCTTGGCTAAAGTAACCTTTCAGTGTGGCACCAATATTCTGTGTTGACTTGTGAAATGTCACAATTTATACATGAGGATTCATAGTTGAAATTTAAACGTGTACATACGGTAGTTTGAAGTTTTAACAAAAGCAGCACTTCACAGGAATCCTTATTTACTTCCATTTATACCTATGCAGACTATCTGTCTCACACTGCCGTTTGATATTTCCATATCTCTGCTACACATTCATTGCACTGCCAAGCACCTGAAACGCCAGCCTTTTTTTATGTGCAGGTACTTTGGCTATTATAAAGAGTAGCCATGACCACCGGTCTTACTACCAGTGAGGTAATTCCTTGATTTGTCACATAATGCTCTCACGGCAGAGATAAATAAATGCCTCATGTTAGTAACTTGGAACTGTATTGATCCAACTGGTTTGACTCAGCGGCATGTTATTGGGCTCTGTTGAACGTTAGTACCATCAATCGCTTTTGTGACACCTCTGCTGTCACCTTCAAGTCCGTCGTGACAATAAAAAAAATATCTGTGCCTTCACACTCAATCACATCCCTCCCAACATGCAAGCAGGTTGTCATTCTTTGGATTTCAATGATAATGGCTCACAGAAGGCACACACCGAATCAGTAAACAGAAAATACAAGTAGATTTAGACAGGAAATAAGGGAGACTGGAAATTCAGGCCAGCGCTTCTCACTGATAAACAACTCAGAGGTGTCAGACAGCTAATTTTTGGAGGCAGCTTTTGAGAGCATTCATTAAGACCTAGAACCTAGACCTAAAGTTGTTTTCTGCTTCTAATCAAACAAGGAAAAAGGAAAAAAAAAATTAATCACTTCAATGGTTCACTGTAAAAAAAGAAAATCTAGTTAAATTACAGTAAACAGCCCGCAGCTACAGTTGCCGGCTTGAACCAGTGATTCTACAGTTTAAATACAAACAGGGCTACAGCACTGTGCTGTACAGAATGCATGCTTTACAGTATAATACTGTCAGGTTTTTTGATTGCCCTTTCTGTTATTTAGCCATTCCTACTGTAAATACTGTGCGTTTCACAGCCTTGAAAATAGCTACCATAGAAATAGCTCGTATAATAGATGCTCTTAAATCACACTAGGCATAAAACTGATGCAGTGACTTAGCCTTGTTAAATATGATCCATAACCACAATAAATCATTACAAATTTTCCCAACATTCTGTACACAACTCACATACGACAGTTAAGGTACACTGTCTTCAACATCCAGTCTTAATTACAATCATGTGATAAATGTAAAAAAAACAAACAAACATGACAACATGAACAGCAACGGTATTTTTTTGTGTATGTGATGTCCTGAGATGAGATGTGTGTTGCTCCTCTGTAAGTCTGTAAGGTTTTTTTTTTTTTTTTTAATAAAGGTGGCCATATGGGGATTCACGGTCGCTGCCTTTTTTTGGACCAGTGTCCCTGTTTTCTTGGACATCTCCCTCCTCTGGCTGCCTTCCCCCCCTTGGAGGTTTACATCAATGAACTGGCAAACTAAAGGAATTACAGAGAAGCATGGGAAAAATGAAGTGTGGTTAGTCGGATTATTTGCGGTTAATAATGAATCCTGGGACTTTTTATTTGATTATAATGACACTGTGTCTCATAATTATGACAAAGTGATTAATTTTGAAGAACATTTTTGTAAACAGAGAAAACACGTGAACAAAACACAATTACAACAGACCAGCTAATGCCATTCCCACACTATCTAAGCTGCCTTTTTAGCTTTACTGTGAGGTGTCAGGAGTACTGCTATGTCAGAGTAATGTAGGCAGCATTAGATTACTTTGGAACTGTGTTAATTAGACTGAACTTTAGGATTTTGGTCTTTAAGACAAGAACATCCAAAAGGCCACGATGCTTTCCTCAGCAATTTTAGTCTAATTTAGTCATATTATTACTCAAAACAACAAATCTAATTACACACTCTAAATCAAACAAGTGTCATGATGGCTTAAATTTTGGTTTTGCCATATTTGGGCCAGACCACACATATGACTATTGTAGACCTTTCCTGTATTCCAAGGCAGGTTTCCCTTCCCAGGTGAAGAGGGGGGGCATGACATTTCCCACTACTTGAACTGGCACATAAAAGAAAAGGCACACTATAACCCGGTCTCTAATGATACACCTTAGTGGTGATGCGGTTTAACAGAATGGTCTAACATTTTGTCCAATTATCAGTTACAGTGTAAACAGGATTATGCTACACTAACATTATCATGCATTGTTGTGACATTCAATCAAAATATGGTTAATGCAACACAAAACGAGAAAAAAATAATAAAGTTGACTGCTAAATGAATTAATGGGATGTGATGCAAGGCTGTGCTCAGATTAGGGTTGCGGGCTAGAAATTTGAGAAGAAATTCTGTATATTGCCATGAAATTGTATAAAGCTTGCTGTTTGTATTTTACCTTACAGAGATATTAACATTGATAGCACCCAGCTGTATTTACAAAGGAAGATACATTACTGTATGTAATTTCCTTTATTTTGTACAGCTATTTGTTCCAATGTAGGTATTAGACAAACTTTAAAGGCTAACTGTGGTGTAATCTAGAGCAAGAGTGAAGCTTTTTCATTTACTAAGCAATTATTGCACTGTAATCATTTCTAAATACAGTTAGTTTTTTCAACATTTATACACATATATGTAAAAAAAAAAGGCTCAGGTGCTGTTCCATCTGGAAAAGTCTCCTTCAATCATTAGAGATGGATCTTGGTGGAAGCAAAGGCAAACAGAGGCCCCTGTATTAACATCCATCTCAGCTGATTTAATCACAAGTAAACAGCTCTAAGTTCAGGTGTTGACACTCCTAGGAGGCAATGTGATTAAGATCCAAACACTTAGTCAACATTTGATGGTGCCTGAACCTCCCAGCCTTATTATTTTAGCAGTATTAACACAAAGGGGCTACACTGAAGGGCCGCCTACTCAACACTCAATACGCCTATTTCCTGATGAATTGCAGCTAAGTGACTGACAGATCATACAACCAATTTACAGAGACAGTTTAGAGTCACCACCTAACCCAAACATTGATGTATTTGGGCGGTGAGGGGAAAATATAGTATCCAGAGGAAACCCACGTTAGCTCTGGGAGAACATGGAAATTCTAAACAGAAAGGCCCCAGGCCTGGGAATCAAACAGGCAACCTTCTTGTTGTGCAGCAACAGCACTAACCACTATGCCGCTGTGCTGCCCTTAATCAAGATAATAACCAGCAAAACAATTTAACATACTCTGAGCCCAGATATCTACCGCTATACAGCACTGATTAGAAGGAGAGGCTAAGACAAACATATAAAAATTACTGAATAATGGTGGATGAATTCAATTATTTTCTGTCTGAAATTGTCATGATAGACATTAAGCAGGAGTCCCGAGTTGGGGGAGACAGGGAAGTGCAGAGGAACCTCAGGCAGGTCATCACATCATCACTGGTGTAATACAGACAGACAGCTACTCACGTCCATAACTTTGGGCAAAATGTGAGTCTCCAAACCTCTTGACCTGCCTGTCTTGTGACAGACTCTAGCATGGTTGAAGTGAGTGAGGCCTGCAGGAAGTTCACACGGCATAGTTCAAATATCATCACTCTGTCATCACAGAGTTACTTTCTGTTTCTCTCAGTATTGGTGAATTTCAGTTTATGTAGATATTGTTATAACCCAATTGTATATAAACTCTGATTAAATCAAAATTAAATGCCATGTTATGCCATACAATTTTTGTTAATGTTATTTTGTCCTAATGTATTTAACAAATGCAGACTCTACAAGCTGGATGATCTGCTGGAGAAAAACATTGAATCTACAGTACGAGCCTGGCTGTATCGCAAGACTCATCTGTGACAAACTGCTCGTGAACAACTATCAATCCTCAACAGAAAAGTAGCTGGGTAAAATGCTACTGTACCTATGGCTGGCTGATGAATGGTGGCCCCCGGCATGGAGCTGAATTTCCAATTACTTTTCCCAGGCCTCTCCACTTGGGCTGGTACCCATTCAGCTTTTGAATGACTGAGAGGTGAATGCAAAAAAGCCTCTGGGATTTTCAGGAGCTTGGCCCCACCGGGCTTTGATGCATGAAGCCCTGTGAGAGTCCACAGCTGCAATATTTATGGGCCTTATAACCTTATAACCTTATAACCTTTTGTTGTTGTTTTTGTTGCTATGTAGGTTGTAATGGTATGTATTGTCAAAAAGGAACAGACATGGAAGATGATGCAGGTTTCAAAAAACGTATTGTCAACTTCTGTCAGGAAAAGCCTCCTCGGTGAGTATGTTTAATATGACTCCCCGCAGGAGGAGTCACTAAACCTTTCTGGAAATGCACAAGTTTTCTAAAAGCTTATTGAAAGCCCTGACAAATGCAACACCAGCGCGTTAGTGCCAAAATGTGCAGAACCTCCTCCTTATGATTCAGATAATGGTCTAGCTTCATCGGAGCAGTGGTGATTTGAAGATGAAGGTGTTTCTTGGCAATCTGCCTGCTACTGAATCAAAGGAGAAAGCTTCTGTTGATTCTTCAGTATGATCTTCTATCATCAGTGCTGACAGTCTTTTATTTACTTGTTTTGCCTGAAGACAATATGCCTCCGAAAAGATGGCTAAGATTTAAGCTGCATTGCTGCTGCTGCAAGTTCAATCGGTTTAACCAGAATGTGTTGCATTTGCTTTTCATTGATAGAATTTCATAGATCTGGCCTGGACACAGACTGGAGTGGAGGGTGTCAGTTGTCTGTTCTGATCCCTTAACATGGATGCCAACCAGGATGTGCAGCTGCCATCACACACACAACATATCCAGTCTCTGGTTTATATACTCTAAGGCTGGTTAAACAGTGGTTTGTGGTAACAGTGTCTCTCAAAGCTCCATTTTCCATTGTGACACAAAATTAGTAATGCCTGTAGGCTGTGAAGTAAAAACACCATTAGACCACCAAGATAACAAATTTTGATCGAATAATAAAATTTTTAATCATATATTTTTCTGGAAATACTAAGAATGCTTTCCAAAACAGGCGTGAATAGTCTCTTTTATATTCACTAACAAATTGCAAAATGAGTAAACAGAAGAGGCTGCAGTTGCTAATTCCAGACATGCATCTTGGATCGAGAGTCCACCACTGTCTAGTCCTTCTCTTTTGCTGAAATCTGCTTTTCACGTATCAGGTCCCATTGTACTGAGAACCCAGTGGTATCATAATACGTTTCTATGGCAGCAAACAAAGTAGCCATGTCTGTCCTTGCAGCTTGCTAACATTACAAACAAGTCCTGCATACAGCCACAAAAGCCATTCTGGATGTCAAGTCCACAACGGCACAAACTTCCCTTCTTTAATACATCAGTCAAACTGACAGGCAGTGCTTATCTCCCAGTGACATAGAAATAGACCAACCCCCCAACCCCCTTTCCTCTTTCAGTTGATCCATACAGGCGCACCCACTGAGTCTTTTAGGAGTTAATCAGGTGCACATGACAGATAAGGTTACTGAGATTGGGAGTAGGATGGGGGGTCAATCACATGGGGCCTTCCTGTGCAGTACAGTGTGCTCAGATTTTAGGACCTTGGGCATACCTAATATGTGATGTGATCATATTGAATCTATTATTCTTTGAAAATATTTTTTTTCCCCTCATCCAACTGAAATGCTGATGTAAGAAGAAAGCAATTACTAAGCACTTTAACCCTCCGGTCGTGTTCACCTCCCGCCCCTTACTTTAGTGTTCCCGGTCAAAATTGAGCGGTCTGTTTTAACTGCTCTTAAATTAGCACAAAAACCATTTTTCAACACCAAATTTTTATTCAACATTCTTTAGCTATGTACAATGTCTCAAAGTTGAGGACAGAAACGAACTAACTACCATCCACTCAGGGACCTTACTATGTATACTATTTACACTTTATGTAATTTTTTACCTCTGCTCCACTTAATTTACTCTATCAGTATCACATTTATTAATACGATTTTACTGAAAATTACATCATTGATATTTGAAATGTGACTGCACGGTAATGATAAAAGAACTGGCTGACAATGTCTTGCAGGTTATGACCCCTTCAGAAGAAAACAGACAGAATGCAGACTTTCCCTTAATTACAGGCACGAAGGACTAAATGATCAGGTGTTTAACAGCAAAACAAGGATTAGAGAAAAAGTGTCAAATAATAATAAAACAGAATAAAGCAGAAATATATTTCAACCTTGGCCAAAAATGTATGTATGTATGTTGTGGGTCATCTTGGTGAAAGTTGCATGACCTCCGATGGAGACCCAACTCTCTGACATTAGACATTACATTGCTTCGCCAAGATTCTTTGATAATCATCGGATTTCATGATGCCATTTACACGGCCAAGGCATCCAAGCGCCAGAAACAGCAAAGCAACCACAAAACTGCCTTATCATGTTTGACCGTAGAGGCTGTGCCTTTTTCTTTGAAGGTCTTGGTTTTTGTCTCTGTGCACAGTGCTATAGGTTTTCCTTATACATCTGAAATTACTAACAATGAAAAACCCTGAATCAGTATTTCAGCGAACAATAGATTACTGTACGAAAATGTGTCAGCTTCCTATCATCTTGCTGTCCAAATAATTAAGACATTTTTACCTCTGATTCTGAGCCAGCCTGGAATCAGAATTCTTAGCAATTCCCCATTAATTTTGAGACTTCTTGTAATGCCAATCTCCTGCACTCCTTTTGTGCTCCTGATAGTGGTGCATTTATTATTATTATTATTTATTTATTTTTTTTAAGTCTTGCACTAAATTTCAAGTTGCTTCCCACCAAAATCTCGAGTCATGCCACACCATCTGCTGCTCTAGAACTTTTCCTCGCCTGATTTGGAAACTAAATGTCTTGGGGTATGAGTTGGACCATTTTTCCTCCGGCACCATGTGGTGAATGTGGTATCAGGTTGCTGTGCTATATAAGCCACTTCCTGGGCATCAGTGAGTGGAGAATGACAGTAAGTACATCTCAGGACTTGGTGTCATCATAAAATCATTATTAAAGGGGAATAATAAGTGATAGCTTAATGTGCTGCTGCAATAAAAGTGCTTGTTTACATAGCAGTGGAAGAGCTTGAAGTCTTTTTTCTCACCAAACATTATGGTCTAATGATCAGTCTGCAGAGGTGAAAATAGAAGCCAGGACATCAATGGCATTTGGTGATGGAGTGATAGCTGTAGAGCTGAGTCAGCAGAAAACAATGTGCGTTGCTGACCTTTTTGATGGGGAGGGTTCAAGGTGAAGTCCATAACATCACAGGAACATCTGGCCACTACAGGCTACACTATAGCACCCCTCATGGTGATATGTCTTGGTTGCAGTCAGGGCATATGGCATGGACAAAATCAACTTTTATAATTGTACTGAAACTCCTTAAATGCATGTAAAGGCATATGCTCAAAGTGAAGTGTATTTGTTGTTTGCTTAGTTTTATAATTTCCCAGCTACCATGCTAAGGTTGTAAAGGTATGCACAATGTTTTAAAACTAATCTCCAGAAAAAAAAAAAAAGGGTCAACCGTCTATAAGACCTTGACTCAAACAGTAGACAAGATGACTCAAAGACACAGAGAAATGAATAAATTCAACTTATCCAAAGCAAAAATGGCAGAACAATATGAACCAATGCAAGCCTTATTTCGAAGATATACTGCATATATGGTGTCAAATTGTAAAAATAAAGATAATAAAGAAAACAGATTTCTGAACTGAAGTAACAAAGGAAACTAAGACGGCTGATCACGTTATAGAAAATGCAAAACCACAAAACTCTACCATTGTTGTGTGTCAAGCCAGCAGCATGTATGTTGGCAGCTCCTCTACCTAAAGTGGTAAATTCAATATCGTGAAGATGATCTATTTGATCCCAAGATTGCAAAATCTCCCATTTTCCTACTCAATGGTGCAGTAGGTTACAGTTCCAAACCGCATTAATGGTCTGGCATTATAATGAGTTTCTCTTTTCTCCCCAAAGCTTCATTAATATTCATGCTGGGCTGCACAGGTCAATATTAACTATGCGTGTTTTCTCTGTTGAGGTAGTCATCACACTAAAACATCCTGAACATCAAGTATGCATCTAGTGAATATGCATTGATGAGGATACATATGTACATATTATTATTATTTTTTTTTTTATTGGCAATCATGTTTATCCAAAGCTGTCACTTTTTGCCCATTTCCCCAGCATCCCCATCAATGAATCAAATGGATAGCTGTCAGTCAGTAGCAGAGTAATACAGTCTGCTCCATGGGCTATGTCTATCTGTTGTTTTTAAAAATTGCAATCATTGTTTTGTTTTTGTTCCACCTCATTCATTTTGCAATTGAAGCTGACACTGACCTTGTCTCACCACTCCTGTAAAATGTGAGATGACTACAACGATGACACGTTACCCAGCGCTGTCATTCAACTGTTAATTTGACCCTAAGGAGGGCAGTATGTCTATAAACTGTTTACCTTACTAAAGCTGCCATAATGGTCTCTGCTATTTTATCAGACATTCCCTCCCTAGTGGAATGACTCGGTCATCAAGGACACGGCAGCACTTTTATGACTACTGAAGTGATGCTACGCCCTTTGGAAATATGCTTAGGAGGTAAAAAAAAAAAAAAAAAAAAAGTTCAGCAACTTGATCCTGTCAGTAAACTTTTATTAATATTATAATTGCATCCCCATAGAAATAAGCCAGCAAAAACTGCAATAACAGGAAGTGAGGGTAATATTTCAGAATTTTATTATGAGACAGACACCCATAAGGAAAATTATAAAAAAAAATAAAAATATAAGCATGAAGTCCCACAGTTATGCAACTGTCTACAAACACAACCACTGTGCTTTCAATATAAATTCATAAGAATAACTTTCTTGATAAATTTCTCATATTACAAAATTCAGCAGAGCGTTACTCATTCAATTGCACTTAAGTCTTTAATAGCAGCTAAAAACAAGATACAAACCACATTTGGCTTTTTTGGGGGGATGGGGGGGTGGAGAATATGATTAATGTGATTAGGCACTAGCAGTCAGAAAAAACAAATGTGTGGCATTTAATATATACTCAATGAAATTTATGTATGAAAGACAGTATCTCATTTTATTTTTAAATTGTTGATTAAATGTAGTTGGGCTGTTAATGATGATGGTCGTGTTGTGTTTGATGTTATTGTTGTAAACTTTAATTTCAATGGAACTCAGTATAAAATGCACTCAAGTGCTCGCGAAGCATGCACCACGACCACTGTCACAAACTCAAGATGTCAACAATATTCATCAAGTTGGATTTGCATGCTGAGAGAATTTGGCTAACCGAATTTGCTCTGAAGTAATGGCATCAGTAAAATGTTATGATGGGCCCTTAATTGCGTTCACAAGCTAGCTCTTGTTCATCTCCTTTGAAAGAATCAGCCATCTCACATTGAACTCTAACTCTTTATGGTGAGTTCTTTTCACTCTGAAAACTCCCTTATCTGAACAGCTGTGAAGATGTTGGTGCTGTTCAGACTTGTTCAGAGGCTGTTCCACACCTGGACTTCTGATGCCCAACAACAGCATGATTGTGTTTCTTTCCAGTGAGATCAGATGTTGAATAGCATCTCAAGTTAATTATTTACTAGAGAGAAGTGTATGTGTTAGGTGATGAAGTCAACAACGGTGAACTCTTGCGGATTTGTGGATTTTGAATCTCCCTTTTTTTTGGGGGGGGGGGTGGATGGAATGATCAATGAAATAATTTAGGCATCACTTTCAGGGATGCACAGCTTCTTAATTATATAATTATATATAATTATACACTGAAGATAAATTTGCTTGTGTGAAACAAACTAGACTGATTACACAGAAATTGGCATGGAGTAGTGCAAATGGAGACTAACGACTGAGCTTGGATCTCTGATTGTGCCCTCAAATGACCAAAACATATGCTAATATATGGAAGCACCACTGGACCTTGGGAAAGCTTGCACAAACACAGAGCTTACAATATATAAAACATCCACCACATTTAAAATCCGATTTAGGACATTTTTGTTAATTGTGTCTCATTATTGATATAATTGATTCCATATCAATTAGTTCCCGTCTACCTAAGAAACGCAGCAGGCACCTAACCCCATGTCCCAGCCCTCACCCATACACCTACCACAGCAATTCAGTTGTGGCAGATGTATGGGCTGCTTTGTGTTGTTGTTGTTATGTGTTGTTATGATTGTTTGGGTGGAACTGACCCAATGGCCAGCGTGTGCACCCTCTTCTCACCACTAACGGCATGCAGCTGAAACAGTTTCCCAGTCTTCGGCAGTCTACATCATTACCTTGGTTGTGTTGTACTTTTAAATTAAAATAAATCCAGACTGCTTTTGGAGGTGGAGTTGTGAACAATGAAAACAAGGGCTTAGGGAGCACATAATTACTTTTGTGTCAAAAGTTTTTCTATTACCTCAAGGGAGGTTGATTGTCGGTGTGTGTGTGATTTTACACTGGACTATAGCTACATAAATGTCCAGTCTCCTCCAGCTGTTTCAGTGGGAATTTATGGGGATGTGTGTGGAATGTGAACATGAAAGTACACAACTTCAGATGTACCCATAAGACCATAAGAATATTACTCTGAACGACACAAATATCAATATGGAGTCTTATTGTTGCTTGGCTGAGTTTTTCTGTATGTCTACTGTTTCTGGTCCATTTTTATAAAAAGGCGCCATGGGGACCAGTCCATCATATGGACTGACAAGTAACTTATTCACTGGACAGTTTTGCATTATCAGCATGACATCAACCTCATTGGAGACCTCAAAATCCATTTACTGATGGGAGATCATGGAATGCTTCACTGCACCTCATGTCTGTTGCCTCCTCAAAGAACTCACAAAAATGTGTTCATCATGAGCATTCATCAGCATTCAAGGCTCCAGTTTCTTCATATAATGATTATTGACTATAAAGCAGGATGAGCATGTTGTGCTGTTTACCATAATGTCAATTGCTTTTGAATGACAGTGAGTGACACAGGAAAACAAAACTGTTTAATTTTCTTTCCGATTGCTACACAAGTTTTCCTGTATCAATGCATGAACAGGAACTGGATCATGTTTATGTATATCAGACTACATGTTAGTTTATAATTAAACATTTACATGCAGCCAAATATGGTTTTCTCACATTTTAGAAATTAGAAGAGAAGCTTCAAAAAGAGCGACCAGCTTTCCAACAAAGCCCTTCAACAGGCCATGTGGACTCATTGAACTCTGGTTTAGATTTCAACTTTGCACTTTTTGCAGGCGAGGATAATTTATAAAGGATTATCACTTGAGCAACCCACTGCACCAGAAGGTTGTTACACTGAACCAACTGAGATTGTTCTGTCGGAGACTGCTTGGCAAAAAAAAAAATAATTGCATGCTGACTGGATGACCCATCTGTCTATCATTGTTTAGCACTTGTACTTCAACAAATCCTATTCAATACAATTTTTTCCACTGCCACCACAGGCATTCCCACACCCAGCTGACCAGTGTGACGACAGCCATAGGTTTGGGAACTGATGTTTTGAAAGAGGACTGAGGTCGAGGCAGCTCAAAGTTACGTTTGGTCACGCAAATTTGTGTTTCTGCTGTGTGCCCCCCCGCATGATTCTGTTCATATACTAACAGGGCAGATTTCTCAGAGCCCACTTGTTCATCGGCATCAACCTCAAGGTGAACAGCACCTTTAAGATCAAGAAAAAATTAAAAGTTGTCCACATATATGTCTGTGGACACATTTCAGGCATCTCTTTCAGCCAAGTGGCAGCTCACTGTGACGTCACAATGAGGTTTGGGAAATGACCTGCTCTGAACTTGATCTTGACTGTGAGGCAGGTAGCCACAACCTAATGCATACTTTGTGTTATGGTCTATTTCCCTCTAAGCCTGGTTTATGGTCCTAGGTTAAATCAACACTGTACCTACACCGTTGTCGTGATGCCGTTGTGAACCCTTCGAACTTCTCTGTCACTCCGTTTTGTCACGGTGCAATTCACTACCAGAGCGGTAAGAGGCTGCACTCCTTTCTTGAATGCTTATTGTCATCTCTGATTATTTCTTTAGCTTCTGACTTTTCTGGTCACAGTGAACAATAGTGACCTAGAGAGAGAGAATCTTGCTGGAGTTAGAGTTGTTGGATGTTGAAGAAAGTATCTTTACAACATCTACATCGCAGCAGAAGAAGACTCTGGAAATACCGGCCTGGAAACTCGAAACCAATCACAGCCCTCTCGGTCTGTGCTGGCTCTGCGTCGCCTCGAAATTTTACATTTTATAGGAGTCATACGACTCCAATACAATCTGACTTCTGTTTACAGTGATTTGGAATCACACCCTGATGCTCATTAAGCATTAGATTAAGATTAAGCATAATGCATTTACTGAGATAATAAATCAATTGAGAAGTAGGGTCATTTTCCAATACACTTCAATACAATCTGGCTTTTTGCAAACAGTGATTGTCAATCGATGGAATGCAGATTTAAGGCAGTCCAGCTTTGGGTTCACTTGGCTCCACAGTCTATGTTGGGAGGTGCCATTGTTCTGAATGAATGGGGGCTTCAGCCTGTCATCATACCAATGACACATCTGTAGGTCTCAGTACTCACCCCACTGTAAGTGTGGGACAATAGACAGGTGGTTAGATGTGACAACAGTAGACAAAAGCCCTTACTTTGATAGTAGGAGAGTAAAAGGCAGCATCAACTAAAATTAATTAGCAGCTTGACACAGATATCTCTAATGTCAAAGGGAGATCCAATAGCACAGCACCTGGTGCAGTGTGTGGTGTTCAGCATTTGTCAGGCTCATCACAGACTCTTCCTATTAGAGACTCAATGAAATTCGGGAATTTTTTGACCGCTATGTGTGAGGGAAGAAACATGAATATTAAAACCACATAAAATTATAGTCACAAGGATGTGACAGTTTTTTGTTTTGTTTTTACTGTTGACACTGACAGCAGTCTTTTTTTTTTTATCCACATGGATCGTCTTACAGCTCTGGTTAAAATATTTTTACCTAAAATCTCTGCATACATTGACTTTGACACATCACTTTTTACATTTTGCATTCACAATCAGATTATCTGATTCCAGCACTGGGTGATAGAATAACATGTTGAAAATGTTGAACTTGTGCTCCTTCTTCAGTGCAACTGCTGCAGCATTACATGCTCTGTAATGCCCTACAGTTTATGCTGGCTTATGTTAACAAAGACAGCATACTGAGCATCAGATACTACTCAGCCACAGCAGTATTGGCCATATATCCACCAGTGGCGCTTGTGGTCAAAGTCAATATTGTTTTCATCAGTCCATCCAGCATTTAGCTGGATTTTTTTTTTTTTTTTGGGTGGTGTTTTTTTTGTGATTATTGCAGCCTACGCTTTTCTTTTTCAGTAAAATTTCATCAGCTTCTGATTTAGAAATTTGTTATTAATGTTCTCTGTAATCTTAGCCTCCAAAAAAAAAAACGATTTTTTACACTTCTGACAAAGTATGCTTTTTTTGCATTTTAAAATCAAGTGCAGACAACATACCTTAACATTGAGAGCAAATTAATTTTATCTGCTGCACATCAAAGTCAATAATGACCCCAACTTTCGTCTACTCTCATGTTAATAATTTCAATTTGTTAACTGCCCCTCTCGTTAACGCTTGTGCACAAGCACACTAGGGATGAGTGAGTACACCACTATCCGTATCTGTTCACTCATTTACATTATCTGTATCCATAATCCTACTCATAAGGGGTGGGACCTAAACAAAAGTGGGTGTGGCTCATATAGATGTTGTATTTTTAAGCCTGAAATTGATATGGGTTGGTCAGAAGTTTCTATATCTATCGTAAGCCTCAAAATATAACACGACATGTGCTCCATGCAGCTGTGTCTGTCACACAAAAACAAATCAAGTTTTTACCCCATAAACCCATAAAGTGGGGCAAATTTGAAACGTTTGCGGTATAAAAAGCTATTTTAAAATGATGGTGTACTATGATGGACCCCATCAGGTGGACTCTGTATGTCACCTCCGGCCATTCACTGGAATCATTTCTCCATGAAAATGAAGGCAAACAAAAGGGACAATGAGAACCCCACAGATGTGGTCTGAGGTAAAGCTATAGTGTTAAAATAATCATCTGCCATGTTGAAATAATGTTTTAAGCAAACTACTGGACAGAGCCAGACATGACCGTGAGAGGTTGCAACTGTAACTTGGGTTGGGACTACCAGTTTTGAAACTTTTTATTGGCGACTCATTTTCTTGTTTCTTGTCTCGAATTTGCTGTGATAAAAATGCAAGGGCATCCAATTATTGAGGGGACTGGCTGAATTTGCTTGTTGCTATGACAACATCACAAATTCCTGGAGGGACTGAATAGTTACATGTACACTTTTTGACATCCTTTGTGGTGGGTGATGCTTGTGCAGCAAGATGTATTTTCATATGCAACCTCAGCTTGTAAACAAAGCACATACAGTAGTGACACATTTCTGTTGTGTTTGCGTAGCTCGGCCTTTTTTGTTGCCATTTTCACTTCTTGCATGCCAACAATCCCACTTGTACACTTTGCATCGAGATATATACGTGCTTCATAATGCATGGATCGAGGCTAATGGGATTGTTATATGGTGCACCCTCAAAGTCAGAATTTAGGGTGATGGTTGTTCATCTCAAGCTCAACAGGCTGGAGCGACAGTCCAAAGCAATAAATTGTAAATGCACTGGAACAAAGCAAAAACAGGAAAGCAGAGAATAAACATTAGATGATATGTAGGTATTAAATTTGTCATCACTCACAACTCAACAACAACTTCCCATCTTCTGCAGTTAATCAGGTTCCAGTGCAAATAGATTGTTTGATTCTATTTACAATGGTGGCTGAGGAAAGGCCACAATGCAGGCTGTTGTGGTTTAGGAAAAGTGGTTCAACTGACTCTGCAACCTTCAGCTACTTCTCCTCACTCTGGTGAACAGGAAAAGACAATAAAATGCCAAAAAATTAAATTATATTAAATCAGATACAGGCACAGCTTCCTGGGACCGGTGTGTCAGGGCACATTTGATTGTAGTTGTTTTTATTTTAGGACTGCTTTGACCTTCCAGGACACAATGACTTCTTGGGATTTTTAAGGAAGAAGTGTATTATTCATTGGTTTGAGAGGATGAAAAGCAACCATCCTTAAAATGGCAGTACACTGGAGAGCATGATGTCATCTTTATTTATTCTAATGCCATGTTCATAAATGTGCAATTGATAATGTATAGTTTAATAATGACTAAGCACTATTGAAAAAGGTGGATAAACAAACAAGATTAATTCAATCATTTTTATGAAAACAGTAACAGGAACAGTTTCCACCCAATTTTGGCATTTATGCGGCGCGAAGTTCGTCCCAGTGGCTTCAACTTCCTTTTTATTGGAATAAATTACATTTTCTAACTGAGCAAGAAGGAAGATGAACAAGTTTTCTATTCTTTTAGAGGATTAGCAGAATTTGTATAAATTTGTACAAAGGCTGATGCACTTGTCAAGCAACAATCACCACCACCCACAAGTGGTGGCAAGACAAAAGATAGATAAAAAGCTTCTAGTAGAACTAATCATATAGTTAGTTTAAGTTCTAATAACACTAGTTCAGTGTTATGCTTATGGTACTTTCTTACTAGTTATTAATCAGTGATTCCTAAGACAAATAATTAGCATTGGTCAGCCACTGTCTTCACAGGTGAACCCAACAAAATGATTCTGAAACCCATCAGTTACATATTGCTTTTCACGCATAATAATCTGTAGGTTGACTTAGCTGCTGTTGACTTCCGCCAGACACGTCCTGCCTGGGAGCTTGCGAGTGAGGGTTTTGTTCTTTGGTTCACTGAACAGCCCGGTGGTGCAGGTTATGATAAGTGTCCTGCTCAGAAGCTCAGAGAAGCCTTCATCCCATTGTTGCTCAATCTTGCGAGAGAAACAAGCAAACAGGTCAAAAGAAGCTTGTCAAATAAATAAAATAC
This sequence comes from Echeneis naucrates, assembly GCF_900963305.1. Taxonomy (NCBI): domain Eukaryota; kingdom Metazoa; phylum Chordata; class Actinopteri; order Carangiformes; family Echeneidae; genus Echeneis; species Echeneis naucrates. The sequence goes on along the minus strand of NC_042526.1, from coordinate 19,447,307 downwards.
ATCACAAAACAGCCAAACCGACCTACTTAATTGTGGAAGAGAGAAGCATATATATATATATATGTATATATATATATATATATATGTGCCGCAATGCTGTAAGCTATTATTTTGCTCACTATTTTCACTTTGAATAACTTTAACTGAAACAAGTAGGGCATGTTATGGATGGATCCTGAAACAGGACAAGCCATTGCGTTGCGGAGAGCCTGGAGGGAACAAGGGGGTTCATACAGCTAGCAGGGAAGGTCCAAATAAGCTACTATGCTTTACAAATAAGTGCAAAAAACTGTATCCTGCAGCTGGTGATATTTGTAAAAATTCAATCATAAAATGGTCAATATTTTATATAAAATGTCTCTCAAAAGGTTATTTTACAAATAATTGTTACGAATAACTTGCTTGAGGAATTTTTGCTTCAGGATTACAGAGCCCTGATTAAGGAAAAGTGCTGTAGTAATACAGAACACACTGATGAGGGGGTTTATCCCTAAGTGAAGATAACAGGGACTCCAGCAAGGCTCACTACAATAATTATGAACAACATAATGTATGTTTTTCATTTTAAGTGATGTACCGAAACACTTTGGCATCGGCAAATAACTGCAATCTTAACTGCTTTTTTTATTTTTATTTTTTTTGTTTATCTGTTTATTTTGCTGCTTTAAAATATGGTATATTGTACCACTACATTCACTTAAGTTATTGACAATGTGTTGTTTGTTAACTCAGCCAAGGGACAGCGTGCACTTTTCTTTTCCATCTCCAGATTTATTTACAGCTTCAAGGATGGGGCTCAGAAACTGCTGTGTGGTTAATATCTTCTACAGGGATGGTTGAAAGATGCCGTAAAAGAGGCCGGAACTACATTATCCGTTGTGTGTGCCACTGTAAGGTAAACTCCCCAGGATCACTGTTAGTCACTGAGGCCACGACATGTTCTGCTGGCTGCGGATGGGGGGGGGTTGCCACCCTGGTAATGCATTTGCCTGTCAGGTGGCTCACGGTGAGAGCTAATCCTGTTGAAAATAGAAATGTTTTCCGCCTCGAGATGGGAGGGAGGGGTGCAAGACTGATGCAAACGGCCCCCCAAGGATTCAGTCATCCATGTGCATGAGGAGAGATAGCCAAATCTTGTCATAGACGCGGGGGGGGGGATGCAAGTCCCAAACTATCAGCAGCAAAGACTTATGCTTAAGGAGATGATTAGTAAAATCATGCGAGTACATGGTGGAAACACAGTTTTTTCCTTTTTTTTTTTCTTCCCAAAGGCTTTGCTGACATTGATGCGTAATTTTGTCATGCATGCATTTATTTTATATATTATATCATATGCTTGCCATTGATATTACTTTCCTGCAAGCTTGCTGGTAGGACCCTCGCCATCTACCATGTTCTGGTTTCCCTCTTGGTTTGGTTCGCCTTTTAAATGTTTAAATGTTAAATGCTGTGCAGTTGGTGTTTATTGATGACTCCTCTCTCCCCACTACTGTGTTTCCTATGTAGGGTTCATTTTCCATTAGATATAAACTTGTATGCTCTCTGTCTCTCTTTTTTTGTTCATTTGTTGCTGTTGTTTTGGGATGTTACTATCCCAAAGTTGTCGAAGGATAAGTTGATTGTTTTCAGGTTGTTCAATGGTTACTGTTTTATCACCGCCAAATGTGTTTATGTCTGTCTCAGCTGTTCTTCACACAGTATCGCCCACCACATGCTGTGTTAGGGGTAGAAAAAGGCAGTGGCATGGATATTATCTGAGGTCCCCTGAGTGTGACAGAGTGGCAGTAATAATGTTTGCAAGCCCAAACTGACAGCTTTCAAGTGGCGAAACAATGGGCCAATGCCCCTATCAGGCTCAGCTTCACTCTTAAAATACCCAGGAGTGGTGTTGATGGGGAACTGACTTCCAAGTTTCACTCAAGCAGCTCCTAATGCTTTATCAGGGGGAAGCTGAGCATAATATGTTTGCTGTTTCAGCAAGTAATGCCACCAGTGCTGGAACACTGCTGTCAGAGTGCTTTTGTCAGAATACCACAGTATCTCACATACGATCACATGGCGAGTAGCCGTGCATAGCACTGTAGAACCAGACAATTGTGGGCAAATATAAAAAAGACATCATACGTAGAAAGAACATGCAAGAGTGTTCTTGTTCCTTCTTTTGGAAGAATGTGGTCTCAAAAATTCTGCAAATGAGACAGTTGGCTCTGTGGAAGATTTGTGGACTCTGTGTTTTTCTTTCCTGAAAGTGATTAATAACTGTCAGAAAATGGATCTTGGGAAACAGTGCGCCACTGAGGACCAGTTGCTCGGGAAATGAAGGACGCTCCTGAGGCCTTTGATATGGGACAGCCATGTCGCATCAATGTGACGCAGTGAGCCTTGAAAGGCAGCCTTTGAAGGATGTCGTCCTTGGCTTGAGACACAGCTCTACTTTTCACTAACCTGGATATTTGACTGAAATGTCGATTTACTTTAAGCACGTGTGACATAAGAACAAAATGCTTTTTTTTTTTTTCTTTCGCCTTCCTCATTCTTCAGTTTGTTTACGCTCCGGGATAAGCCGATCAACCTGAAAAGGTAGAATAAAATAACTGTGCACTATGTTTTATTTTGTTTCAAGGTGCAAGATACTTCAGACCATAGTGCTCCTCATTCCTCATTATCATTGATGGAGAATTTTAGCCAGGGGATTTTTAGGAGAAGAAAGTTTCCAAGGCTCTGAATCTTTTTTTTTTCCATCCTGTGAGAGATGGAACTGAGTCTTATCTCAAAGGAACTCCATGTTCAAGGACATAATATAGAAACTGCTAACTAGTTAGTATCAGCGTGTGCTAAGGGAGGTAGGTAACTTGTTTGCTGGTCACATATACACTTTCACACTAAAGTTCCAGAGACAATAGAACACAACAGCCAAACCCGTGGTGGTTTATACTGTTGTTTCTTCCTTCTTAATGCACAATATAATATAATATTATGGGGCGTGTCCTGCACAGATTAGTGTTTTTGGGTGGAAGATACATTCAAGGTCAGCCATTCCTGACTAGTTGATTAAAAGTAGAGTGCCTTGGCCGTATGAGCCATGTTAAACAAGGCAGTAATATCTGGAGTAGCACTGCTGTTCCACATTAACATGTCACTGTGCCCCTGGGCAAATGTCCCACGATAATGATAGGACACTTCCACAGACAAGATAAGAAACGGGATAAAATAGAAATGCTATTACAAAGTAAATGGGATTTTCTCAAAGAGAGCATTGTTTTATGGTGCTACTACGGAATAATCCAGAGACCCAGAGGAACAGAAAAAGTAAAATAAAGTGATACTTTGGTGATCATTTTTTCTTATCAACTTATCACAGGCAAGGTTAAAAAGTGAGACTGAGAAAATGTTTTGTTTAGTCCATTTGTCTCAAGGGTTAGGGTTAGGGTTAAATCACTTCTACAGAGCGAACATTCAAACGTTCAGAGACAACACTAAATGGTTGTGCAATACGGAAATATGAACAACTAAAGGATTTAGTGACATCTATCTTCTGGTTTTGTGCAGCGTGCAGCCTCCGAGCTGCTGTGGGCTTCTCTCTGCGCCGACTGCTAACGTTAGCTGTTCCAACAACCAGTGAAGAAAATTCAGGCTGAACTTCGGATTTTCTCGATGCTGGCTGAGCTCTAGATGACATTGGAATTTTCAGAGAAAAAAATGTCATAACTCCACACTGCGGCATTAGCAGACAGTTCATGTAAAGCAGAATTGACATCTCAACTTCGGCCCTCATTATCCTGGGCCCTTGGGCTCCCAGACAACTGCTGTATTGCCCTAATGGTTTGCCCTTTACGAACTAGCAGATATTACCGTGGGGCTCATCTGATGAATAGGGAGGGCCAGCTGACCTTCTGGTATCAGACACAGTAGTAGGTGCTGTATGGATCATTGACAATTCATGTGCGCCGGGTGATAAGCAACATTCAGATGTTTGGAAATGGAAAAATATCCATAAATAATATCTCCATAATCATGTGTCGAGGCAAAGGTTGTTGCCACAATGTTTTGCTCTGATGTTTGCTTGGTGGAACGTTAATGTGTGTAGAACATTATGAGGCATCTTTGCAGCTGTTCATTGACATTCGCTCTGCAACATTTAAACTGTAACACAGAGAATAGCAAATAATCTGAAACCAAATACCATACATTGAAATGAGTGTTTTGCCACTAATCAGGAAGTTGAGTCATAGAAGATTATGCTGACAAAGAAAAACGTGTGTCTATCGTTGCCAACGGCTCTACAGACAAATTACAGCAGCACCAGATGCTCAGACACTTTGCTTTCGATCCAAGGTCTCACTTTTCACAGCCAGGAAATCAAAGGGAAGGTTCGTAATCTGAATGCATGAACCAGTTTAATATTATTGTTGGAATTTCTTTTTTTTTTTTGCTCACCTCAAGTCTGAATAAAAACTTAAGAATTAAAAGTATTATTTCTTTATGGCAGAATGAGCTCAGTGTATGCAAGTGTTTGCAAAGACATTTAGTGGCTACTCTTATTTCTAATGAAAATTATTTTAATTGGTATTCTGATGTATTTAAGATGGTTAGGGTGTTTTTCTGGATCCTGGATTCTTTGATGATGCTTATATTTTCACAGATGAAACTTTTCAATAGCTGCTCCTTCTAGCCTTCTGCTGTGAAAATGCTAGAGCACAAAATCAATTATTGGAAATGTGAATATTAATAACCTCAACAGCAGAAACTCTTTTGTTATGTATTTTCTGTAATGAAGGAACAAATTAACTGTAGCATCCACAACCTCTGATATGCTCAAGATCTCTCTGGCATTTCCAAAGACTGATCGTCTCTCACCCACAGAGAAGGATATGAAGTGTGTGGTGATTATTGGCAGCAAGTACAGATTTCAAATCCAAAAGCAAAGCTGAAATACAGTTGTACGCCTTTTGCACAGCACTTCTTAGGTGTGAAATTTGCATGTGTAAATGTATCCCCATTGTGACAGTAAATGTCTGTTTTTTGTTTATCATACAAAGTCTAGTGTGTCAAAGAATCCTATTTCGTTTCTATATTTATTCAGAGAGAGCAGGATGCATTTGGTTTCAAAACTTAAGCTTAAGACCAAGGGTGACTTAATTACTTACTGTACCATAATCTCTTTTTTTAAATACATGAATCAATATTTTTACACCAACAATGGCTCAAATGAAAACATGCATGTGATATTCATATTCAGTGAAGGAAATATCGGAAGGATATAGGAATAATATACAGGAATTTCTTTTAAATCATTGTTTTGGTATTGCTTCTCACGCTCCCATCAGCATCATTTCCAGCCACAGCAGGAGGCTGCTTTCACTGAGGATTTCATATAAAACAACTCAGTGAAGCTCTTAAGATCTAAATCAAAATATATTTCCCCCAGGACTTTGTTGGAGGTCAAATCAATGAGCAGATATTGGACTTAACCCTGGAGCTGTCTTCACTTTCTGGACACACCCCGTCTCCCCAGGGTCAGAAATTAGCTGCCTTCACCAAACCCCTAAAATACAGCAGCTTCCTTGAATTTTAAGTCTCAAATCTATTTTGCATGATGAAAAAACCCGTCATTCACCACAAACTTTGTGAATATCTGGGTTTTGCCTCTTCACACTGCAGAGAGACATTTAATCAGTGGACATCATTTTTTATTACAACACACCTGTCATAATAATATTTGCCTAGTTGCTCATGTCAGTTGCTCAAACCTAGGGCTCATGCTCAAGCTCTCTCCCCTACTGTCACCTGCAGCACTTTTATCATCCCACATTAGTAGTTATGTTGTATGTAGTTATGTTATCCTTATGTTGTTGTAAATTTTGACAGGAATAATTTGGTTTATCTTAATCTTAATAAGGAATTAGAAATATTTTTTGGAGAATTTGAAAATTGCAGAATGTAAGAAAGTTACAGTTTTGTCTGTGTTCAGTCAGGAGCACACATAATCTCAACTTCTCATTGTGTGTATGTATATGAGTAAGTGCGAATGTGTGCTTTTGTGTAAACGATTGAATAACTGCTGGGTCAAGAATTACCCCAAGGCAAATCTTTGTACCCTTTTTGTGTACAGCTGTCATGGAAATATGAACAAAGGCAATGTTTCACTTTTTCTAATGTTTGGGCCACTGGAGAAAAGGTCAGCAAATTTCAAGACATGATTTGGGGGTTTTCTGTGCTGTTAAATGTGGTGTCGGGTCATGATCCCTAAGACAACTCGAGGGTTAAATTCATGAGCTGACCAGGGACACACATCCAACTAAGGGTTAATGTCGGTCCATATCTAGTTCACTTTGGACAGGTCAGCAGTCTATCAAAGGACAATCACCAGTTAACCCAAGATGTGTGTCTTTGGACCGCGTGAGGAAGTTGAGAAGCCCCACAGCATGGCACTCCTTTTGATCTCTTTTGAAACCACCCCTTCACCAGCAGCGGTGGTCATGGCGATGGGTCCACAGTCCATAACACATGGGGTCAAAGAAAAACATGCAAAATCCAAACCTAGGGCCTTTTTGTTATGAGGAGTGCATCCATTAACTCTGCCCGAAATAATCTTCCATCATGTTGACTGCAATTTGTCTAGGCTGAGGGCTGAGGTCTTTAGTCAAGAGACACCTACTCTTAATGCCAGTGCAAAGGGAAGTAGTGAACACGACTGGCTTTCAGCATAGAACCTCACATAATTACCACCGTCCAGTAAAAGATATCTACCTGTGAATTGCCTCTGACTTTGCAGAACAAAATTAAATTGATATTTCCTCGAGCCAGTATATTAAACTTTAAACCAACAGAGGAAACTGTGACTTCCATAAATGATCATGTAATGTATATTCAGACAAATATAGCAAGATGTTATCCATAACGTTTTTAGTACGAGAATATATAATTCCCAAATGTTTCTTTGGTTTTGCAGGTGGCTCATCAATTGAAGAGGTAATGCTGCAAGGGTATGTGGATTAAGGGGAGACGCTGCGCACCTCACACCTCTAGTCTCCGGCCTCCTGCACACTAAGCAGCCCCCACAGCTCTTTGGAACCAGCAGGCCTGCAATTACTGCCTGTGAGTATTACCGCACTACGGCGAATTACGGGACGCTCCCGCTGATCGGCACATAGTGTACAACCTTCGACTTTAGTGTTCAAGCCTTAACATTATCTGTAAATTCAGCATGTTGAAATGCAACGGAATCTGCAGAGCTCGTATGACACTTTATTTTTCTTTTCTTTTGGGTGGGGGGGGGCAACCAACAATTAGCATTGTCAAGAATAATTTCGTGGAAAACAACACAACACCATCTCAGAGATATCTTCAGAGATAGTGTGAGGCTGAGAGAAGACAAAGGCTTAACAGAAGGTGACTTATCTCGCAGCAATCGGAACGCACACTTCAAAACAGCGAAATGTCGGATCTCTGTATTTCACTGGCTTAATTAGCATCACTCAACATCCCTGCATCACACATCAGACAAAGCATCCATAAGAATGCATTAACTTTTTTTTGATCAGGTGACTGTAACATTTGAAATCCCCTTATTTTGTCCCAGGAACACATTTACAATATATTATAATCAGTGTATTTTGCAAATATGGTGTGATGGGAAATTTAACTGCTGATCAGATTGCATTGTATTTTGCAATGTATTTTCCAGCCATGGTAGTTAGGTAGAGATAGACATGCCTCTGATCCATCAGTAACAGCAACTTCACCTGGAAGGATGGAAAAAAGCCTTTGTGATTCAAAATCTGCTGCTACTGGTTGAAATGGCCAAAAGAGAGAAAAAAAATCCAACAAATTTATGTTGAGTTATGGGGCATTAATGTTTCTTGTGAAAAATAATTAGCATCAAAGTCATGCTTTGAAACCTCTCAAGTGACTTTTTGGGAAAAATGGTTTCATCTTTTTTTGCTTCATGCAACTATGTAAAATATGTGAATGTAGATTGATAACTTGTAGGTAGATTGTGTTGAAGTCGGTGGGCAACTTGGCCTAACCCTCACTTGATTTATTGCCTCAGTAAACACTTTTCTAATGAGTTTATGGATCCAGTCCGTAGCTCCAAATATGAGTGACAACTTGTAACCTGCCTAACGGTCAAGATAGAGGAGACAGCAGGTCAGATCCAGCCCTCGCTCCTCCTCAGCTCAACCTTGTCAAGGACTCTCAAGGAGTCATTTTTGTGTCACTGTCACTGTGTCTGTCCAAATATGTTTGATGAGGCTAATTGCTAAAAGCAGAAATCATATTGCAATAGCTGATTTTGTAGGTAAGAAAATAAAATTAAATGTTGGCAAATTACAGAAATGTAAATCAATGTTGAGTTTTGATTTTAATAGCCAGTGATATGTTACCATAGTAATAGGTGTTAATATATGCTAATATAACAAAGTGAGCCATGAATTTAAACTTAAACTTCCATTAGTCTAAAAAAAAAAAAAAAGAAGATAAATCATGAGCTCAATGTGAAAGAGATTAAATTCATTTGACTGTGATTGTTGTTAGTGTCACAAACTGTCATAATTTTTCTTTTTTAGTTGCCTCGCTTAATCAATAGCAGAAAATGCTATTTATGGCTGGTCAATAAGAAAATAATATCCGGCAACATAATCCTGTGGTGTCAGAGGTAATGCCGTTTGATAAGCACTGGAACAGTAACACTTTCTGACAATACACAGCTGAATTATTAATCAGCACTAAAGCAATTTTTACACCCACAAGTGACGGGACTGTCTGTGTCAGTTTTATCTACGGAGATGGAAATTTTCACCTCATGATCAAGGTTTATAAAGGGTATATATATATATATAAGTGTCTGTGTGTGTGTGTGTGTATGGTTGCGACATAATCTACTAATGCGAATTTGCAGAATGATAAATAATTTGTCTCTTCGAGCCCAGTTGATGTGATTTTCATCGCTCACATCAAATATTATACAGAGCTCATGTTCAATTCCTTGAATGTACTCCGTATAAGAAAAGGTTAAACTGCTGACCTCTGTAATTTGCTTATAACCTTGAAAGAGCAGTTTTGACATTATCATCATCATCAATCAATGCAGTTCATTGAGATTATGGTTTCGCACAGTGTGCACAGAAGATAAAAGATGAGGAGAAGAAAAGATGAGCTTAAGTTAAATAAAATACTAATAATATTGAATGACACCCAAGCAAATCTTAAATACAGTTGCACCACCTTGTGATTTCGTACGCCTGCCTGTCTTTTGATATACCACTCACCTAAGAGATCCATTTTTATAGATATTGACTTTTTTCATTACCCTACATTTACCAGGCTATAGTTTTATTAAACCACTATTACAACACTTTTCTGTTAACTCTGCTGAATATCAGATTTTGTTTCCCAAACTTGTTTCAATTGATTCTTTTTGATGGAGATTTACAGGTTATTAACTGAAACCTGTCTTAGGTTTGACTCACTAACAGTAAGAAATCTGGGGAAAAAAGGGGCCAACAAAGATATCTATTAGGTTGGTGTACCTCAGTAATATATCCAATGGACTGTAACTATCACCCCATGGATGACCAGACATCATGCTTTTCATGGGAGGAGAATTACAGGAAGTGCCATCACTTCAGCCCTTCTGTGTCAATTGCTCCAAAATGGCCAATTTCCTGTCCAGGATGTGTGTTTTCACATTTTTATCATCCCCTGCCGTAGTTATCTAGTTGCACTTAGAGCCATCAGTCATTGATGCGGCATCGAGCGGAAACCAATGTGCAGTAAAACTGACGGACGGCCTTCTGCATGACT